>NC_056743.1:1642785840-1643138340 GCF_019279795.1 Protopterus annectens | reverse complement strand
TGACCATCTTTGCTTTACGGCTGTAAGGTAGGGTTATACATGCAAGGGATACATAGTTTGCAATCCTGAGAATGCCTAGGGTGAGACTGCCTACTAGATATGGGTAGGGGTCACTATGTGCAGATATGGCCATGCCTATCTAGCAGCCCGAGTATGGCTGGTTTTGGTGGACGTTCAGGAAGGGGGGGGTGCTGTGAAGGGGATGATGGGTATTCAATCATGTATCCAGGTGTGTTGGGGTTGGATGGCTCAGTTCAGGCCAGACGATTATGTGGGTATGTGCTGGTAATATTTCTGTACATGCGTATTGCACATATTAATGTTCACATGTTTGTGGAATTGTATTGTGGATGTGTATATTTGTTCTTTGGTTATCTTCCTGATTCACACACAGCTCCCTCATAGACCTCCAGTTCACCTATTGTGCATCCAACCCAGTCTCCCATTGGCATTATATTACATTACCCGTCACCACCCCCACCCCAATATTCCACAATCAACATTCATCCCTTCTCTAGTTGATGGCCCATGGCACAGTCAACAGAACACATTGCGTACACTACATATCTCTGGGACCAATATGGTTATGAGGTCTACACTAACATTTCAGATCAACCACATGCTGTACGTCACGCACATAGGTACTCGCAAATACTTATCATTCATGACATGGTAGATAGACCTGGGTAATACCCATTCATCTATGGGCTGTCCTGGCAAGGACGCCTTGGACCGTGAATGGGCAGATATTGGGTGAATGCCCTGACCATTGGTAGGGTTGCCACCTTTTCATATGACCTGGATGGGACGTTTTCGTGGCACACATCTGAGTTTACAGGCCAACACATACCTACGGTCATTACAAAGCATAGTACTTTAGTTTCATGCCTACATATAAGCTTTTATTGTTGTGGCGGTGTAGTTGCTTATTCTGTTTCATTTACTTGCTTATTCTGTTTCTTGTAACATATAGGTATTTTATATATGGACATACGTACTGTATGGGACTATTTCATAACATATGGGACATAATTATGTCCTACTATCACAGGACATTTCACATTTATTATGAATTTGGTATGGACACACCTGCCTAGAGGGGGACTGTCCCTCACAATGTGGGACAGGTGGTAACCCATACCATTGGGCTAGGCTTGGCAATTGGCGGTGCATTAACACGATGCGTTTTGCTTCCACTTGGTATAACTACCGACACTACAATGGAATACAGGCACGGGGTTTTAAATATCTTTGTTTGAGGGACAGGGACTCAATATTCAGCTACATGCCTTTGTGATTACTTCTTATTGTGGTGTTCGCAAGTTGTCTTGCATGCTTTACATACATTTCAGTATCCACAGACACTGACAGGAGTGACTGCTATTGGAGGCAGGCTGTACTAGTCAGCATATTAGGTTGCACGTATGCATCCAACATGATCACGCCTCTGTGCAACGCTTGGACATGCCTCCTACACTCGTACACATTTCCTATGCACATGGCTGTTAATGCAGTGTGTCTTCATTAACATGCCTGTGGTGCTGCTGTGCCATCTCTACGCCGCACGGTCGGCGCACGGCTAATGCCGTCCTTGCGCCAAGCTTCATGAATCCCGGGGACTGTCTTTCATTCTAAACATCAAACTAAACACTCAGACCTGCATCTCTCTACCTCCTCCATCAACTGGTTCTCTAGCTATCTCTCCAGTTGGCAGCAATCTGTCTGCTGGCAAACTGTCATCTCTCCATTCCTCCCTGTTAATACTGGAGATCCACAAGGATCAATTCTGGGCCCCCTTCCTGTTTAGTATGTTCACTAATAAACTTCACTCTGCTACTAGCCTCTCTACACTTCCACAGTATGCTGATGACTCCACCCTCATTACTTCTGCCCAAAACATCCCTGATCTACTAGCTCTCACTCAACAAACCTTTTCCTCTGTCAAAGCCTGGCTGTCTGATAAGTAACTCATATTAAATCCAAAAAAAAAGAATCCTTCTCTTTCTCCCTAAAACACTTGCTCAGCACAAACCCTCTTGCTCTATATCCTCTCTCAACAACATCATTATTAAACCTGAACCCCATACTAAACTACTTGGAGTTATCATTAATGATTAATTAAAAATTGATATTCATATTCAACAAAATTTAAAAAAAGACCCACCAGAAACTTGGACTTCTCTTTCGTAATAAAACATTTCTGTCACCTTCCTCTAAACCCTCATTCACTCAGGCCCTACTCCTACCCTGCCTTCTTTATGCTGCCCCTGTCCTTACTCATATTCAAACATCTCTTATCACTAAACTAGAACAAACATATAACAACAGTGCCAGATTTGCCACCAACCTTCCTTACAAACCTCACCACTGTTAAGTCACTCCAATGGCCAGAATTCTCCAAACAACTACTTATACCCCAGCTACATATTGCACACTCTATCCTATATAAACCCACATCCTGTCCCTCCATCTTCAATTTAGTTTCCTTTTATAACCCCCCCCAGTCACCTCCGTATTGCCAGTAAACACCTCCTTCAGTAATACAAACCCAACAAAAACAATGGTAAGACCCTTTACAAATACTCTGTACCCCATGTTTGGAACTCCCTCCCTCTCATCATAGGAAGCATTCACCATAAATACCTGTTTAAGAAAGAACTTAAACTTTTTCTCCTGAAGACTTGGTCATGCCCTTGTCAAAACCCCACTTGAACTAGTCTTCTCATCTTATCTGCGTTTCCCTGTCAACTCTTCTTCCTCCTTGTACTTGGTCTAACAAACTGTATTCATGCTGTACTCCTTTGTGTAACATTCCCTAAACCATTTAATTGTTATTTGGCCTGTGCTATATACTGTTGTTCTTACATTTTGGAAATTGTACTTAACTGTTATTTTATCTATACATTGTACTGCTGTGCACAAATTTTTGACTTGTACTATATTTCTGTGACGCTACTTTAATATTTTGTAAATATCATAATTACTTGTATTATTTCTGGGGCTTTTCTCCTTGGGTCTCGACTGAAATTGGCCCCTGGCTAAGCTGGACTAACCCAGTTAAATACTAATAAATAAATAATAAATAAATGTAGTCATGAACCAAAACAATTGATGGAAAAGCAAACAGAAGGCATTGCTATCACAATACCACACTTTTGAAGAATATGAAGCATACAAAGGAGTGGTAGCATGATTTAACAACTTGCACCACACATGACAGCACCAGAGTATCATTAGTGGACCTGTATGGTGCCATAAATATCATTAAAAGGGAATATATTTTACTCTGTGGTGAGTCAATCCAGCAATTCAGTCCACATGCCAGTTCATCCATAACATATTGGCAAAGTGAGCCACTGTAGAAGCTAGAGTGCAAAAAACACATATTTGGGAAATGTAGGACATGTAGATGGATTACTAAAAATATACATAATTATCACCAAAGGGAAATGAGCTCAGAACTCTCAAACTTGAAAAGTTCATAGCCTTGAATTATCAATGAGAAGCATTCCAGCACTTAGGATTTATGGGGCATAAAACACATACCCTGTGATTCATTAACAATTCTGCAGGTTTTGTGCAAAGATTACAATTGAGGTGCCCTCCCAAATATTTGCAGCTATTAACCTGTTCCAGTATTTTCACTTTTGTCTCAATTCTCACTTTCTTCTGATTTTTTCAATTTTTTGGCATTACCACTGTCTTATCTGTATTCAATTTCCTCTCATGTGCTTTTGGTTTTGCATTCCATTCCCCCTATCCTTTGCTGAAGTTCTTCCTGAGAGTCTGCCTGTAATGATACATTGTTTGTATACAGCAACTTTGTTGATCTGTTGCCTCTGACCTGTTTGCTATTGTAATCCATCACCAGCATGAATAGCACTGAACTCAGAGCTGAACCCTGATGCATATCCACTCCCACTGGGAACCCTCTGTAATACTGAACACTTTTCATTCTTGAGTCATTGGGTCCTAGTACTTAGCCTGTGCTAATTCTACACATGTTTGTGAGACTTCATGCCACCACAGGACTGCCCAGAACAGCTTTCTTGGGACCTTGTCATATGCTTTCTCCATGTCCTAAAAAGCCCAGTTGGACTCTTTCCTTATCTCTAGCTTCACCTCAACTATCTGTCTCACTGCAAACATTGGATCATTTGTGCTGCATCCTGATCTGAGTCTGAACCGCTCATCTCCCATCTTACTTTCTACTACTCTTTATATCCATTTATCAATAACCTTCTCTAGAACGTTCTTGCAATGTGACAGGAGTTTGATACCTCTGTACTGGGTAGATGCCCCCTTTGTTATTGTACACTAGCATGAGTATGCTTAATCTGCAGTCATCCTGGATACAACTTCCTTTTCACAGTGGTGTTCTTACTTATTCTATTATGGGCTTCTCTTCTTCTCTCATTGTAGGCTGTGTCTGGGACAGTAAAGCTTCCGTAGGATTTTCTTCATTCAGAATCTGTTGGAGGTAGTTCATCCATTTGCTTTTGATGTCATGTGGACTGGTGAGCAGGTTGTTGCTGGCATCCCTTGTGAAGGGTATCTGACTATTTTCTTTATCTCTCTGTATCTGCCTTGCAATCTGATATAGTTTCTTTGTACCACCTACTGACTCACTTTCCAGAAGTTGGTAGTATGCCTCTGACACCCTGTTCTTTGCTATTTCTGACTCCTTTTTTAACCTTCTTAATAGCCAACCAGTATTTCTTCCTAGCCTGATCCATCTTCTCTAGCTCCATCTTTTTCTTGTACTCCTTCTTTATTTTGATGACTTCCTGGACTTCTGTATTCCACCACCAGCTTTCCTTATGTACCTTATTTCCATACTTGGCTCAGCCACATGTCTGTTCTGTAGTCCTTACAGATGCTGTTTTGAGGTGCTGCCATTCTTCTTCACCTCTAAATCTTTTCTCTTCATCTTGGTGTGCTAGATCTCTGGGTAATTCCTTGAACTGTTATACTTTCTCTCCAGTCAATGTCAAGGTCTTCAGCCTCTTCTCAGTTGACCTTAGAGCCTTCTCTTACCACTGCCTGTAGCTGATTTTGGAAAAAAGTTGTTTACGCTGTGGACTGACTGTTTCACTAGGGATGACTTTGCAATCACTGTTACTAAACCAGTGCCCTTTCCTTTCTAGAAGGAAGTCTACATGAGATGCATGTTGGCCATTCTTGTATGTGATCTTACAACTGTCTCTCTTTCTGAACCATGTGTTAGCTACTATCAAGCCATTTGCTGAATAGAAGAGTGGAGTGGCCTCCCCTTCTTTATTGCTGTTGCCCCACCCATGTGGACCCCAGGTAGTCCTCATATCCTGTTATGCCTGTCCTGAAATGTGCATCCAGGTCACCCGTTATCAACACCAGTTCCTGTTGTCCTGCTTTATTTAGTAGGTCCTGCATCTGAATGTACTCCTCTCTTCACTATCACAACCCTGCTGTGGTTCATTGGCTGAGACTTTTAATACTGTCCTATCATTAGATTGGAGTCTCATTGCCATGACTCTATCACTAATTCTGATGACATTGTTCCCTTCCATCTGAAGCCTCTCCCTCACCACAATTCCCATACCATTTCTAGCCTGTCCCCCTCGTAAGTAGTAGACTCTGGATCCCAAGCTAATCGGCTTTGCTGCAATGCCCTTTCATGTTGTCGCTTTGATATACAGGATGTTCAGCCTCCTCCGTATCATTACGTCATCCAATTCCAAGCTCCATCCTGTCAGTGAATCTACATTGAGTGTAGCAATTTTTAGTGCACATTTGACAGTTTTAAAGTTCTACTTTATTTATTTATATTTGTTTACCAGGGTAGCGCACTGACCAATACTGACCAATTTCAGGCTCAGCCTGGGTGAAATACAAAATATTTCATAAACAAAACAGAAATGTAAGCAATAACAGAATAAATCAGACTAATCACATAGAAACAAAATTGTCTACATACATTTCAGTGAACAAGCACAGTGCAATGTACAATTAAGCAAAGTATAATGTACAATAAAAAACATAGTTTCTAAGGTGGGGCAATCTTCAGTGAATCTAGATAGAGGAGAATAGACTCGAAAAGGAGATAGGTTAGGTGACATGTCCTAATTTGAAGTAGGAGCATTTGAACTGGAAAACTGCAATCTGAAGAAATGATTTACAGCAATGCGTAAATGTTTGGATAAAGACACACAATGTAGAACATAATTATGTGGAAATTAAGTATTGTCTGTAAACAATCAATATTTTCCATCTTACCAGATTTGAGCATATGCCAGGGCAAATTTCAGAAACTGATAATAATAACTTTGCATAGTGTTGTCCTTAGCTGGAATTGAACAGCAAGCTCTGCAAGTCAGTAGTTCTCTTAGGAAAGGCAAATGTCTTCCAATGGTATAATCATTATCCATTAAAGTATTTCTGTGCAAAAGAAATGAACAGGTACTCTTGTAATAGAAATCCCCAGCTACAAATGTACACAGCATATAGCTTGGTGACAACACGTTTACTGACACAAGCAAGTCTAAGGAATAATGGCTGAATTTGAACTGACTGGTACAAAAAACTGCCTTAATAAGCATCACATAAAATGTTGGTTTACAGTTGTGACAGTGCACATTTGACTAGATGATATCACAATTGTTTAATGTGGTGAAGTTCTTCCTAAAAGGAAAGAAGGCATTTGAAGAGCACAGTAATACACAGCTACACATCATATATGCATTAGTAGCCTTCTGTACACAGCATGACAGACAAACACACAGTCGTAGTAGTCATTCATTGCTGGATTCAAACCCATTACCCATTTTTTACACAGTTTAAAGAGCATAGTATAAACAGCTATACTACAGAATAAGTCATGCGACAGCTGGATGCAGTTAATTTTTTTAAAGCGTGCTTTAGCCATTGTATTTTCAAAACTAGGTATTATTTAAGTGTAACAGAAATTTATAGGGTAGCCCTCTGTCAGTGAAAATTTGCCTTCTAAGTGGAAGTTTTGGTGTTGTCACACAGCCAGATGCACATGACAGTACACACAATCACACTATTTAATCAATGTTGGACTTGAACTCCCTGCCTATCTAGTTATACAATCTAGAAAACACAGTATCAGCTGCAAGTGCTACAGCAGAAATCTGGCTGTTATAGTGAGAAACTGCACTTATGAAAGAATGACCTCAGTGTGTAGCACATAAGTTGTTTTTGGTAAAAGCTGGAAAAGTGGATGGAGAAAGTCCTTTCCCAGGTTAAATTCTTCCCCTAAGCGTAAACAGATACAGCATATCTATCCAGGAAGCTATACATACCTGACATTGAAGTCACACAAACAACTTCACTGCTGTGAAATTTGCAACTCCGACTTATCAAGTTACATAATTTATAGAGCACAGCATTAGCTGCAAGTGTCACAGGAAATGTCTGACTTTTATAGTGACAGACTGCACTTATGAAAGGACAACCTCACCAGTGTATTGCAGAGAAGATGTTTGTATCAAAAGTGCAGAGGGAGCTGTGCCCACAGTCATTTTTTTCTCCTGAGAGGAAGTGGACACAACACACCTGTTGTTGAGGCTTTACTTGCCTGCATTTAATACCACACACAGAAAAGTTCATCTCTGTCAGATTTGAATGACCTAAATAGTTACAATATCTACAGTATATAAGTTTCAATCACAAGCACCAAAGAAGAAGTTTGACTCTTAAGGAGAGAGAAAGAGTACACTTTTGATAGGATGATCTCAGAGTGTTGTTCATAAGATGTTTCTGTTAAAAGTGGGATAAAATGTAGAGGGAGGTGTATCTGAAGTCAAATTATTCTTCTGAGTGGAAGTTGACACTGCACATCTGCAGTTGAGGCTTTATTTACCTGGCACTAGAACCACATTCACAAGTTCATCACTGACAGATTTGAACCCACTTCCTAACCAGTTACACAGTAAAAATTGCATGTGCTGCAAGAGGAATGCAACATTAATGATATGAAAATGCACATTTGTAAGTATCAAAACTTCACTGTTTTGAACATCAGCTACTGTACATCGTGTTTTGGGACAAATGCATGTGTCTGGATAAGCTAATGTAACAGCACTGTGCTCGTCCTTCTCTGCAACATATATCTGCTGACATTCATATACATTGTATTAACTCTGAGTGCTATGTACCTGTTTCACAGTATGGAGTGTCAAACAATTACATATGTGAAACAGTGGATTGTCAAGCAACCATTCATGACCATGATGATTGCATGCTACTAGTAACCATTTACTGTGTGACTGACAGTTATTTTGGGTCATGCTTGCACTATGTGCATTTACAGTACAGATACTTTTAAGTATGACAATGCACTTCTGAATAACAGTAAAGGATTATGTGCGACAAGGATACACACCACTGTAACAAAGTTGCAAGTGTAACCACTGAAGTGCAGGCATACATTAACAGAATGTTTTGCTTAAGTGAACATTAGTCAGAAAACCAGACACCTTAGTGTCAAAATTCAGTTAATACATAAATGAATTGTACAACCTACTTACATATTTTCTTTTAGCTCTCTCTACGAAGCACAATGCTGACAAGCTCATTTTGTGGCTGATAGCAAAGTATTAGCACAATGGTAATCATATCTTGAGGTGTTAAACTTAAAATGAAAATTAGCATTAGTCTATGGTGTTCCATGCCAACATTTATGCAAATGATTAGTATACACATACAATCATGTCTGAATCTGATGGAATACAGAACAGATATGGGTTATGGTAATTTTTCAGGCATCTTGACTTATACATTTGTCATGACAGCTGCAGTCCTTCTCTTCTCATATTTATGATACAGGTATATTATGAAACACATGAGGGACCAAGCATGTTATTGCTGGTAGAAACATGGCTTATGGAAACAGTTCTGAATAGAGGACTTTATTTGATGACACAGAAGGGGTGGAAGAGGTGGACATTTGGTGACAGGAATATACATTGAGACATACTAAGAGATGAGTTTATGGTTCATTTCTGCACCTATCTGTGTTGTGTTACTTTTCAGTTTGTTACCATAATTATTCAGCCATGGTCTGCACAGCACAGTGTTCCCAATAGGGGGCAAGAACATTAATACAGCAGCAGAATAAATGTGTGTTAATAAAATGTGTAGCCAACACTTGCACAAAAGGAGTCATACAAAACATTCAAGAACAGTTTCCATACTTTTGGATTTCAACCTTGTCGGTATTCCAAAACCTACCTACAGATCTGAGTATTATCTAAAAACACCATATAGGAGCTTCTACTTCACAAAGTTCAAAGCTGACAGCACACTGAAGCAAAAGATAATGCATTTATAACTCTTCATCGCACTCATACCATCTTTAAAATTACACAATGTGTGCATTCTGTCCAGTAGCATAATAATATGAAATAGTAAATATGATGATACAGAACATGGAGACAGGGAAAGAGGCAAATGATGTTATATTTTTCTGGGACATTTTGCAACATTTTTCTGGTGTGTTGCTCTTATGTTTTTCAAGGTAAGTAGTCTGTCGTGCTATGTACGATTAAATGTTTCCAGTAGAGAGAAATCAGGGATCAAAAAGTAGAAACATGATTGAGACGTAAATAGGATAGTGGTGAGTTACTAAGATATGTAGACAATGCTTACAGACATAATAGTAATATAAATAAGAGCAAATATGACTTTCACATATTTCTGCATTTGAACCCTTGTCACTATGCCAAAAGCATTTTACATACATGTGAATTATGTCAACACACAACGCAAGAAATCTTACTTCACAACCTTAAGTTTACTGGTTTGAAAGTGCAGTCACAAAACAGTACAGACATCAGGCATCATCACTATAATGACAATTATAACATTACAGCCAGAGCACAACAAATGATCCAATGCAGAACAGAGATGTGCTATGTTAAGGTATCTATCATGATTTACATACTTGCATAACACCAAGAATATTTGGGCAGCACGCTTCTTGGCAATATCTGCATCTGCAAAGTGATAAGTGGGGACATTCAACTCTTCAGCCTGTTCAGGAGAAGATTAGCCTGACTGTACATAGTGCAATAAGGCTAAGCACAGTAGCATGAAGCTAACCAGAATAATGTGCCTGAAGGCAAAAGCTAAGAGACTTTAACATAAGTTCTGCACTTCCTTTTCCCCCAAGTTACAGGTGATGCTCAGTGCTAGACATTGCACAAATGCAAAGAAGAAAGGCTGATGACACAGAAGGGGCAGGATACATAGAAAGGGGGAGAGGGAGACATAAATGATGACAGGAACAGGATAAGGGTGGCTCAAAACAATATGTTGGAAAAGCTGCACATACAATAGTCTAATAAAAGCCATCAATAACAGTTTGATATATTTCTGGATTAAAACCCTTGAAAGTGTATAAAAACTCAGTCTACAGATGTGAGCATTATCTCATCACGCCACAAAGGACCTCCTACTTCACACACTTTAAATGACACAATTGAAAAGACAGTAACAAGTTGTTAAACCAGAAGGGGTGATGAGAGAGAGATGGACAAAAAAAATAGCAACGCATTTGTTTATGGTACACTTAACATCAATGTACTGTGTACAATAAATTGCATTCTATAGGAAGCAAGAAGGGGCAGGAGAGTGCACCACACATTAAGACATAATCAGGATACATGTGGTTTACTAAGTGCCCATGGTGAGGCTGGAATATTTTTGCAAATGCTTTCTTACTGCATTGTTATTTATTTATTTATTTATTTTACATTTGTTAACCGGGAAATTCTGACTGGACCAGGTCCATTTTCAGCGGAGGCCCGGGGAGAAAAGCTCCAACATCAAGTTATACAAATACAGTACATCCAGCATAATACACAAAACAGGTTACATCATGTATGCTGAGCATAGTAATATAACAAGAATTAATAAAAACACTCCAGGTAAAAGATATAGAACATGGGTAAAAAGACAATGTCAGTCATACTTTGGTAAGAAAAGAAAATATATCAAGTAAGATTCTACAGTTAAAAGTACCCTTTCAGATGACCAAGCCTACAGGGGATCAGAGCTCCAGCATGTGATCAGAGAGGAATTTGGGAAGTTAATAGTAGTATGGGTAGGGTTATGTGATACAAGGGCATAACCATGTACTAAGAAGGTGCGATTTGAGGGAGTTTTTGAATATGGATGTGGAGGGGGCAGTGGACACAGATAGGGGAAGAGAGTTCCAATTTCTGGCAACTGTGTGGGAGTAGACCACTTTCCCTGCATTATTGTTAGCCTTTGTGATGGAGAGGAGAGATTTTTCACTGGATCTTAGGTATCGGTCTGTAGTATAGATAGTAAGTAGGTTGGATAATGAGGGTTTTTTTTCAGGATATTTGAGAATATTGTAGGCTGTGGCCAGCTGGTGATATTAAGTAGCTGTGGTAGCTCAAGCCATTTTAGTTCTTTTAGTGCAACACAGTGATGGGTTCTATAGGTTGAGTTAGTAGCAAACTTGGCTATTTTATTGTAGCATGATTCTAGTTTGTCTAGGTCACATTGTCTGATTTGGGTAAAGATTGGTGCTGCGTATAATAGCATTGAGAGGAGGTGGCTTTGTGCAAGAGTGACTCTTGCTTTTTGTGAGAGAAAGGACTTATGCCTGTATAGGGAGCCTAGTTTTTTGTGTACTAGTTTTATGGTATGCGAGATGTGAACATCAAAGTGGAGATTATTGTCTATTTCAATGCCCAGAAGTTTGGTGTGGTTAGAAGGGGAGATGGTGGTGCCGTCCTTAGATGTTATGGTAAAGTAGAGGTTTTTTTTTATCTATTAGGGGTAAATAGTAGCAGTTTTGTCTTTTTGAGATTTAGAATTAGTTGGATCCCAGATATCCATTTTTCTACTGAGATAAAGGTATCTTGAGTGAGTGTATGTAGGGTGGTGGGAGATGAAGCAGAGCAGATCAGAGTTGAATTATCGGGATATTGTATGAGTGTGGCATGCTGTGTACAGCATTTGAGGTTATTTGTGAAAATAGAGAACAACAGCGGGCCCAGTATAGAGCCCTGTGGGGCTCCTATGGTGGTTGGAAGTTGTGTAGACAGAGTTCCTTTCCACTGGACTGATTGTTGCCTGTCAGACAAGTAGCTTCTGAACCAGGCTATAGTAGAGGAGGTGAAGGATAATGATGTTAGTGAGTCTAGTAGAATGGAGTGGGACACCATATCAAATGCTTTTGAGAGGTCTAGGAAAATGGCTGATACATATTTGTTATCATTCCTGTGAAGGTTTACGTTCTGCTCATACCTCAAGCTAAACACAGGCATTTGCAGCTGACATAAAATAATAATTTGTCATAAAGCTGTAATTTAAGCAGTGACTCTATGCTAACATCAGTCTATAGACAAGAGAACTATTTCAGCACATCTAGTTTATTACAACCAGCAGCCTAAATACTGTTAGAGTAACTGTTGACAAGTTGTGCCTTTACTCTGCCTTTACTCAGTATTCCTACAGTGCAGTAGAATTAAGCACATTTGTGTGAAGGCAACTGCACTAGTGTTGGTGATTGCAAAAACTCACCAGTTTGGTCTGCTATTTTGCTATTCACCATCACTCAGCAATGGTGTGCAGTGCTAAGCTCCATACAGATACTGAGGTAAAGAGTAATCTTTGATGGACCATTTCTGGTCATGTGTCCTATGTGTGAATCTGCTTCTTAACCAGATTAAATGTACAAAAAAGGAACTGATAGGACAGTGGTGAAAATGGGGTCAAAGAGAGGGTAGGACTCAGAGGAAAGAATACAGGAATTTGCAGTATCGGTAGGCATGCACAATAGCTATCTGCTTTTTCAAAGCATAAAAGTAGAGTTGTACACAGCATTTCATGACTTTGTAGAGTAACTACACCAGGGATAGGTGACAACAACAAAATAATGCTATATAGACAATTGGGCTAAAATAAAGTATGTTATGATAACACATAGGCAAAGTGGAGAGCTATGTATGTGGCATAATTTTTTTCATGAAACAGGTGCCATTTTTTTTAGAGAGAGAGAGAGAGAGAGGGAGAGAGAGGCATGCTTAGGAAGTTGCTTAGGAATGAGAAGCTCAGGTAGGTAGGGTGGGTTAGGTAGCTGATCCAGATATACAGGACATACAAGACAAACAGGGATGGTGATGGACACAAGAGGTTAGGGACACCACGTTGGGGATAGATAGGGGACAGCAGAGGTACATCCATATCCAGCTTGGGAATAGTTACAGCAACCTGGGTAGACATGGAGAGCCAAATCCCAGTGGTCATTCTAGCTCCCTGTGCAGATAGTCATTTGGTTTCAGCAGCAATGCATTAAAAACGACCACATTAGTATATGACAGCATAGTGGGATCTGAGGAAGTCCTTCACTCCATTAAGAGAAATGTGTGAAAGTGCTTTAAAATAATATTTTTTGGTAAGCACAAGTTAAGGCACATGATTTCACTTAACACAACTTCCTTTATGTATTACTTGGACATTCACCCCCTTTTATGTGATATTTTGGGTATGTATATGTATTTATCTATGTACATTTGTGTATGCATATATGTCTGCATTTGTGTAAGTGTATATGTATGCATGTGTGTGTGTATATGTATATATATATATATATATATATATATATATATATATATATATATATATATATATAAATATATATATATATATATACAAGTATATGTAAATGTAGTTACCTGTAAGTGCGTATATGTGTGTTTGTATGCTTGTATACCTACGTGTGTGTGTGTGTGTGTGTGTGTGTGTGTGTGTGTGTGTGTGTGTGTGTGTGTGTGTGTGTGTGTGTGTCTGTGTGTATGTGTGTTTGTGTGAGTGTGTTCCACAATTCCTATATTTGGTCAGTGCAAATGCCTTGGAATAGCTGGTCAATACCCTACAAGAGGTGATAATATCTTGGACTTGGTATTAACCAACATGAGTAACCACTCCAGCACCCATATAGTATCATCTTCCCTGTTAATATCCGACCATAAAGCCATTACTTTCAAAGTCACCATCTCCTCTGACTCCCCTCTAGTTAGGGTCAAACAAAAAAAGTCTCCAAAGCTGATTACAACCTCCTAAGGGATGGTATAAGCAACTTTACAGCCCCTTCCCCTTCTGTAGAAACTGGCACCAATGTCCAACTCTACACCAAAGTACTATATAAGCACTTTGTATATATGCATGGAATCAGGAATACCTGACAGGACAAAATCATCCTCCGCAAGGAAGAGTAACCCTGTCTAGTGGGCATCTGCAATAAATAATCTATATAACAAAAGGAAAAAATTGCTATCCAGGACCAAGAAGGAGCAGGTGCCCAATTGGAAGCAATCTCTCCTTAGCCTGAACAAATCCTCTAAAGCCAATTTTGAGTCCAAACTGGCCACATCTACTACAGACAATCATAGTGCCTTCTTCACATATGTCCACAGTCTCAAACGAAGCACCCAGATCTGTTTAGCACTGGTGGTCAAGGACACCACATATACAAATGCTGTAGATATAGCCAATCTACTGGCTGATGGATTCAGTGTAAACTTATCCACTCTGCCTCCCATCAGTAAATCTGGACATTCCCAATACCTGCCCCCCCATCCCTTATCTCTAGGGAACAGGTAATCACTGCCCTCTCAAAGGCAAAAAATACAGCCTCTATGGGACCCAGTAACATCCCAGGCTGTGTCATACATGAACTCAGGCATGACCTTGCAGCACCATTAGGCACCCTATTCAACCAAAGCCTGAGTACTGGCTTTGCCACAGCAGAGTGGAGGACAGCCATTGTCATTCCTTTACACAAAGGTGAAGCATCCACCAATTTGGGAAATTACAGATGCATCAGCCTAATTAGCCTGATCTGCAAGGCCATGGAATGGATTATCAAGGACCTCATTTACAGGGACATAGGCAACCGCCAAACACTCAACCCCAAACAGTTTGGCTTTGTCAAGAGGAGGTCATGTCTGTTAAATCTGGTTGACTTCTTTGAGACAGTCATCAAAGCCATGGACAAGGGGAAGACAGTGCACACTGCCTACCTTGACCTGATGAAAGCCTTTGACACTATTCCCCACTCGGGCATAATAGATAAATTCTCTCAACTAGGCATCAATCCATATGTTAGCAGATGGACAGCAAACTGGCTCACTGATAGAACCCACCTAATCAAAATAGGGGAAGCCATGGCAAGCAGTAGTCCTGTAATGAGTGGCGTACCCCAGGGATAGTTCTTGAAGCCTCTGTTATTCAAGATATACTTCTCTGAGGTGCAGGCCAAAACCAGTGATGTGGACATCCTCCAAAAGGGTATCACCCAAGCAAATGACTGGTGCCAGAAACATGGCTTCAAGCTGAATGCCAAAAAATGCAACATCTTCCCCTTTGAGAAGAGTGACATCCCCACATATTACCCCATTAATAACAACATCCTAAGTACACAGTCAATAGTTAGGGTTTTGGGCACCCAGGTTGATAGCAACCTGACTTTTGATCACTATGTTGCTTCTGTTGTACGGAAAGCTTTCTACAATGGCCCACCTCATAAGTAGGGGTATCTCATCCAGGGACAAAGAGGTCATAACATCCCTGTATTCTTCCCTTATAAGGCCAATGATTGAGTACAATGCCCCCTTCAGCATGTACCTCACAAAAGACATCCAACAACTGGCGAGACCACATTTACCCTACACAGATAGGCTAAAAGCCCTGTCCCTCTACTCAGTTTCATACAGACTGCTTCATAGGTGACCTCTGTCTGGCATACAAAGCAATCTCAGACCACACCTTGATGGAACTTCAGCAGATCTGCAAGTCAAGCTCCACTCGAGTAACCCATACACCTGACCTCAACCTAGCCTGTGATATCAATAGGCTCTACTGGTGGGACAGATTTGTGTCCCAGAGACTCCCTCATCTGTAGAATAGCCTCTGTCTCCACGTCAAGCAGAGTACTCATTATCCCTTTTTCGCAACCTGGATAACTGGATGGGAAACAGAAAATGCACCTCCTGGGATTCCATCTGTGTCCCTGCTGGTTAGGCTTATAATACACACACACATACACACACACACACACACACACACACACACACACACACACACACACACACACACACACACACACACACACGCACACATATACATATTTATTAGATCTCAATCTGCTAAACATACCAAGAGCTTAGAAACAAGGCAAAAAGATTAAAAACAGGACAAGGTAAACTACTATCATAATATCTAAATCAAATACCAAAATAACCTGTTAAAGCTTTGGTCAGCTATTAATAACATCTTCTTAACAGGTAATGCTAGAACACCCCCATCCCATCTACTACTAACAATAAGGATAACATTACAATCCAATTCAATAAATACTTCACTGAAGCAATTCTATCTCTTTCTAACAATTATGGTACCACCCCCACCCCAGCTCTTCCTATACCATGTAATAACAACAACACCTTCTCTTTACTACCTGTCTCAACTGTCACAATAATATAAAAAAAAATGTTAAAAAACTAAAACTCACAACCCTAGCAGCTCATAACCTACCAGCTGACTATCTTAGAATTGCTGCAGATGCAATTGCCTACCCTGTGTTCATCCTTATTAACAGATCCATCTCTGAACGCCAAGTCTCTACTATTTGGAAAATTTCACATATTATTCCACTACACAAAGGAAGCAGTTCAACAGAACTTTCCAAACACTGGCCAATTGCTTTCCTATCACCCTTGTCTAAGATTCTTGAGAGATGTATACAGACACAAATTACCGGGCTTCTCACTAACAATCTTCTTTCCAATACTTAACATGCATTTTGTCCCTACCACAGTACTAAGCTACTGCAAGTCCTACTTTTATCAACAGACTGTGAGCAGTTCCCTTAACCACATTCAAAAGTCCAACAAAAGCAAATAAAAAAAAAACCTGAAGCAACTGTCTGCATACAAGAACATGGAGAGTGGAACCCCATACAAACCAGTAAAAGCTACTGCAAGTCTTACTTTTATCAACAGACTGTAGCAGTGTAGGTCTATTATAATCTTCTCTGTGTGTTACTACTAATTCTTCTGCTGTGCACACTACTGAACCCCTCCCCCCTTGACTCCAGTTTATTGTAATAAATATATACAGTTTCCAAAGCTTTGCATTTATTTTATATTCTTATAGTCTATTTATCTTATATATTAATTTTTTTTATATTCTTATATTTTATTCTTCCCATTTATTGTAACAAATATATACAGTTTCCCAAAGCTTTGCATTTATTTTATATTGTACTTCCCTGATGCTCTACTCAATCTGCTTTGAGTTCACATAGATAAACAGATGCCTTTAGGTACTGACCTGGGCTAGCTGGTTGATTGTTTTTTCTCTTCTAACAGCTTTATCAAGTCCTGGTTTATAGCCTCTCCCTTCTCTTGTTCTCCTAACATAATTCAACTGTAAGTTTCCTAGCCCTGTCAAACCTGTTTTCTCACAGCTTTCTCCAAGCCCTGGCTCTTAGCCCCCCCCATTCTCTCAGTCTCCTAACATAATTTTATTGTAA
Organism: Protopterus annectens; assembly: GCF_019279795.1. Classification (NCBI taxonomy): domain Eukaryota; kingdom Metazoa; phylum Chordata; order Ceratodontiformes; family Protopteridae; genus Protopterus; species Protopterus annectens. Next base: position 1,643,120,765 of record NC_056743.1, on the reverse strand, counting down.
GCTTCCCAGCCCTGTCAATCCTGCCTATTCCCCCTCTTCCTCTTGAGAGTTTAGTTAATAGTTAGTTAATAGACATCTTATTTCCCCTTCTTGCTCTCTCTGCACTTCTCTTCCATACTATTCTTTGATGCTTACTTCATAATAAAAAAATAAAAAAAAATTGTAATTTTGTTTATCTCTCTGTTATTAGATATAAAGTTCAAGCTACTAAATGACTTATTACTATTTTGTTCTTACCAACATAGTCAATGTACTGTAACTTACTTGACTAATACTATATATTGTATTCTTTGTCACTGCTAGAGCTTGGAGCTTTTCTCCCCGGGCCTCTACTGAAAATGGACATATATCCAGTTAGACTAGCCTGGTCAACAAATGTAAATTAAAATAAATAAATAATAGTTATTCCTCCCGTGAGCTGTGTCACCATCTTTAAATACTAAAAACCTCTGCCTGACTACATTGTGTTTCTCTCTGCCCATGAGCATCCCTCAGTAGTGTGCACAACTGTAAGTACCATTATAACTCCACTACACAAAGGTGGTAACGCACTCAGTCTCACAAATTACCGGCCAATTTCCATTCTCTCCCAACTATCACAAATCCTATCAAAATACATACAATCCCAACTACAAAATCACCTCATTAACAACAACCTCCTAGCTCCCATTCAACATGGATTCTGGCCAGGACATAGCACAATCCACAGCTTTACTCTCCTTCACTGATACTGTGAATAAAGCTCTTGATGCTGGCCTGTCAACTTTAGTACTCCTGTTAGACCTATCAAGGCTTTTGACACAGTATCACACCCTATGTTATTGCAAAATTTAGAAAAACTTGGATGCTCTCTAAGCATATTAACCTGGTTTTCCTCCTACCTAAATGATATATAATAATTAGTTAGATGGCAAAACCAACAATCAGATTATCTGTCAAATAACAAAGAAGTTCCATAAGGGTCCATTTTAGGACCACTACTCTTTAATATATTCATTAATGATCTTAATAAAGCCTCTCAACAAAGCATATTAATTCAGTATGTGGATGATTCAACTATCATCTCATCCTCCAACAATTTCACTAACCTCCAGAAGATCACCCAAGATGCATTCACATCCATAGAAGCCTGACTAAATGATGCTCAATTAATGCTGAACCCCAAAAAAACAAAATTGTTACTATTTTCATCAAAACCTCCAGCTGGAAAATTCAAGATTTTTTTCACATAACAATACATAAATAGAAAAGGTGTTATTTGCCAAACATTTAGGAAACACTTTTGATAACAAACTCTCTTTTGAACAACACATTCTCAATGCAGTAACAAAAACACATTTCAGACTTGGCAAACTATACCAAAATAAACTCTCCCTAAACAAACTAAGATAAAACTAGCAAACGCTTTGCTTAGCGCATCCCTCTTGTATGGAAGCCTGATTTTCACCAACCTCCATACATCCCTCAGTAATAAACTGCAATCTTGCTACTACAAGATTGCAAAATTTGCCTCTAACATGCCCAACCTCTCACACCACTGCAAAGCTATCTCAAACCTGTCCTGGCTTGAATTTCACCACTATCTCTATTATACTCAGTTAACACTTGCTCATAAGCTAATTTTCAAACCTGATAGCTGTCCTGCATTCCAGTCTATCGTACAAACATACACCCCAACTAGAACACTCCAGTCTTCAGAAAGGCCACTTTTAAATGCAGCTAAACCCAACAAAAGAGCAGGATAATGATTCTATTCCTACAACATTGCCAAAGTATGGAATAGCCTCCCCTCATACATTACTCAACTTGACTCCCTAATAGCCTTTAAAGCTGCACTAAAAACTCACTATTTAAATTATCCCAGCTGTATCTGTAAAATCCAGTGTAAGCACCCTTAACTTCAAACACTTAACTATTCAGATCCTACTCTTTATCCCTCTGTTATATTATTTTCTTCCTCGCTATATGACTGTTTCTCCTTACTATGATATGTGCAATTTACTAATGATTATGATTACTTTCTTGTGATTGAAAGTATGTTATTATCAATCCATACAGTCTGATAATTATGTATTAACTATATACCATTACTCCCCACCCTATGCTAATGTATGTATATCTCTTTCACTTTGTATTTGTTCTGTACAATATGTGATTACCTGTGGTGCTTTTCCCCCTGAGCCTCCACTGAAAATGGCTTTCTGACCCAGTGGACTTTCCCGGTCACCAAATGTCAATAAATAATAATAAATAATAAATATGGAAGGCAGCTTGCTGTGAAACTTTCCTTAGATTCCTATGCCTAAGGCAAAGTGTAACATCTTACACGTTACATTAAAGAGGTGCAACAACAGCTAATCGATGGAACTCTGATGAAACTGCTCTGCCTCACACTGTTGAGTCATTCTTCATAAAGGTATAATAGAGAGAAGAAAAATGCATCTGTTCTCTCATTTTAATAATTGGCAGATGCAACAAAACTTATTAAAGTACATGAACTCCTGCATATTACTGCTAAATCAAAATCTGTTGCAATGCATGTGCAGACTAAAAAGAAAACACTGTATAACTGGCAGCTACTTGTTTAGTTATTCTGCATTTCACACACTTCTCAATTAATAGCAAGGCATGCTGAATTTTTAGCAAACTGATTCATAACTCCCTTTCAGAAGAGCAAAATTTCACATGTATGGATGTATTTGATGCTATGTAAATATGGGACATGGCAGGACAAATTTGCTAGTTAAAAAGTGTAACAAAATGTTAATAAGTGTAGGAAAAGGTATGTATCTGAATTAAAATGCATTTAATTGGCTAGCAGAAAGCCAGCATATTACTGTGCTTACGGAGAATGCAAAAGTGTAATTCCATCTAGAATATGATAATCGCAAAGCAATGTATGCATGATGTCACTAGCAAATCTGCATTCCATGTCAATCATGCCACATTTGCAACACCTGCATTCTGTTTGTCAATTACTCAGGCCATGCCCATTTCTGAGCAAAACAGATGGTGGGTTAATACACTTCAACAAAGCCAATATACATATATATATATATATATATATATATATATATATATATATATATATATATATATATATACAGTGGATATAAAAAGTGTACACACCCCTGTTAAAATGCCAGGTTGTTGTGATGTTAAAAAAAAATGAGACCACAATAAATCATTTCAAAACGTGTCCCACTTTTAATGTGACCTATAACCTGTACAATTCAATTGAAAAACAAACAAATCTGTTAGGGAAAAAATATAAATAATAAAAAATATACAATAAGGTGGTTGCATAAGTGTGCACACCCTTAAACTAATACTTTGTTGAAGCACCTTTTGATTTAATTACAGCATTCAGTCTTCTTCCGTAGGAGTCTATCAGCATGGCACATCTTAACTTGATGATATTTGCCCACTCTTTCTTGCAAAACCACTCCAAGTCTGTCAGACTGCAAGGGCATCTCTTGTGCACAGCCGTCTTCAGGTTATCCCACAGATTTTCTATTGGAATTAGGTCTGGGCTCTGGCTGGGTCATTCCAAAACTTTAATTTTCTTCTGGTGAAGCCATTCATTTGTTGATTTGGATGTATGCTTGGGGTCATTGTCATGTTGAAAAGTCAAATTCCTCTTCATCTTCAAATTTATAGCAGATGTCTGAAGGTTTTTGGCCAAAAGTGACTGGTATTTGGAACTGTTCATAATTCCCTCCACCTTGACTAAAGCCCCAGTTCCAGCTGAAGAAAAGCAACGCCAAAGCATGATACTGCCACCATCATGCTTTACTGTGGGGATGATCATGCTTTACTGTGGGGATGGTGTTCTTGTGGTCATGCAAAGTGTTGTTTTTGCACCAAATGTACCTTTTGGAATTGTGGCCAAAAAGTTCAACCTTGTTCTCATCAGACCTTAACACATTTTCTCACATGGTTTTGGATGACTTGATGCATTGTTTTGCAAATTGTAGCTGGGTCTGAATGTTTTTATGTGTAAGAAAAGGCTTCCATCTTGCAACCGTACCCCATAGGCCAGCCATATGGAGAATACGGGAGATTGTTGTCACATGTAGTACACAACCAGTACTTGCCATACATTTCTGCAGCTCCTTCAATGTTACTGTAGGTCTCTTGGCAGCTTCCCTGACTAGTTTTCATCTTGTCTGTTCAATTTGGTGGTACATCCAGTTCTTTGCATATCACTGTTGTCCTATATTTTCTCCACTTTTTGATGACTGTCTTCACTGTGTTCCATAGTATATCCAATGTTGTGGAAATATTTTTGTACCCTTCTTCTGTCTCATACCGCAACAATGAGATCCCTTTGATGCTTTGTATGCTCTCTACGAACCATGGCTTTTGCTGTAGCAGGCAACTGAGTAAATGTCAAAAAAATCCTACTAGGACAGCTGAACTTTATTTGGGGTTAATCAGAGTCTCTTTAATTGTGGGCAGGTATGTACCCAAGAAGACTGAATGCTGTAATTAAATCAAAAGGTGTTTCAACAAAGTATTAGTTTAAGGCTGTGCACACTTATGCAACCAGTGCATTGTATGTTTTTTATTTTTTATATTTATTCCCCTAACAGATTTGTTTGTTTTTCAATTGAACTGTACAGGTCATAGGTCACATTAAAGGTAAGAAACGTTTTGAAATGATTTATTGTGGTCTCATTTTTTATATCACAAAAACTTGACATTTTAACAGGGGTGTGTACACTTTTTATATCCACTGTGTGTGTGTGTGTGTGTGTGTGTGTGTGTGTGTGTGTGTGTGTGTGTGTGTGTGTGTGTGTGTGTATATATATATATATATATATATATATATAGATAGATAGATAGATAGATATAATATATATTGTGAGACAGAGACTGAGAGATAGGTTGGGAAAGACAAAAAAATAGCAAATTAGATATCATTAGCATGTCACGTTATTGTATTATCTCAATACATAAAGCAATATGAGAAAAACATAACTACACCTTGACTGTATCCAGATATTATGAGAAGACATTAATGCATCATACAATCAATCAGAATGATATGACAAACAGAATCATGCATTTGATTATCCCATATCACATATATGCTTTCAAAGTTAATAAATGCATTTGCAAAAATGTTATTGTTAATGTCATGCAGTATGCAGGTAATATCTTCTAAATACTATCATGTAAAAAATCCAATACCTTTTTCTAGGTATTGAACCAACATACATTTTAGCTGATGTACTCATTGCCTAATGCAATCAAGAGCTATTGGAGCAGGCATATATGCTTGATATAAAAGTTAAGCTATGCCTGCTTACAATGATATACAGGGATTGAAAATATTGCTCTGTCTTGCATTCAGACCTGATGCATGCTTACCCAGTACATTTCTGAGGCAAGTTAGTCTTTTCTGCTGGGCATCACAGTTTTGTGCTATCTCTGCTGCAGCTGTACAGTATAGAAAAGAAAACATAGGTACATAAAAGCATAATGAATAACTGCATTGGATGACTAATTAATGCCATATCATAAACAGCTGATGGTTAGTATACTTATGCAACTGAGGGGTATTTGTAGTCTTAAATTCATCATCCTATTGGCTCGAGAGGTCCTGCTTGTGCTTCTTCATGTCATTGTAATTGTGACAACATTAATCCCCAGTGCATGAGAAGTCAATTGCACTGGAGACAGCCTTGGCCAAGCTATTCCAAGCCGCAGTCTTACATTGAGATCCAGTATAATCCCCTTGCAGCAGCCTTCGGCTGACGTGCTTCACAAGGAGTGCCACAGAAATATTGGTCTCCTCAACACCCCACCATTGTGCTCTAAATGGGACAACATCCTGATATTTGCCAGCCATGTCTGCAGAAGTCAAGACAGAAACGTGTCTGAATTGATGCCTGGTTCAGATTTCACTTGTAAAAGTTTGTGTACACAGATACATAGCCTTGTTAGCTGCGTTTGTGCAATTAAAGGTAGCAATGGCTTGGAAGATACACTGGCAATGATTTGAATGAATGCAAAAGCACAGAAGGTGTGAAATATGACATGGAGATTTGGCCATGTATGATTATCAAACTATTAATGAAACAATGAAATGCTTTGCAGCGTTTTCTATAATCATGGTTGGTTGGTGGAAAAATGGTCTGACTTCTGACCTATTTGGGCTGTTGAGATTTACACACTGATAAGATTGAGTAGTACAACCTTGGAATTGAACTCATTAGAAAAAAAAAGACAAAATATTAAATGTTGTTTATTAACTGCCAGTGCCACTGGAACTTTTAGTAGACCTCTAATTGCCAGGTTAAAACTAATTTAAGAATAAAAGATATTGTCTCTATGTTTGTGACTTTACTTAGGGATTGCAGTTCTATATAAAAGGCAATATTTGTATTTGTAAATAAATTTCATATGCATGCAGTTGCATAACCTGTGAAATGCATGGTGGATTTTGATGCATACATACTTCTTAAGACATACTTTCATAAACACATCATTATATGTGATAACTCACAATAATTACAACAAAAATATGGTCTGCATCATAGCTATGCAAGTGCATTCTAAATTAAATATCACCATTGTCATATTTAACATGAATGACACACATTGAGCTTCTATTGCAAGCAGTAATTACACATTTGTTGCAATAAACATAGTTATGATAGTCATTTGAATTTATTATTACATTCCTAATCAAAATGTTGTAACAAATAGCATTCTGACCCCCTCTGTAAAATGATCAGTAAAGTGGATTCAGACTGTACATCAGCTTTCCTTATTCCTCGAAGCAAACTGCACTTACACCTTCTGTCTCAAGGAAAGTTACTTTACTGGTCCATTTTCTGAAGTAAGTACTATCTAAAGTGTTGAAGGCTATGCACCAGTGCCAGGCTTGTTTGTGCTACAAAAGATGGCCAAAATTATATTTATAATTTTTCCTTAGGAAGTTAATTGTGTTAGCAAACTGCAAAGTGGAGCATCAATGCATTACAAAATTGTGGTGCAGAGTAACACATTTGATGGATATATGTAGCAAAGAACACAGCGTTTATAGCATTAGGATGACACTCATCCTTTCTGCATCTGCTTTCCACATCACAAGTAGTATTTAGGTAACACATCATTGGTATTTCATGTAATGGAAATTGCTCTGAGAGGGGACACACGGAGAATCCCAGGAATTAATTCCTGATACAGTGCATACAATTACTCCTGACATAAAAGTTTACAAGCTAATGCATTACAGTAATGATGAAGACTTGTGTGATATGGATAGGTTCTCCTGCATATATGACACATGTCCACATTACTCATGCTACTGCTTTTGTGTTAGAACACTTTTCAAAATAGTATTTGTTACTGCATCCATAGCACAGATTGTTAATAATAATAAGAGGTGAGTTTGCAATACCTTTGTGACATCAATTCACAGGGATTACAGGTAAGACGTCTTTTATCATATATCATAGACTTTAGCCTGTTCATTTCATAAAAATTGGGTACCAGTATTTATTCTGAATCCAGTCATGACAAGTATCTGTAAATTGGATTTGCAACCTGCAATATGTGTCTTTCTGTAAGCTCACATCACTTACTCATTGTGCCACAGAGATGGTTGGCTGACAGGTGGAATTTTTTCATTGAGTACTATTCAAATTGCTGATGACTGCTCAATGGCACCATGCTAATTTGCACTATAGGAGGCAGTCAAAAATATTTTTTTCACTTTTTTCTTTGGCCATGAACATGTTTGCATGCTGCTGAGTGCAGCCCACATGCCAAAGGCATTATTAAAAAATAGGAAAAAATAGAAATGGATTTTAAATCAAAAGGTGCATGTAGCAATGGCCACAGCAAGAAGTGCATTACAGTGACATATTCATCTTTCTCACATTTCCTTGCCACATCAGAACTTTAATTTCTGACACACATTATCAGGACTTTAGGTAATGTCAAATACTGAGAAAAGGAACAGACAGTTCACATGTTGCTAGCAATACTGAGAATAGTTGAGTTTCAAACAATCAATGATATTACAAAATGACTATCAGTATGTATTCCCACAGTCCTCTGTCAAATTATCTGTAAACTGGATTTGAACCATGCATCAGCTGTCTTTATTCTCTAACCTCACTGCATTTACAAGTTGGGGCACACAGAAATTTAACAAGTGCATTTTCTTCACTGAGTACTAACTAGAGTGAAGAGGGCATGCAGTAGCACTGTGCTTGTCTGTGCTATAGAAGGTGGCAGAAATTAAATGTTTCACTTCTTTTCATAGGCGGTGAACTGTAGTTCACTGCTGGGACCACTTCATTCTAGAATATGCACTGTCAAACAGCATGAAAAATGATGAATAAAAAAGAAAGAAATATGTAAATGGAGTAAACATTATGAAAGAAGTATTTCAAATATACAGTTCTGATGTCTCTTCAAGTTTGTTGTTTTGCAACAGGAGCATATGCTCTTTAAATATCTGCATGTTCACAAAAGAAAATCTTCTATGGATCTCTACCCCTTTGACACAAAAACATTTACAGCACACACTTCAGATTATTTATGTATTTAACATTTGTTCACTGGGAAAGTCTGATTATTTTCAGCATTTATCATAGGCACATACATATACTATTAAGACAAAAAGTAAGTTACAAATACTTAGTATACGACATTGTATAACTTTCATTAAAGTTGAATAGAGCCAAGTTCTGAAAGTTGTCTGGTATAATTTGTAGTTATATATGTGGATGACTAGGATATTGACAACAGTTAAGTTAATCTTTCCTCACACAATATAAAGTAAAAATTACCAACACTGCGGCTATTTCCTTCAGTTTATCTTGTGAACATCATTCTCTTATTTGTGCTTCTCTAAAAAGACTGCTATATGATTTGCCTTGTTTTTGATATATGTTTCCGTGAGCATTGCACACACATTTTACTCAGAGGCACAACGTGTGGTTATGAACACTTCATACAAATGTTGGGGATGTTACTCTCTTAAATCATTCAATGTACTGACAGACTTTCTTGTAATTCTTTTCCCCTGACACATCCTCAGTAAGTGTACATCAAGAAGGGCTGACTGTGATACCCTGATTATTCCTGTAGTCAGACTAATCATTCATGCGTATAAGCCCTTAGCAGGTAACACTTCTCAATACTCAAATTTGCAAGTCCTAACATCATGTTTACGTGCCCTGCACTTAGCGCAGATTGCAGAATCCATGAATAAGCAGTTCATTACACCTTATTTACATACTCTTAGTGCTGAGAGGGATGAATCTGTACTATATAAAGGTAATTGTGTCTGTAAGGAACTTGTATCATAATAAGGAAGACTGGATCTAGAGAACTCAATACTGCTATGTGATTTTAATACTTGTTACTAGTTTTAAAACTGACTTGCTGCAAAGGTATGCTGTATTTTTTTTTTCTTTTTCTTTTTTTTTTTTACAAACTGATATATTTTGACTCACTGATCTGATGGCTTGCATTATACAGTAAACCTAACAGTTGGCATAGCCATGTATATCAGTAATTTCTTGACCATTATACATGTTTCTAAAGAATGCTACCTGACATTTAATGGAAAGTTTAATCTGGGAGTTGACCAGTTAGTGCAGGAGAATGCTATATTACTTATTAGCAAAGTCAGTTTTTTTTTTTTGTATTAGCATAAAATTGTGTTAGCCTGTTAGGTATACCTGTCTGCCCTCCACAAAATTGGATACCCTGCAAAAGTTGCATCCATTTTTCCTTGAAAGCTGTACATTATTTTGTTAATGCTGAAATGTACTAAACGAATATTTGTCCTCATAGCACATTTTAATTACTTTCACACATTTTAATTATTTCTTTTTTATTGCCAGAAGACAGAATCCATATTACATTAGGTGCCTTGTATGTATCCTTATATTTTAATTTTTCTTATGCATGATGGACAGATACATTCATAGATTTGTTTGGTTAACAATCATTTTTGGTTTACTTATGTATTTTTTTCCTTTAATGTTTCTTCTCATACAGGGCTATGACACACAAGACATCTGTACCCCATAAACTACTACTGAGAATAAAATGATCCTCCAGGCATTACATTACCATAGGTTATTCGTTTTAGAGAGAGGCTGAGGTGACATGTCCTCCTGTGACTGTAGACTGTATGTGGGAGCAAGTGGTCAATGATATCAATGCGATTGGAAGTCATGGACATACATATTCAAAAATAAGGCATAGGATTCATGATATGATCACACACAACAAATATAAGGCAGCTGAAATTGCCCAGAAAAGTATGGTTATGGGTTGTGTTCCTGCTAATGAACCACAACTGACTGAACCGGAAGAGTGCATGTCTACTGTTGGAGATCCAGACAGCTCAGCATAGGGTTTACACAGAACTGTTTATATTGAGGCTGATGTAAAAAACAACCTAAGTGTGTCTAATACAGAACTTGAAGGTATGCAATGTAAGTAAATAGTTCTCATTGTAGATATATGATATATTATGTGTGTATATAAACACACACACACACACACACACACACACACACACACACACACACACACACACACACACACACACACACACACACACACATATATATATATATATATATATTTATATATATATATTTATATATATATATATATATATATATATATATATATATATATACAGAGAGAGAGAGTGTCAGCTAGAAGGTTGGGATAGAAGACACACTGAGAGAAAGAGAGAGAGAGAGAGAGAGAGAGAGAGAGAGAGAGAGAAAAGGTGGTGCAGAAGTCAAATGGACAGTAAAAGTTTGTATGAAATTTGTCTTATTCTGCAGTTGTGAAAGGAATTTTTTTGCATTTCTTGTGTTATTAGCTTTGTGATGCTTATCCATGTTTCATCTCCCTTTCTTATATATAGACACATCAAGTTGTCATTTTTCATGACTACCTGCACATAGTAAGCACACCTTTTATATTATTATTATTATACATAAGGTAGATGCATGTGTAAATGAAAGTCATTTGCTTTCATTGCATTAGCATCTCTTAATTTTTACCATACGTTTCACATTATATAACTTTGATCATTTTTATTATATTCCTCTCTTTGTTGTCTTGATTATGTGTTATTATAGGTGGTCCTGTAAATGGCAATTTGGAACTCCTACTGTCTGATGTCAGAGTATTGTTAACCTTTGATGATGATGGCACTGATGAAGAGACAAAGTCTGAGGTTGTAGAGGGAAAGTCTGACACTGAAGTTGTGCCTCCATCACCCCCATTCCCCTATTTTGGACTTAGTCAAAATGCCTGTGCATATCCATGACAGAGTCCTCAAATGTAGGACAGGTTAAGGGTGACACAGCTGATCATGGTAGTGTGGTTACTCCAGTTGCAGAACTAGTTGATTCACCCCATAGCCATCAGGATGGTGAGGTGCACAGAGGTGGGTTGATAGAGTTAGTCAGAGGAGGCCATCTGTCCACCTCCCCCCCCCTTGATGTTGGTGAGTCAGTTGGTGCCACAAGACATATGCATAGGGCACTCATGGAGGCACATATATGTTCCACCAGGGCCTCAGAAGATATAGTGTGAGTACTAAATATTGTGCATTCTGACATGCTGGACTGCCTGAACTGTGTGAGTAACTCCTTGAACAGGATGAATGACACACTGGATCAAGCAGTGTCTGTAATGAAATGTTTGCTGTGGGAAGGTCAGCATCCACATGGCTGGATAACCAATAAATGGTCTGGTTCTATCTGACATGGCTGTGCAAGATCCTGCTTCCTTAGTGGCACTACTTCCACTGTTCCATCAGTGATTGTGCTGTCCATACCCAGACATGCTAGCCCATGTCATGGTCCAGGACATAGTCAGATAAGGGCTTATCCAGCAGACATCACTCACATTCAGGTAGCACTCCAAATTTTATCCAGGGTCTTTGAACTAGCAGCACAACTCCTAGCAGAGGTACTTTTTGCGACTGGGGCAATTATGCTGAACTGACTAGTCTACCATGTATGGCTCACATCTGTCCGAAATGCCAGGAAATAGTGCATAGCACAGTGCTTGATTGTGTTCATGCAGAAACACACATTTGACCAAACACTTGCTCATAAAATCTCAAATGCACACACACACACACACACACACACACACACACACACACACACACACACACACACACACACACACACACACACACACCCAAGCCACACCCGCACACATGTTATCTAAACAATACTTTTGACTGCTTTAAATATCTTGTAACTGGCCCTGACAATTGGATATTTAAGGAATACAATTTTTGTTTTACTTGAACACCCTCACTTCTTTGGTGTCAGGTTTGCAGTCTTGTTCCCCCTCAAACTGTGCAAGGTATGATGACTGTGCCCTGCCCTTTATGTATTTCTTTGTGACTTAGGGTTGCATATATATGTTATGCACAGAGTTGACAGCTAATGCTTTCTTACTCAGAAGCTTGCTTTAATGTAAACGTATTACAGAAGAAATGTTTTTATTCAACACTCATAATCAGTTGTGAATGATTTTTATGTAATTGTTGACCCTCATTGCATTTATGATAGTATTCTTAAATATTTAAAGTATTGCTTATTGGTATATGTGTGCAAATGATGTAGTTCACCCACTCACTGATCTATATACAGTGGTCAACTGAAATGCTTGATGCACAGTATTGTGCAAACTCCATAGCTGTATATTGCAAATATTGGTCATAAGGCATTACTGACATTACCGTACACCTGGAAAATGCAACCCTTAGGGACATATAAGAATTTGCATATGACAGCAATCTGTTATATACCAATTTTTTCCATACAGGTTCCAGTCTTAGTGTGTTAATACTGCAGCTACAAGATGTGACCTTTGGTGTTGTCTCTGTGTGATGCTAACATAACATAACCATCACATGGTTGTGCAGTTTTACAGTCATCAGTTTTAATATTTGCATGTGGTTAGCCTGTTAGGTTTTCACTTATGCGGTCAGTATGTGTGCTATCTTTTGCCCCTTTGCAAGAACAATGGCATGTCATGCATGCGTACATCTGACAGCTGTGTCTGTGGCTGGTGATTCTCCTTCAGACTCCTCATTTGTATCTGATTGAGTTGCTGGCCCTGTCTGCCTGTCTGTGGTCATGGGAACTGTGGTTCAGTCAGTAGATGTGCTTGTTGAAGCCGTTTCTTGAGAATTATATTGTACAACATGACACAAACTGTGAGTATTTTGGCTGATATTGCTGAGTCATACTACGGTTAGTGCCTGATATGTCTTGACACTGGAATCTGGATTTGAGGAAGCCAAAGTTCCAGTACATAACCTGGATCCACCCACTAGATGCCCTTGTGGAAAGTCACCTCTAACAAACCTTGTGTATAGCTCTCAGGTGTGCCCTATCTGTAAGTTGTGAACACTAACTAAGTTACTACACAGGCATTGCAGATTATCTCTCGGGCAGTGCAAACAACCTGATAGTTTATAGTGAGGGTTTGCAAAAAGTGCTGTTTTTCAGATCTAAGGGATCTTTTGAGAAGATATTTGGTAAATAAAGTACTTAGAACAGGATATTCTGAGGGCTTGAATATTATTTTCTGTGCTGTACTTAATTGCAGATAGGTGAGATAGTGTGGAAGTTCAAGCCAGTTCAGTGAGTGTAGGGATGTGCAGTGGTGGATAGAATGTACAGCATCTGTTGCAAATGTAGCGATTTTGTTATAACATGTTTGATGCTTAGTTTTTTAAGGACAATAGGTTAATAGACAAGGGGGTGCAGTAGATAAGAGAGGAAAGCATATAAGTGGTAGCAAGTACTTGTTTAGTGGGAGGAGAAAGGAAATGTTTCTGACTGCAAAGGATACCTAGTTTTTGATGTGTTTTGTTAATGTTGTGTTATATGTGCAGGTCAAATTGCAGGATCTCATTAATTACTCTTGACAGTTTAGTGTGGCTAACTGCTTCAATTTTGTGTTACTCTGGGAAATTATACTGAAGTATTTTTCTTGGGGATAAATATAATAAGTTTGGTTTTGTTGGAATTAAAAGACAAATAGTTATTGCATAACCAGGTCTCTATGGAAGTAAATGCCAACTGAGTGATTTGTTGTAGGTCTGATAAAGTGTCTGCAGAGCACATAATCGTAGAGTCATCTGCATATTGTATGAGATACCTCTGATTGAGTGAAGAGTGAAGATGATTAACGAAGATACTGAACAGGAATGGCCCTAATATAGAGCCTTGGGGAACACCAGTCGAGGTGTGAAGATATGGCAATAGAGTTTGGCCATCTAACTGCCTGTTTGTCTGATAAGTAACTGGCAAACCAGTGAAGAGAGGGAGGTAATAGACTGGTATTTGAGAGATGAGTTAGAAGAAGTGAGTTAGATACTGTATCAGAAGCTTTTGATATGTCAAGAAATATGGTGGATACAATTTCCCCAGAGTCTCAGGCTTTATTGACTGTGTCCATGAATGATATTAGGGCAGTTGTAGTACTATGACCTAGTCTGAATCCATGTTGAGTTGGAGATAGGATTTGGTTATTAAGGAGGAAATACAGAAGTTCCATGTGTACACATTTTTTCAAGGAGTTTAAAAATAGGACATAAAATGGGTTACCTATTACAACCATGAAACCGGAATTGCACGAATACGGAAATGTTGACACATACTGAGTTTACCGTGAAAACACTGAACATCCTGAAGTGCGAAATTCGAAATGTCAAATCGTCATAGTTGGCCCTTCTTCGGTATAGCTCTTTAAGGTAAGTGTGCAATAGTTACAGACCTTAGGGTTAGGGTGCAGGTTAAGGTAAGTGCATACATAGTAATATGTGTGAGCTTTAGTTTAGGGTTTTGTTAAGTGTATGTATGTGGATTATTTATTTTGTTTGGGCAGGTAGTACGTAGCATGTGGAGGGGTTGGCCAACTATGCCGATTCGACATTTTGAATTTCGCGGTTCAGGCCATTCGGTGTTTTCATTGTTCACTCAGTATGTCGATGTTTCCGTATTCACATATGTGAGGTTTTGGGATTATGATCTAGACTCCATAAAATGGCTATGGGTCGGTAGTTTAAGATATCAGTCGAATTGGGTCCTTTGTAAAGGGGAAGAATAAAAAATTTTTCCAAACTTTTGGGCCGTATGAATCTTAGATGGACCTGTTGAGTAGTATACTAATATGGTAGGGAATGGGTTCTGCAGCAAGTTTGAATATTCAGTGGGAAGCTTGTCAGCTGTGTTACAGCTGGGTTTTAGCCTGATAAACAGTGTTTTTTCGTAGAAGTTGAGATTGCAGTAAGTCAGAATGTGGGTGAGTGATTTGTTGTTGTGTCATCTGTAAGTGAGGTTGTGGAGGAAGGGGATTGAGAGAGATGGGATAGTGCAGGTATTCCAGTAAAATTTGTACTAGAGTGGAGTTGTGAAAACTTAGAAGTGATATTAGCTATAGAATTTGTGAAGTGTGAGTTAAAAAAGATTGGCTATTTGTTCTGGTGTTTTGTCTGGATGTGGATACGGGTTGTTTTTCATGTCAGGGTTTAGAAGTGATCCTATGGATGCCAGAATTTATTACATACATCCATACATTCGTACAAATGTTTCAAGCATGGGCATTAACGCCCTTCTAACTTGCCAATATGCCAAAACACTTGCTCCCATAATAAATGCCCAGACCATTCTTAAAAATATCTAAACTAGTACTTGCTTTAATGTCATTTGGTAGTCTGTTCCAAGCATCAGCTACTCCATCAGAGAACCAATTAGTACACTTCTCATTCCTATAGAATCTTCTACATAGGTTGTCTGATGATTCTCTAGTACTTCTTGATAACCCCAAACATTCCCAGAGGTAGTTGTCCCTAAATGTCCTATATACCTGAATAAGATCTCCTCTTAGATATCTGTAAGAGACACTGTACAAGTTCAGATATTTTAGTCTTTCATAATAACTAAGATTTTCACATCCATCGATGCCCTTAGTATATTTCTGCTGTACTCTTTCCAGTTTATTCATGCTTGTTTTCCTATAGGGTTTCCATATTGTTATTCCATACTCAAGTTTGGGTCTAATGTAACTAACAAACAATGACTTCATTATGTTTGATTTTCTAAACTTTATAAATCTTTTTATACAACATATAGTTCTATACCTATCATTAGCCAATTGGTTGATATGATTAGAAAAACTCATAGCTGAATTTACCCATATACCCAGGTCCTTAAATGAGTCTACAGTTTCAATCACTGTGTGCTGTATTAAATATTCACCTTTCAGTTTATGTCTCCCAAATCTCATATGATTAGTTTTTGATGTATTTATCAACATATTATTCTTCTGTGCCCAAATGGTCAATTTAGTCAAATTATTTTGCAGACATGCCTTATAACTGTGGCGGTGGTGCTGTGGTAGCATTGTCGCCTCACAGTAAGACATTGTCCTGTTCGATTCTCAGCTAGAGCTTCTACTGTGTGGAGGCATGCGTAAATGGGCGTACCTTCTTTGAAGGCTGTGCGTCAGGGCTGGCAACTCGGCAAGTAAAAATCTACTGCCAATCATTAGCGGACCGGAGTTCCACTGTGGTGACCCCTAACTGGGAAAAGCCGAAAGACACAACAACATTTTGCAGACATGCCTTATTTGTAACACTTGTAATCAGTTTACTCAATTTCAGGTCGTCGGCATATAGACTGTAGAACACCTCAGATGAAAAAGTAAGGTCTGAAAGATACAATCTAAACAAGTAAAGGCCTAGTACAGAGCCTTGTGGGACACCTTGACTGTAACCAAGGGTTTCACCTGTCCATTTGGCATGTGATACTTGCCATGTCCTATTTGTAAGCCATGCAGCTATCCATCTTATCAACAGTACATCAATACCTAGTTGTACTAATTTATTGATCAGTATTTTGTGCATGACCCTGTCAACTCCTGAAGTTAAATCTATATAAATCACATCACAGCACAATTTTTCATGCATAGCTGTTATTATATTGTTATACAGCATCATGTTACAGGTGGTAATAGATCTATTTTCAACACATGCATGCTGCTATTTGGTTTCAAGTCCCAGCCTATCCAGCCTATCCAGTTCTGACAATAACTTATCCAGTATTACCTTCTCCATTATTTTTCCACAACATGAAAGTAGACTTACAGGTCTATATGATTCTGGGTTTGTCCTACTCCCCTTTCCCCTAAAGACAGGTTTAATAAGTGCATGTCTCCAATCTTGAGGAATCTTCCCATAGTTATACGACCTAGCGAATAATAGATGTAATGGCAGTGTAAGTTCTTGCTTAAGTGTTCTCAGGTCATTGTTACTTATTCCGTCTCCTCCCTGCACTTTGTTTTGATCCAGTTTGCACAGTTCTTTTTCAATATAATCTAATTTGATTCCAGTATCTGGGGTAACTTGAATGTCACTAGGACAACTTACTACCCCTTTTGTGGAGCCAAACTGTTTTGCATAAGATTTTATAACAATTTCTATAATCTGTTGTTTGAGAATAAATTTTAGAATCTGCACAGTTTATCACTTTGTGTATCTTTACTCCTTCCACAGCTTATGTATCTATAAAAAGGTTTACTATTATGCTCAATATCTTTATATAAAATTTCTTCAATTGTTTCTTGATCTTGTCTAACACTATGCTTAATCTGTTTGTCCAGCTCATTTATTTCAATTTTCAAAGTTGTAGTTTGATCTCTCTTCCATTTCTTATATTTTTTTGTCTCTCACCTTAATTAGATATCTTATTCTTATGGAAATATACCCCCCTGATGTTGTGTGCCTAGATCCTGATGTTAAACATTTTTTTGACTTTTTGCATGCAAACAATTTCTCTTTCAAAACTTTCTACATTCCATCTGCAGTTTTTCCGCTGAACACCTCACTCCAGTTAGTTTTATATAGTAACTGTTTTGCTTCCCTATAATCTGTAATTAACATTTTGCATATGGATTGTTTGAAGTTTTACACAGTAGTCTTTTTTTGGCTGTGGATTCTAGTCTTTTTGCTTGGTTACAGAGCTGTTTGTATCTCAAAAGATCTGTGGGTTTTTTAAGTTTTTGCCATTGTTTCAATGCTTTATCGCTAGTTAGCATTAGTTCTTTAGGTTTGGTTAGCCAGGCAGCATGGTTGGTTTTCACACTTTTTATTCTAGGGGGTCCAAGTCTTTCTAATGCTTCTAAAAACGTTGTGTTAAAGTAATCTAGTGCTTCATCTAGAGAAATATATTTTAAGTTAGTCCAGTTCATACCTTTTAGTATATTGGGGAATGTCTGTGGGTTAAAATTGCTAATATTCCTGACATATTTGTAATGGTGCTGTTTGTGAAAGGAGGGTGCTGTTCAATGAACAAGGGCTGGGAGGTGATCAAATATAGCATTTGTGAGATCTTAGTAAGATCAGACACCAATATCCAGTTTAAAATAGAACCTTCCGTAGTACTACCGCTATATCTTGTTGGAGGTGATAAGTTGGGTAAAATTTAATAGTTCTATATTTAACGTTGGAAATTTGGAAAATAAATTCAACCAGTTAATATTTACATCACCCAGAATGATGGTTTCAATTTTAGTAGTATTAGAGACCCAATACATTATTTCTTCTAGTACTAGTATGTTATTGCTGGTGGAAAGTAAAAGACTATAATACGTAAATTGTTTGACTTATTTATTTTTAGGAAGGAGACCAGAATTTCAGCATTAGACAATTGTGGGATGATATCTTTATATGGAAATATGTTGCAGATATTAGGGTAAAGGAGTGCTACACCGCCTTCTTTTTTGAGGGGTTTATCAGCCCTTATTGCATTGTAACCTGGAGTGAGGATTTCTGAATCTTTAATGTTTGGTTTAAGCGAGGTTTTGTTGGTGGCAATAATATCTGGTTTACTGATAGCTATTCAGGTATGAAGGCCTGTAGTTTTGTTACAAATATTCTACATTTGGTGTTTTATGTAGGGATGTAGAAGAACTACTAGAGATGGATAGTGTAGGAAGAGTAGGGGAAGTGGGACCTGGATTGGGGTGCAAGCCTTTGCAGAAGGATAAGATTGAGAATATGGAAGAGTGGAGAAATGGAAGCTGTAATCCCATCAAACTGTCAATGTAGAATAGATGGGAGATGGACAAGTTTTTTGATAGAATATAATGAATAGAGGTATTTGTTGAGAGAATTTGTACTTTGGAGAAGAGTAGTGGGGTTATTTGGTTATTTGATAGTGATAGTGAAATATATCTGAGTAGCTTTTAGATGGAATTGAAGATGGTTACAGATGTTGGTTTAGTGATACATAAGGTAGAGTTGAGTAAAGAATGAAATAGTATTAGAATTAGGAATAGTGTAGCATGAAATAGGAAAAGTAGATGTGAAATAGAGGGACACATTTGGGAAAGTGGTTTAATTGCCAGTGGTTAGGAGTATAAGGTAAACTAATTGGTTAGTTCAAAGTAGTGGTTGGAGTTATGGGATTTATGTGTAGGAGTAGTAGGAGTGGGTGGGAAAATGGGGTAGAGTTTGGGAGTGGACTGAGCTTAAGCGTAGTGAGGGTGAAGAATGGGATGGACCTGTACCCTGTTTGAACCTGCTGTCAGAAACAATCAGTAAGCAATTATGACCGAGTGTTATGCTATATTGTCTACTCTTACATTAAACTGATGAGAAGTTACGGCATTTACTGCAGATGCAGAATGTATAAATCACTAAAGTGGGAAAATCTAAAGTAGAAAGTATGAAGATAGGAGATAAAATGCTAAACTGTTTAGACCTTAAAATAATGCTTGCGTGAATATGAGTAGTAACTGTAATCGGAAGGAGATAGATGCAGGTGATTAACAGGAAGACGTTAAAGTTACAGGACAGTATCTGAAAAATAAAACTGCTAACAGGAATAGTGTAATGTTACAGAGCAGGAGGAAGAGTTAAAAGCCATGGAGGAGTAACGAGAGGGTAGAAATACAAGCTGTTACAGAAAGGGAAGGCTACTGGCAGACTGGAACAGCATGGGGAGGAGTGGGGGATAAAAAGAGTATCCGAATGATTGCAGCTGGTGACTATATGTAATAGAATTACAGGTAAGAACAGTTAAATAAGGCATATACATTAAATTCAAATATGGACAGAAGCTGAGCCACTGTTTAGCTGTAGTTGCAGTAAGCCAAAAGAGCTTGATTTTGCACAGTCAGGAAGCATGCAGGAGTGGAAAATATTAACAGGCTTGACACCTATGAAGAGAGAAGAGAGATAGAAGGTTAGGTGAATTTAGAGTATTCTAACAGATTTCTAAAGCAGTACAATTATGAGAGAGTCGATGTAACAAAGGGCATTGATTAGCAGTGTGAGTAAAAGTTATGATGAAATGAGCTGTAGGAATAGGTAAATAGGTAATGAATTTAAGTAGACAAGAAAAGAGTAAAACAATTTAGGTAGGAACAGTGTATAGCACACAATATGTAATATAAATCAAAGCAAAACAATTACATCAGCAGCAGTTCCATATTCATTGAAAAAATGCAATAGTATTCTCTAGTTATGTTGTACCATTATAGTAACAATCCACATGCAATTCACACAGAAAACTTACTGGCAAACACTGGATACTGATGATGTATAATAACTTTGTGACACTAGATTGAAATAAAGGCAAATGGAACAGTGCAATATATAGTCACATCAGTCATAGCATTGTATCTTCTTCTTCTTTCGGCTGCTCCCATTAGGGGTCGCCACAGCAGATCAACTGTTTCCATTTCTTCCTGTCCTCTGCGTCTTGTTCTGTCACACCAATCACCTGCATGTCTTCTCTCACCACATCCATAAACCTTATCTTAGGCCTTCCTCTTTTCCTGTTACCTGGCAGCTTCATCCTTAGCATCTTTTTCCCAATATACTCTGCATCCCTCCTCAGCACATGTCCAAACCAACATAATCTTGCCTCTCTGGCTTTGTCTCCAAACCTTCCAATCTGGGCTTACCCTCTAATATACTTATTCCTAATCCTGTCCATCCTCGTCACACCCAGTGCAAATCGTAACATCTTCAAATCTGCCACATCAAGCTCTGACTCCTGCTTTTTTGTCAGTGCCACTGTCTCCAACCCATATAACATAGCTGGTCTCACTATCCTCTTGTAGAGCTTCTCTTTCACTCTTACTGGTACTCATCTGTCACAAATCACTCCTGACACTCTTCCCCACCCACTCCATCCTGCCTGTACTCTCTTCTTCACCTCTCTTCCACACTCACCATTACTCTGAACTGTTGATCCCAAGTACTTAAACTCATCCACCTTTGCCACCTCTACTCCCTGCATCTTCACCATTCCTCTATCCTCCCTCTCATTCACACACATATATTCTGTCTTAGTCCTGCTGACCTTCATTCCTCTTCTCTCTAGAGCATATCTCCACCTCTCCAGGGTCTCCCCACATGTTCCCTACTCTCACTACAGATCACAATGTCATCTGCAAACATCATAGTCCATGGGGACTCCTGTCTGATCTTGTCTGTCAACCTGTCCATCACCATTGCAAATAAGAAAGGGCTCAGAGCTGATCCTTGATGTAATCCCACCTCCACCTTAAACGCATCCGGCACTCCCACTGCAGACCTCACCGCTGTTATAGCATTGTATATCAGCTGTAAAACATCTAATTCCCTATGTTATAGAACAAGATTGCATGAGTATCTTCACAATATCTTTGTTTGTACAGGGATAGGTTCTCCAAAACTTGCCCTGGGGCCTCAGTGAAGGCAGCAGAAGTTGCAAACTTCCTGCGGTACTTCCCTGCCCACCCAGTATCGCTCTACAATTTGTGTCCTGCAGTCCATGGTAAGTCAAACAGGGACTAAACCCCCTTCCTTTTAGCCACGGTCTGCAGCAGCAGCACCTCAGATTGAAGGCTGCTGCAAATACAAGTTAATGATGGCAGCAGCAGCAACCCCTAACATTTGTTTTTATAATGGTAATCACAGCTGTAATCCAAATAGTTTGGGATTTCAATGCAAAAGTGCACGATTGCTTTATAGTTTACTGAATAAATGTGCCTTTTGGATTGGTTAATTAGCATGTAATTCAACTATGTATGCTTTCATTAGCATATTCTGCTGTTTACCCTTCTATTGAGCGTCTATAGTATAGACCCGTTTAATGAATACCAAGCGATGGTCTACCATGTGCATGTCACAACATGCTTCATACATGATATGCAGGCTTTCATGAATCTGGCCTGTAGTTAGTAAACAAAAACAACTTGAGCCATGAGCAATTTTAACAAATGCTAGTTTATTGAAAGTTACTGCTCTAATGCATAGAAAAAAAAACACTTGCACCATTTAGGCTTCTTTAGGCTTAGAGTACATTTCTATTATTTTTGTATTCCACTTTAAAACAGTGTTTCTAATTATGCATTGTATTTAAAGGCATTCTACCATTGCAATGAACACTTAAAATCAACCATTAGCTGCAATACTGCATAAAATGTAAACCTGTTATGCATTGTTCTTCATTTTTCTAACTTTTAATGTTATTTGTATTTTTTAACTCAGAACTGAAAACTTTTTTATTTCTGTTTTTGACACCTCTTCTAAATGGACTAGCAGTCCCCTTTCATACATGTAAACTGTCCTGATTTTAACAGAATGTCTACAAGTTTGCCTCATATTTCTGGTCTGTTCCCCGTAAAATTTGTATTTTTCTGACAAAACATTGAGGAAAGAAGTAACTAATTAAAGACAAACTTATTATCCTTCAGAAAATGTATGATAATGCAAAAGCTGTTATTCCATAAACTTTCTATGTAAGAATAATATTTAAAATCTGTCCCTGATTTTTGGGCCTTTGACTCTCCATTATTTTTGGTTTTGTCCATATTTCTTTCACTGTGAGGTTGAAAATGTGTGACCCCTCTATTATTGCACAGTTAGCAGTTTTATGATAAACATAGAACTATAATATCAAGTAGTGACAAAAAAGAACAGCATTATTTTCCCTTTAGTAAACAATGTCAGGTTACAAAGACAAAAGAGAACTATTTTTTTCTAAAGATGAGGATATGATTATGATCTACTGAAAAGTTTTACCTTGTGCATCTTGGTTTCATTTGCCTGTTAGTATATATCAGAGGGTAAAGGATAGCTATTTAAATGAACACCTGCCTGTAGTTCAGTCATGTTTTGATTGCTGTATGACCTACATGCATAGTTTATGACTGATAAAGTCAGTTAATCAGACAGTACTCCTGGGTCTCCTATTAAAAGTGATAGTGTCTCATGAGTGCAGGTTAACAAGCACGTTGCATAAAGTGCATCATTCAAAGCAAACTACAAACATTTGTTTGTTATTCATGCTTCAAGTATTACATCTATATGCATGCCTCACACACACACACACACACACACACACACACACACACACACACACACACACGCACACTTGTCTGTGGTAATCACTTTTGGCAGCCCTTGCATCATATAAGAACAGGCAACCCTCATTCACTCTCCAACAAACATGCATACATTCTTCATACATGAAAACTTACCACACGTGACTCAGTAGCGCAGCTAAGCTGGAGTGAAGGGACCAGCTGACCTGGGTGCCACAAGTGTTAAGCAGCTCAGCTGGCAGATCACAATAGGTATTTAGTGCATTACCAATATTTAAATGTGGGTATTGCATTTGTAGCCTGAAATGAAGAGCTTTAGCTGTGTGTGTGTGTGTGTGTGTGTGTGTGTGTGTGTGTGTGTGTGTGTGTGTGTGTGTGTGTGTGGCATAAACTGAAACATCTGCTTGCTACCAATGTACCAAGCAGTGTGCCACAGTTTAAATGAAAAATATTTTTTTCTGAAGTCCTGTTCCAGAACTGCAGAACTGAAGCACTTTATTACTCTGTGTATGGTCTGTAGCAACTGCTTGCTACAGATTTTTTCCCCATGAACTGCTTCAGCATTCTATTTGTGGACTATAGCAATTGTTTGCTATAAACTTATCAAGAAGTTGCTACAGTTTTATAGAAGAGAGGATTTGCTTTTTCCCCAGGACTTCTTTTGGTTTGCTATGTATTGTAGCAGCTGCCTGCATGGGTAGAAGACTTTTTTCTTGCTCTTTTGCTCTTCAGCTCAGATTTGTGGGTGGGGGTTCACTGGACTGTGAGACAGCACTGGGAACCAGGAACCAAAATAGCTAGCTACATCCTTACAAACTACAATCGCATGATCACATTCACTCATTCAACAACACACACACAGACACACACACACACACACACACACACACACACACACACACACACACACACACACACACACACACACACTCACACACACACACACAAAACTACCTTTCAGCTGATATTTACAGAATCCCCCCACTGATTACAATCAGGGTATGCAGCATTTCAGCTGAGTTCTTTAACACAGCTGGTTATGCTACTTAACACAGCCAAGACATTCTCTGGCAGTAAAACAGATGAAATATTTAAAAAACTACCACACACAAGTATCCGCACAGAAGGTAGCTCAATTGAAAAGTGACCTGTATAGACAAGTGCTGAGAGGCAATGGCCCTAGTCTCTGAGTTACTCTAATGTCTGATGTTTTTCATGTATACCAATTTTAGAATAAATAAAATAAAAAGTTAAAAAAATACTCTTGTAAATTACTGAAATGGTAATAAACACACTATGCTAATTCCACCTCTCAAAACCATACATAACTTCATTAAATTGCCTAATATATATGGGACAGCTTTCTTCAGTGCGGGCACTAATAACTGATCATTTTGCATTATAACATTTCTAAAAATAAACAGATTTGTAGAATCTATGGTAACAGTAATTTATTCATGAACATATTTATTTTGGCATGCATGTATGTAGTTATTTATTTATTTGCATTTGTTTACTGGGGAAGTTTATTTGGATTATAACCCCCCATTTCATTGCTGGCCGAAGAAGAAAAGCTCCAAACAAGTAACAATAGGTATCAGTATACATTGCAACATACTGTAAGGTTTAACGAATTTACATACTAATATGCACAGACAAAATAGAACTATGTGTAATGCTTGTTCAGAAGTCAAGACAAAATATTGCACAAAAATAGATTTAATTATGACAGCAATTATAGCACACAAAAATCAATGAGTGTCATGATACTTAATGCAAATCAAAGTAGAACATTTCACATTCTGGAATCATTCAGAAGAGCATATCACAATGTAGTAGAGCATACCACCTTCTTAGAACAAATATATAAATATATAATTTACTTCAGCAAACATCAGAACAAAAATCCCAAATGGAAAAATACCTAACAGAGCAAAACTAAAAATATCAAACAAATAAATAGACTAAAAAAAATGTATATTTGTTTTCTGGGAATGTCTGACTGGGGCATAATGGCCCATTTTCAGGGGAGGCCCAGGGAGAAGCTCCGAGCAGATATTTGCATACAATTCCAAAAGTTTAACAATAGAGATGATAACAAAAAGACAAAAGAACAACAATTTAAATAAAAAAATGCCATTCTGTTCAAAACTTAGTGAGCTTAGGGGTGCCTTTTGGCAGAGTAGAGGGCTAAAGCATTAACTACAGTCCGGACGACCCTGGTTTAATCAGCTGCTCTGACATTTGATGGAGCAGCAGGGAGGGAATAGGTATTACCATCTCTGTGGGTGGGTGGTTCCCTGGGAATCTCCGATGATGATCACTGATGGAGGCTGTGGATATCACACTAAGAAGAGTGGGCTAAATGGTGGAATAGGGTGGGGTCAAGGCTGGGCTGTTAAGAAGGTGGAGTGATACACTGCATATCCTTATTGCATGCCAACCCCTCAGATGTAGCACAAGGAACCAATGGAAGAAGGGGGGGGCAAGGGGGTAGGTTATAAAAATAGAAATCACCAGCATGTGAAAAGCCAGACCCTTAGGACACTGTGCAGTCCTGCATCAGCCACAGTCCTATTAGAGATGGCCAGGGGATTAAAGAGTAGGCTGGCAGACCTGACGACGGACACAGGACATGAAGTAGGGAGCCATAGGGTAATGTATGAGGTAGAAAAAAAATCCTCCGCAAAAATAAACAAAAAAAACTTATTTCATGAAGTGTCAAGCCCATCTTTACCTGCCACACTCCTCTGCAACTTATATATACCAACTCTGAGATTGCACAACAGCAGGAAAAGGACAAATTTCCATTCCCTGCTGTTCAGCAATCTCACATACACAGATGCCATCATGCCAGCAAAACAAAAGGAAAAATAGTTATGTCTGATATTATGAATTCTCAATATAACTACCTCCAACTATGTATGCATATATATATATATATATATATATATATATATATATATATATATATATATATACATTTTTTTTTTTTTAAGAGATGCGTTTATAAAAAAAGATATACTGAGCTGAGGCTGTGGGAGATTAAGTTAAAGGTATAATCACTGAAAAGAACTTAGAAGGGTTAGTAACTATACTTCAAAACAAGGCTGTATGTAATTATACAGGGAAAAAGATATTTAGATATTTAGAGTGGAGGATGTCTGAAATATATTTTTTATCCAGGAGAGATGTGCAGTAGCTTATGAAGATATTCTTGAGATATGATTTTAGTGATGACGTGAAGATGCTGGATTTGCTGAAATGTTGGGTTTATATCATATCATCAAACATCCTGTTTAGCAATTGCTTATTAGTCCAACACTAATAAGTGAAAACACTAAACAGTGAAAGTTCATTTCAGAGAAACATTTCACTGGGTTAAAAAACAGTTGGCCAATGCAGTGAACCACAGAAAAACATCACATAACAAAACCTATCATAACTGGGGGCTATGCCCCCCACACCCCTGACTAAATATGCCAACTCTGCAATTGCACTACAGTTGGGAAGAGGGCAAATCCCCAATGATAGCTGACCAGTTGTTTTCCCAGGGAAAAGTTTCATTGAAACAAATGTTCTCTATTTAGTGTTTTTTCTTATTAGTGTTTGACTAATAAACATTCATTAAATAGGACACTTGATTATATGATATAGACCCAAAATGTCAGATGGAGGTGGGAAGGGAGTTTCAGATTTTAACAACATAGGTAGAGTAAAGGTAGTCACTGTGTGAGTTATGAGAGGGAGTCAATTAAGTCAGTAATTATCTGAGGAGAAAAGTTTTACAGTTTGAGTACACCATTGAAGAAAATTCATAAGGGATTGGCAGCTATCTGGGATGTGTATAAATGTATCTGCTATTTTGAGTTGACAGTAGTTGAGTTTAGTTATTTTATTATATCACTGCTCAAGTTCTGCGAGTTGGGTCGAATGCACATTTTTGAAGATGGGGACAGCATATGAGAGTAGTAAGCAGGCAGTTGCTGCACATTTACAAGAGCACTCTGTTAAGTAAGATTTTGTTTTATTTTATTGACTAGCTGTTGGACGTGAAGAGAAAATTTTAGACTTTCATCAGTGATGACACCTAAGAGTTTTGTGAGGGAAACTGACTCAATGATTGTATCATTGCTATAAATAAGGGTGAAATTCTTTTTTAGTTTGGAGTTCATCTTGGGGGTGAACACCTTTAGTTTATTTTTTTTTAGGTTTAATACAAGGTTGGACTGCTTGAGCCAGTCTTTAATGGAGGTGAAGAAGAGCTGGGTAACGTTAAGAAGCTCAGTCATTGTTTTGGCTGTGCATATAGTAGTTTTGTTGTCAGCATTTTGGATAAGGACTATGTAAGTGGAGACAAGAGGAAGGTTATTGATGAATATGTTTAAAAATAGGTAGCTGAATATTGATCCTTGAGGGACTCCAACTGGTATTAGGAGAAAGGTGAATTTAGATTGTTGCTATTTTACACACTGGGTTCCGTTAGTGAGGTAGGTATTAAAACATGCTAAGGCTGAAGGAAAAAGACCAAAGGATGAGAGTTGACAAAGTACTTTAGAATGAGATAGAAGAGAAGAGTCAGTGTTGTGGCAGGGACAAAAGGCACGTAGTGATAGGGAGAACAGGTTGTCATTGAAAAGATGAGTTTGTCATCAGAATGGATGCATTTCTCAAGGATTTTAGACAATGAAGAGAGTGGAAACGGTCTGAAATTAGAAAGCTTAACAGAGGGGCCACATTTGTGTACTAACAGCATATAGGATTGTTTACATACAGTATGGAACAGGGAGGCAGACCTCTGAACTGTCCCTGATCTTCAGGGATGCCCCTGATTTAAACTCCGATTTTAGGTCTGTCCCTCTTAATCCCTCTTAAAAATGGTGACTGCTGAAGAAAAGGTGCTGAATTGCCCTTAATAAATAATGATAGTAATTCAGAGTTAATAGACGTTTTATGTCAGAAAATCGATATTAATCCACATTCTCTTATTCTGCAAATGTTTCAAATTGACAGTACAGATATTTAAAAAATGTCCCTGATTATTTGAGGATCTGTCCCTGATTCTGTTGAGATTTTACTCTGATTGGTTGAGAGCTATGCAGGGAGGCCTGTACTCATCTGTTTCTAAGGACAGAAACAAGATAGACAATGACATCAGCAACTAGTAAGATGCATTTTGCAGATAAGTTTTCTGATGCTAGAGAGTTTACTTTCAATTTAGGGAGGCATTGCTTTATCCTGGTGGTGAGTACAGGTTGGAGATGAAGTAGTTAGAGTTGTTAGTAGGTGGAAAATTTGTTGGTGAGCTTGAAATAGAGTTATGTTTGGTAATTCCTGTGGCTGTGTCAATGAAATGCTTATAAAAAGATGCAGGCTATGATGAAGTCAGTTTCATTGGGCAGGGGGTTGGGTTATCTGGGTTTCTCCACTTTCACGAGATGATTGATGTTGAGCAAAATGTTTTGGAAGTTTTATAATGTAGGTCTTGACAACCAATAAAGTATTTATTTTGCCAGAGATGACTTTGGCTTCTGTTATATTCTGTTGTAATAATAGTAAAAGAACAAACTATTGAGGTTATCATTTTATTCTAATGAGACTTGCTTATACAGTATTAGAATTACTTAGACCATGGACAAAAAAGTAGTGGCAGCAAATATGCATGTCCTCACCTATATGCAGTCTAAAAAAGTCAGTATGCATTTACAAGAACAGGAATTGTGGTCAAGATGCATAGCAAATTGCCTTATGCCTCATCTTTTACAAAGCTTTGGTTCTTTACTTCCAACCTGGTACCCCACAGGACAACTCTAGCACTAAGATGGGTAGAAGGTACATCAGATTAACATCTCATATCATCAGGAAGGCTGCATACCCCATTATTTCCAAATCCCCTCTCTCCTTCACATATTTCACTCTGATGCCTTGTGTTTGACTAATATCAGTTATAACCTGGGCAGAGGGAAAAATAGAAAAGAGATTAAATTATTTTATTCATCAGAAATAAGTGTAAATTATCAGGTAAGCCTTTTTTGTTTTTATATGGTTGAAAGTACATATTTCTCATTACAGAAGAAGAACTAGAACAAAAAAAAAACTGAAAACAAGATAAAACTTCAAAGGTAACTAGCTTTGTATTAGAATTTGTAAAAAGATAACACAAAGAGAAGCAGTTTCAGGAATTCTACATATATAAACTTCTTTTGTGTGATGGAAACTTGTATTATGGAAACTGCTGAACTGTTGCATGATTGTTTTATGTATACGTCTTTAAAACATCAGGCCAGCTGTATGACCTTCACACACCAGCAATAAATATAATAAAAGTCTATGGCAAATACACTGGATGTACTGCATGGGATGGTAATGTATTTCACAGCTGCATAAATAAACATAATGTAACAGGAAGGATTCAACAATGCAGCGTTAGCTTTAATAGATAAACAATATTTTGGCACACAGAAATACATTAACTTACAGAAACATCTCTAGATGGGGTTCCCAAATAGCAGTGGAAGATTGTGTTTATAAGAAGCCAGACTGTCAAACCTATAATGCGTTCAACACCCTCTGCTTCACCTTCACTTATTATAGCAAGTTTACTGTAGTGACTTTTTTACTTGGTTGCATATCTGTGTAAATCTTATTTTGCTTAATCAAACTCAGATTTCATTTTCACATTCTGTAGTTAGATGTCACCAGACAGCATTGGACTGATTCATTTTTAATGCTTTACAGGATTATTTATGAACTATTTTAATTATAGCATATGAATGACAATTATTCAATTTTATACAGTTCATCTCCTGCTTGTTTTTTATGTTTTTTTGCTGTTCATTATTTTTGATCATGCATTTCTTTTATAGTGTAGAAGTACTACATGATTTCAGATAATACGGCTATATCTGCAAGGACTCACACACACACACACACACACACACACACACACACACACACACACACACACACACACACACACACCTTGACAAAGCACACTTTAGGGATTTCACTTTTGTTTTAATTACACAATGGCACACTTAGGGTGTCATCTACAAGCTAAGAGGTCTGGAAACCAATCATCAAAGGCAAACATACTATAAGGCACAGCTATGACATTCTGTAATTAGACTGTAGAATGACAATGCATAGACCAATGACAGAAGCACATGGACAGCAAGAGTTAACAATATTCTCCCCTTTCCTGTCCTGAACAGATACAAAAAAATGTGCTGTTCCTGTTCTCTCGGCAGTGCTGGCTCCATGTTTCCTTTCTTGCTGGTCACAATAGAGACACAGTAGCTAGCTGGCGGGGTCATACAGGACATATGAAAAATTAATTAAATAATAAAATAAATTATGACATGGTAACTGTTCACAATACACTGTTAAGTATGAAAGACCATTTCTCTAATGTTCGTATATTAACATAGTTTTTCTGTATTTTACATATCCTAGCAATATACACAACACAGAATAACTAAATGTGTCATGTTTATGAATTATGGTTTAGTTGAAGTGTTAGTGTGCTGCAATGTAAAAATCAAATCAGTAGCAAACAACACAAACGTTGGGGAAGGGCACAAAACACATGAAGGCATCTGTGCTTCAGCAAAAAAGTGAAAAAGAATTTTGTAACACAAATTCAAGAATAGCAAGTTGTGTATATATATATATATATATATTGCACTCAGCAGAAATATAGAATCAATGTAAGATTTATGTAATCTTTTGCAACAAAAGTATGGGCAGCCATTTACTTATTTATTTTTTAAGCACCTTTAATGAATTATCATTTGTGGACCAGAACAAAATAGTCTTACAATAAAAATAAACTTAACATGAGCAAAAGTAAACTTCTCTTCCCCTGAAACTCCCATGTATGCAATCCGGCAACCCACTGAACTCAAGTGACCTGATCAGATTCTCAAGCAGACAGTATATAGTGAAACACTAACTTGCAAATATGTGTATAATACAATAATTCAAAAGTTAAAATGTGTAATGCACTTGCTTACCACCAGGGACAGCCCACTGCAGGTGTCTCTTTTCAGGAGAAGCCCAGAAGTACTCTCTAGTGAAGTGACTTGGTCAGACTCATACAGGAGATAATCGAAGGATGTAGAAATCAAACCCAGCAATACAGAAAGAAGCTCATCAACAGCTCACAGTCTAACTCATCTGCATCATGTACGAGATACACTGCTCTAGCCCAGCACAGTGCATTTCACATCAGTGTGCTTGCAAAAAACAATTTAAAAATGTATTCATAACATTAAACTCATAGGTTTAATGCTGTTCAGTTTATTCTCAGCCAAATAAAAACACTTTTCACAGTCAAAAAGACAAACAAATCAAAAAAGGAAACTAATTATCAAACCCAAACAGCATGGCTCAAATGATGATGATCTTGTTACTACAACCAAGTCTTTCCTTTATACCATAACTACTATGGGATGTAGGAACTAAGCATGTGTGTGTGTGTGTGTGTGTGTGTGTGTGTGTGTGTGTGTGTGTGTGTGTATAAATATATGTGTGCGTGCAAGTGTGCGTGTGTGTGTTTGTGCGTGTGTGTGTGTGTGTGTGTGTGTGTGTGTGTGTGTGTGTGCAGTGTATGTGTGTGTGTGTGTGCGTATGCATATATGCATATATATATATATATATATATATATATATATATATATATATATATATATATATATATATATATATATATATAGTTTTACTATTAAAAAGTCGGCGTAGCATTGAACGCCTATAGAACTATTCACACTACAGATGTTCGAATAGTTCACGTAATCGAATGGAATCTTTGCAAATGGTCTGTGCATTCGCAAATATAACATTTGATTATGTACAGGGATCATGGTACAGTGCAGTAAGGCAAATACATCCCTTTCCTCACTGTAGTGCGATCTCAGAGTTGGAATATATAGTTAGGGGAGGTGTGGGGGGCACAGCCCCCACAGGGGGGTGCAGGGGGGCTTACCCCCTGCCTAAATGAGATGTTAGGCTTCCTAGTTAGAGAGTTAAGGGAAGGGTGGGATTGCTGTTAAGTGCCGCAAATGTCGTGTTCAACATTTTCGGCATTAACAGCTGTTTTTCGGCATTAAGACTGTTAGGTGATGTGTACTTTCAGCAAAACACTTCGCTCATAAGTACTTTTTTTTTTTCATTTTCGAGATTTTAATAGTAAACCATATATATATATATATATATATATATATATATATATATATATATATATATATATATATATATATATATACCCCCTTCTAATATTTAAAAGGCCATATCATCGAATTTCATTTTCACAAGATGAAAATCATGAAAATGAAATACCCTAATGGCGAATTTTTCCCATGGTAAGTAAACACTTGCCCAACATGCCCTTTTCTACACTGTAGTGTGATGCCAGAGTTGGTATATATAGTAGGGGTGGTGTGGAGGGTGCGGCCCCCCAACAAGGTGAGTTTTATTTACTCTAGGGTGTTTCATTAGAGCTTGGCCAAAAGTTTTCCGTTCGGGTATGTCATTTTTGCGATTTTTGCTTTGCAAAAATGAAATTCCATGATATGGCCTTTCGAATATTTTATAGATATATATATATATATATATATATATATATAGCATTGTCGCCTCACAGTTAGACATTGCCCATTTGATTCTCAGTTAGAGTGTCTTCTGTGTAGCGGCATGCGTGAATGGCTTTCCTTTGTTGAAGGTTGTGTGTTAGGCCCTGCAAGCCAGTACGTAAAAATCTACTGCCAATCATTAGCGGACAGGAGTTCCGCTGTGGCGACCCCTGAACGGAAAAAGCCGAAAGACACAAACAAATAAATGCACACACACACACACACACACACACACACACACACACACACACACACACACACACACACACAACCAATTAAAACCCTTTTTTCATGTCTATGTTCACTTAGATGCTTATGATTAAATTAATGAAAAAATGCATAAATAATGATGGAGAGCTGTATTTCAGCTCACTTCTGTAAGTAAGATACAGTTAAAGCCATTACACATCCATTCCCTTCCAATGTCTTAGTTCAAGAATCAGAGACAAATATCCAACAATCAGGAATAGCTTTAAATATTTATCTTATATAATTAAACATTTACGAAAATAGCTAACTTTGCATTAGCAAGCTTTTTATGAAGGGTATAAAGTTTGAACCTCACATGCTTGTCATTATTTATTGATTACAGTCCACATCAATTTGCCAGAAAGCTACACATTTTACAAGGAATTAACCAAAATACTTTTTAACTTGCTTACTCATGAATTATGAAAAAAGACAAAATGATGGGGGGGGGTGAACAAAGGCCCCAAAAGGGGATAAATTTAAATATCGTTTTGTTTTATCTGTTTGCTAACTGGGTAAATCCTCTGGATAAACTGTTTGTTTTCATGGGTGACCTCTGAAGCACTGTTTGAGTAACTTACTTAAAGTCACACAGTAGCCAAATGAAGATGGAAGGATTCCAACACTCTACTTTTGACTATAGCAAGCAGTCCATTAACAGGCCACAGCCTAAAGTGCCAGGTAACTTTAATTCAGTTAAAAAGGTTGGCAAAGCAATGGGTGATGCATGAACATGCATTTTCTAAATAATAAGACCTATGAAACTCTTATGAGTGGTATTATTGACAGACTGCAATACTCAGTAATTTAATAGAAAAACGTTTGTAAGTGACATGGCATAAATATGACATACAAATCTGAGATGTTCTACAAACTTGACGACAGATAGCAAGCAGAGTACTCTAATTCTCTTAGATATTTAACAGAACAATAGATTTTGCATTCATATGCATTTTCTGAACCAGAACTATAAAACTCTAAATGACTGGCATCACTGACTGTAATCTTCACTGAGATAGCAGCAAATTAATTTAATGAAGTTCCAGCAATTGGTTTAGAGTTTTAAGGCTACAAGCTTTTATTGAGCTGCTTTCTGTAAACAAGGGTACAGTTCTCTTTCTACTTCCATTGTGACTCTGAACATGTTATTTGACTGAATAGTGCTCTCAGACGTAATTAAACAGACACACACACACACACACACACACACACACACACACACACACACACACACACACACACGCACACTATATATATCTATATATATATATATATATATATATATATATATATATATATAGATATATATATATATATATATATATAGATATATATAAAATATATATATATGTGTGTGTGTGTGTGTGTGTGTGTGTGTGTGTGTGTGTGTGTGTCACTTAGAAATATACAAAAACCAAACACACACATACTTCTATTCTGATTCTGAAGAGATAAAGTCTGCACTAAAGAGGTGGCAAGCTCTGTTCTGGATGGCTATTACTTTCCTTTGGGTTAGACAGCTATGGCACAAAAATACCACTCTGCTCCTGGCTGCCTGTCCATTGGCCAGTAACTAAAACTTCCTGGTAGAGCAACATTCCAAAGAAACATCCTGTAAGAGCTGAGCTGAGCAGTACTCATGGTTAGGTTGCATCAACTGTGCTTTGGATTGATGGCATATTTTTTACATTTTTATGCCAGAAACAGTTACACTCATCACAGCATACCTTTCCATAGGGAGGTCATATGGCCCCTTTGTGCCCTACTGCAGTGCTGCCCCTGTTGATTCTTCCAAAGTATTCTTCCAAAGTAAGTCTAGTTTCTTCTGACCAATGTGGGTGAGATGCAGGCTTACTGCTAGCCGTAAACTCTATCCTTGAAGGAACTTCTCTCAAAGGATGTACAGTACCTTTTAACATATGTAATGCCGATTCAGACTTGCTGCTACAGTCCTAGGCTCTGTTTGAGATGTGGGCACTGGGTGAGTCTCAGGCCTATTGCTTTCCCAGTGCACTTGCCTTTATATCTGGCTACATAGTATTTCATGTACTCAAGGTACTGTAAAATCAGACTCATTTCTTATTATTACATTTGCTTGGATTTAATCAAACACTGTCAGCTGCTTTTTTCACTGCCCCTGTTCCAAATCCGTAGGGAATTCCATTGCATCTGAAAAGGAGTCCTTCCCCTAGCCCTACCTGTAGTCAGGTATACGTTCATAGGTTCATAGGTGTGTACTAGGCTAATGGCCCTGGTGCCTTTACAAGTCTAGCCCATAGGATTACCCTGGCATCATGCCAACCCTACCTTAGTTTACAGTGTATCTGTTGAGTAGAGCCACTGGAGTGATCCCTGGGATGAATTTTCTATTTCTCATCCACTCATCAAGATTTCTCTTGAAGAGAGCCAATGAGGTGCTCTGTTTGACATGTATGGGAAGTCTATTCCATAACATGGGCAGTCTCTGGGTTATAAAGATGTCCCTCCAGCACGTTCTTTTGATTGTAGTAATGAGGTTGAGGTCTCTGGAGCATGTGGTGTGGAGGGATTGGGATTTCTTTAGATGTAACATTTCTAACAGAGCTAGGTCAGATTTGGCTTTGTAAGTCAAGCAGAGATTGCCTCTAAGTAGGAGATATGAGGCAAAGAATAGTTGGAGAATAGTTGGAGTTTTTTGAGTCTGTCCATGTAGGAAATGTGTTTAAGGCCTAGGATCCTCTTTGTGGGGTACTTTAGTGGCCTCTCCAGTAGTTGCAGGTGTCTGGTGAGGTACATGCCAAATGGGGTGATGTACTCAATGATTGGCCTCATGAGGGAAGAGTAGAGGGAGACAATGACCTCTTTCTTCGTGGATGCAAAACCCTTAGTAATGAGATGTGCCACATAGAAGGACTTTCTGACCATAGTGGAAGTGTGGTGGTCAAAAAAGAGGTTTCTGTCAACCTGTGTTCCCAGATCTCTTATAACGCCTTCTGTGTTCAGTGGACTACCATTGCTATTGCTCAACTCTAGGCCAGATAATACCAATGCTTGATGAGGTATCCCTCTTTGGAAGAGTGATTTTTTACCCTGCACACAGACAAGGTACAGACCAATGAGGTAGTTTGGAAGATGGGGTATCTCTGGAAAACTCCCTACTATCATGCTGCTACCTCTGTTAGCTGTCTTACATTGCTTTTGTTCCCATGCTTGTCATTTTAAGTACTTGTATCATGCATGCCTCACTTGGTTACACTAGAAGCCCTTATTCCCATGATCTTGATGTGTACTAGAGCCTGGCATACTATACCTATCAGAAAACACCTTTGTTGTTTATGATTGCTGCTCTACCTATATTATTTGTAGAATACATAAATTAATCTTAAAACTGACCTTCAACTTATACATACAGTGGTTGTTATTACAAAGCACTTGTAATAGGTAGAACTAAGCTATGTATGTGTAGACTGCATAACAATGTTGCAATTAATTTTAAGTTTATAAAACATTACATACTTTATCATTTTATATATAATAAAAGCTCTTTATTAACCAACATTGAGCAACTCCATCAATGTATCACACATGCAAAACGTAGAACAAAAAAACAACAGAAGAAAGAAATGCTAAACACAAGCTTTGTACTTCTACTTATAAATAGTTTCTATCCAAAACAAACAATAATAATGACCATGCTTTATTCCAGCACTTCATGTTTGGATGTAAATTAGTCCATTTCTTCAACTTCTAACTTATTTTGTCAAAACTGTCCCTCCAGTTCCTGGGTGTACTTTTCCAATAATGAAAAATTAAGGTCACCAAAGCCAGTATAACATTACTTATCCTAATAAATGTAGGATTACCCAAATAATTTAGCATTTTATGAAATAGTCAGCTGATTTAGACAAAACTGTTGCTGGTTGGACCCTGAATGTTAGATCAAGCAATATAACAATTAGAAAACCCTGCATTGCTGTTAGTATTTGTTTGCAGCAAAAATAAATAAATAACAACATGCAAAATGAAGTAATTTAAAAAGATTTTCTATTTAGGTAGCAATGAGTTTAAATAAAGACATTTATTATTTAACATCATGGCTTTGTTTAAAAATGTTGCTAGATTGATTGAGATCCTGCCAGCTGGTCACTGATGACACTGACAAAAAAAAAAAAAGCATCCATGTACACACATGCACAGATAGAGCCACACACTCACAAACATGTTCAGAAAAAAACTGATATGACATGTTAAATACTTCTCATCTGATGTACAGACCTCAGGTTCCTACATGGAAATCAGAGTTAAGAGTTGCATGTCCCTGCATAGCACTAAATGGAATGGAACAGACACTGCAAAGTGGCTCAGATTTAATAAAAATATCTGTTATGGCCAGCATAACACTGAAATACCAAGCAAATGACTACATTGGTAATTGGAATGGCCATTCTATGAGGAAGAGCACAGTTTAGCTACCACAGTATTGGAATATGGTGGTGGTCATATGACAGATGTAGTGGATGCCATCATCAAAG
This sequence comes from Protopterus annectens, assembly GCF_019279795.1. Lineage (NCBI taxonomy): Eukaryota > Metazoa > Chordata > Ceratodontiformes > Protopteridae > Protopterus > Protopterus annectens. The sequence goes on along the minus strand of NC_056743.1, from coordinate 1,643,082,958 downwards.
CAGGGTATCCCAACCATTCCTTTCAAACTCTAAGTACAAGAATTCTGGACAAAGCCAAAAATCATAGGGGAGGGATAAAGACCCCAAAATAGAGACAATTTTTAAATATTTCTCTTATAAACTTAAACAAGTTGATAGAACAACAGGTTTTGTATTAGTATGCATTTTCTAAATAGTATGAATTAAATTGAAATGTCTGTCATTATTAAATGGCCTCAGTCCTCTATAATTTGGCAGAAAACCATGCATCTTATGAGGAACAGACCAAAAATATTAATCAAAACTATGGACATTCAGCAAAAATCTGGAGAGTTGAGAGGTATGATCACAGTGCAGTTCCACATGTGCAACAAAGTATCACATAGCTGCTACTGCATATACGCTGTAGGTGGTCAGCACAGCAAAGTGCTAATCCAGGTCATTATAGAAATATATATTTTTTATTTGGGTAGAGAGTCACATTTTCAATTTATGAAGGAGAAGAAATTGTTAGGTAGGTATAGAGGAATTATTAGGGAATGGAGAGAAGAATAGGTAGCGACGTCAGGGAGATAGATATAAAATGCAGACATGCATCGATTGGCATAGTATACACATGAATGGTGGGGATAACAGTGGATGAACACAATCTGAGAGGTTAGACTGCAAGAGATGGAAAACTTGGACAACAAGCATGGTATGGGGAATGACAAAATATGAAGATGAGCACAGGATGAATATAGGGCAGGGTCCATGGCCAAATTCCAAGCTAGTACAAATGAGAACAGCCTGTTAACTATTATCTCTGTGACTGATGCCATGGACAGGCTGTGCCTCTCATGGCCCAAAAGTCAGGTCTTATCAGTTCCATGACTTGTCATGTCAGGAGGCAATTCACTGGTGCAGGCATCCATCTGCTTGTGGTCTTTGGATGACGCCTGTCATCACAACTGATGCTATAAGATAATGGCACTCTCCTCCTGGCCACTCACAGAAGACAAACTCCTACCCTCCTCCTGAGAATATATAGAGGCCACTAATATTCCTTCAAGGACGCCTTCATCAGAATGATTTCTGTCCCCTTTGCTGACAAGCAGATCTGCTGTCCACTGACAAACTGACAGCCCAGGTCCAGAGATACCTCCTTTTTCATGCTGAGGTGACCACAACTGCTCCATAACCCACACCAGAACTAGACCTGAGGAAAGATGAAAAAAAAAAGACAACACAATAGTACACTCATATTGTACATAGAGAATGGCAGTTGCACATTGGGGTGCCAATACATACATGTGGTACATTTATAGTGGCAGTTAAAGCATGTGGTACATTTATACTGGCAATTATAGCACAGGATACCATGTATGGCATACATACCCTGCTGCCAGGAGATTTGCTTTGATCTCCTGCTACAAACTGTTGCATTCAACTTATGCTTGTTGGTCTCTGTAAATATGTACAGACATCCATATGCATGTATGACACGTAATACAACAACAGGAGGAAAAAATTGCTTAGAATACATGTTCACTCTAGCCTCTGCCTCCCACTGCTGATACAGGTCTCGCTGGTGTCACTGCAGTTTACTACACCAATGCCAACACTGCTCCCCGAATGGGTGATGTTTTTGACATCACTAACCATGACGACAAGTTCATACCAGAAATTGACCATGCACAGGGTCCATCCCACCTCCCCTGTCAGTTGTATGAAAAATTTCTGTGCAGTAAGAACCAATACAATTTTGTCCTCTGAAGCACCAAACTATAGTCTGTAGTTCATAGCATCTGAGGAAGCCATGACTACTTGCCCACTTGAGGAGCAAAAGAGTAGCCCTCTGTGTACAGATGCATATTTAGACATCACAAAATGTGCATCACAATGCAGCAAAAGGGCACTACCAAACCTTTCACAACATTGTGCTGTAATGCTACATGGTCACATGGCTGTATGAATAAGCATGCTAATAATATGTTTCCTTATGGCTGTACTGATCATGGCTAGTACCAGATGAGCTGGGTAGTGCATTGTATCATGGATATGATTCAAAGACAGTGGTGTTAAAGTGACTCATTAACATAACTAACATGCTAAAAGCCTGTTATTAGCATGATAAAAATTGTAGGCACTGTTTTGTGTGAGAACCCTTACAGACAGTCATCAGTAGCATACAGGGCTAGCTTGGAGCCTTCCACATGAAACCAGTATAAATGTTCACTTGAAGCTTGACAGCAAAGGAAGGAACAGGAAACTGTGGAAACTCTGATGCAGTCAATGTTTGAGGAGTGATAGGCTAGTGAGTTCCCATATGACAGACCAATGGATGGCACAGGATGTAATTGAAGAGAAGGTGCCACATGAAGATGCTATAGAACTTTCTATAGAATGCCTGCAGGAAATGGAAAACAAGGGATGTGCCCTCAGTCTGGAAGAAAATAAGTTAAGAGAAGAGTTGTTTGATTTAATAGACATAGACAGATATATCAAGATCAGTGAAAGAATCAGACTGCAGAAGGTTAATAAAACCCCAAAAGTCAGAAGTTTGATAAAACAAATGAACACAGTAATTAGGACTGTCCATAGAGATTCATGCAATACAACAGAAGTAAACAGAATACATTACTGTGCTGCTAAATTAATAACTGATAAAGTTCTACCACAGAAACACAGGGGTAGCAAAAGAAAGGAAGGGGCAAAAGTGAATACCATCATGGAAATTTCAAATGGAGGAAACGATAAAGCAGCTAAGACAAGAAGTGTCACTGTTAGAAGATTATATAAGAGGAGACAGATCAATAAAAATACTGCTTCTTCTGGCTTTTCCCGGTTAGGGGTCACCACAGAGGCTCACCTGTCTGCTCATGATTGGCAGAGGAGTTTTATAGTGTTGAATTGCCAGCCCGGTGCCCAACCTTCCACAGAAGGCACACATATGCACACACACCCACCTAGGGCCAATTTAGGGTATCCAATTAACCTACAGCATGGCTTTGGGATGTGGGAGGAAACTGGAGCACCCAGAGGAAACCCACGCAACCACAGGGAGGACATGCAGACTCTGCACAGAAGGCACCTCAGCCGAGGATCGCACCAGAGAACCTCTTGCTGTGAGGTGGCAACTCTAACCACTGCACCACCGTGGCTGCCCCAGATCAATAAAAATACTAAGAAAGATATATGTGATAAAAGCAATGTGCAGTATTAGAACAGAGCAGGATCTATCATGTACTATCGCAAATTAATTATAAATTTCAGCACAGGCGGAAAGACTTAGAAGATAAAAAGATAAATATAAAGGAAAGGTACAAAACAAGCAATTTATTGGGTATCCAAAAAATTTTAAAGAGAATTATGAACTAAGGTAAAAGGAATTGAAAGACTGCCAGAAAAAGAAGAAATAGATACATTTTGGAGAAATATATATGAAGATCATGTGTAACATAACAAAGATGCTAAATGGATAGAAGAAGTAAAAGAAAGAATAAGAAGGTTAAAGGTACAGGATATGAAATGGTTATTAAGTAACAGCCAGAGAGATTGAAACAAAGTTAAGCAAAGCCTTTAATTGAAAAACCCCAGCCCCAGATGCAGTACCTAACTTTTGGTTGAAGGTATTAACATCTTTGCACGAGGATTTAGTCATGAGTAAGAACTATTTGTATGCACACCCCAAACAGACACCACACTGGTTAACAACAAAAAAAATAATGCTCTTACTGAAGAGTGAACCTGCAAGCTACCCTAAAAATTATAGACCAATAACTTGTCTTCCAATGACGTATAAACCATACATCGCTCGTTCTACCAAACACTTTAACTTAGAATTATTTCAAACTGAACTTAATGCCTGTGACTGGAACCCTTTAAAAACCCTTCCACTTGAAGAGGCTGTAAAGTACTTTAAATTCCTATCTATCCTAGATACGCATGCACCTAAACGGTCCATCAGAATGAAGTCCAACCCAGCCCCATGGCTCTCTAATGAAACCAGACATCAAATCCTGCTTAGAAACAAAGCATGGGCTAAGTGGAGAGGAAACAGAAATATCTCTGATCAACTAAATTTTAAGCAATTGAGAAATAGTACAAAAAAGGCAATACTTACAGATAAAAAGAACTACTACTTTAAGCTGCAGCAAACACATCAACATAATCCTCAAAAGTTTTGGGCTAGTATCAATAAACTCCTTTCCGCAGGCCACTCTCAAACACCTACCCCACTTGACGCCGATCCAAATACCCCCCATCAAACTGCCAATACCTTTAACTCTTTCTTCACAGACACCATACAATCTCTAGCTAGACAACTTATACCAGACAATTCAAGCCTTCCCTCTACCCCATCAGGCTCTCTACCTACATTTAAACTACAACCCATCTCTACTACTCTCATCTATAAATTCATTCAAAACCTGAAGCCATGTACTCCTTCTGCTGACCAACTACCATTACAATATCTCCAAAAAGTAGCCAAAGCAATTGTCCACCCTATATCTATCCTTATAAATAGAACAATCAAAGAGGGTACCGTTCCAATTATTTGGAAAATCTCTCATATTATTCCCCTACATAAAGGTGGGAACTCAAATGACTACTCAAACTACCGGCCTATAGCTCTCTTATCACCCCTAGCAAAAATTTTTAAAAAATGCATTCACAAACAACTTTTACATCATCTGTCAAAATATAACATAATAGCAGACTGCCAACATGGCTTTAGGCCATCTCATAGTACCACTACTGTCCTTTTATCCTTTACAGATACTATTAATAGAAACCACAATAAAAACATCCTCTCATCTGCACTCTTCATCGACCTTTCAAAAGCGTTCGACATGGTAAACCACACCCTCTTAATCAATATTCTTCAATCGCTTTCCTTTGACTCTCAAGCTGTTAAATGGTTCAGATCCTACCTCAGCAACAGGCAACAGGCAGTTCTCTGGGAAAATCAAATTTCATCTGTTCTGCCAGTTACCCTCGGAGTCTCTCAAGGCTCTATTCTTGGACCACTGCTTTTCTCATTATTTATCAATGACCTCCACATAGCAATTCCTCAAGCCACCTGCATTCAATATGCAGATGATTCAATACTTGTATGCTCAGCAACCTCCCTATCCGAACTTTATTTGCTTACTCAAAAAGTTTTTAATACTGTAGAAACATGGTTTACAAAGTGCTGTCTCCTCCTTAATGCCAAAAAAAACAAACTCCTTCTCTTTTCCACCACTACCAAGTCCTCCCCCTTACATTTCCCAGTCTCTTCCAATAATGGCACTGTCATATTCCCTGACTCTACTACTAAACTGTTAGGAATAACCATTGACAACTACCTTACATTTGATCACCATATAAATAACACCATTAAAACAGTAAACAGAAAAATAGGCTCCTTATATAAAATAAAACCTTTCCTAACTCCAGTAGCCAGAACCAGAACTGCTCATTCCCATCTAATCTCTACTCTTCTGTATACCTCACCTATTTATACCAACCTAAAGAAACATAATCTCAACAAACTAGCAACTTCCTACAACAACATCGCCAGATTTGCCACTGGCAATCCCTTTAGAACCTACCACTGTTTGAATCTTCGGCAACTAGACTGGCTTGAATTCCAAAACCAACTGACAATCTCCCAACTTACGATTACCCACAAAATATTTTATCAACCCAATGCTACCCCTATACTCTCCAGTCTCCTTATCCCCTATAAAAATCTGAATTCCCTACGTTCTTCTAGCAAACTCCTCGCAACCATTATAAAATCTAACAACATGGCTGGTGACTCTCTGTTTACTAACACAGCAGGAAAAAAATGGAACTTGCTACCTACTGAACTAACCTTAATCGCATCCTTGCCTCTCTTTAAACAAAAATTTAAAAAATACCTCAAAATTCACTGGTTATGCCCCTGTAACAACCCCGACTAACCACCCCTTCTACCCTCTCCCAACTCTGTACTTTATTTCACATTCCTTACTAACTTCAAAACTTTTAAATTCTTATACTTGCAAGTAAGTCTTGCACTGTTTCAAACTCTAATCTATAAACTGCTGAATAATGTTCTACTAGAAGTGAAAACTTCCTTATGTATCTTACTGTGCTACATTCTATTGTTGATTTTCCAAGTATATATATTATTTACTGATGCTTTTTCAAGTGTAAATACTTTTATTATGTTATAATTCTTGCTGTATTTTTTAATCAATCCTTTCTTTTAACATGTAATTACATTTTAATTTTTTTCTATCTTGTTGGAGCTTTTCACCCCGGGCCTCTACTGAAAATGGAAATATATCCAGCTAGACCAGCCCGGTTAACAAATGTAAAATAAAATAAGTAAATAAAATAATTGACGCCGACAGAGTTTATAATCATTTGGAAGAAAACTCAATTATGGCAGTAGAACAAAAGGGCAAGAAAAGAAAGTCATATGGAGCGCAGGATCATTTGTTGTTAAATAAAGTTATAGTGGAGAATGGTAAAAAGGGGAATAATCTAAGTATGGCATGGACTGACTACATAAAAGTATTTGATAGTATCCCACATCCATAGATAAAAGAGTGCTTAAAAATGTATAAGATACACCCTACACTGATTGACTACATTACAGCAACCATGAAACAGTGGCAGACCTGCAATCAAGCCATAATAAAGGACAGATTATTATCCCAGGGATAAAAATTCAAAAGGGGAAACTCCAGGGTGACTCTCTGTCACTGTTGCTATTCTGTCTTGCCATTAATCCATTAAGCTGTTTACTTAACAGCTTAGGTCATGGCTACAATCTGGCTCCTAGAAAACAACAAAGTCTAATGACTTCTCATCTTCTCTTTGTCAATGATTTAAAACTGTATAGTTCATCAGATGAGGAATGGAAAGCATAGCTGCAGGTTGTCAAAACTTTTTCAGATGATATTGGAATGTCATTTGTTCATGATAAATGTGCAAAAGCAACCTTTAATAAAGGAAAACGACAGCATCAGGAAAACATCAGTTTGGGACAATAATGCGACATAAATGAACTTGAGCAAGAGGGATTGTATAAATACTTGGGAATTAATGAAGGATCAGCAATAAACATGAACAAATGTGAATAAAACTCAGTAAGGAATACTTTAGAAGACTTAAATTAATCCTGAGAACAGCATTGACATCTACGAACAAGATCCAAGCTATAGATCAATTTACTCTTTCTGTCCTAACTTACAGTTTTGGAGTGATTGACTAGCCGCAAAAAGTGTTGGATAGATTGGATATTAAAACAAGAAGGATGCTTCATGCTCACCAAATGAATTATAAAAATCAGTGTATACCAAGATTTTATATTCCCAGTTCCGAAGGTAGGATGGTTGAAACTGATTAGACGTGTAGATCTGCAATCATGGGACTCCACACATATCTACTGACGTCACAACATCCAACTGTAGTGAAAGTTTTGAAACATGAGGAGAATAAATCTAAGATGATGTCTCTGCTTAATGTAGTAGAAGCATATCGATGTCAAGCAGAAATGGAAATCAAACCAGAAGTGGATAAAAACCAGGCAGCAACTGAATGTGCCAAAAAACACATGGTATAGACTATCTGTAGGCTTCTGAGCCCCCAAGCCCTTCTGTGTTGGAGGGAAGCCTTCTAGCTTAGTTTTTTTTTCTTTTAACTAGCCAGTTTTCTAGTTTCAGCACTCAAATCTGTTTCTTTGATCTCAGCACTTGTTCAGAAAAAAAAAAAAAATGTCATCTGCTTTTACTGTACTTGTGTTTCTACCTACTTTTTTTACTTTTGCATCATCTTAAAAGTACTCAATTGTATTTATTACTGCTTGGTGTAACTCATTCTAAGCCTTTTGGTTTTAAACACTTGGGCTTCAGACCAGTTGTTTTGCACTGAGAGGGTTTGTGGTCTGCACTGTAGTGGCAGAACAGGTAGCTTAAATCCTTCTAGGTTGGGAACTGCTGATTGAGGGCTCAGTGTCTGTTATTCTAAAAGTGTATTAATTCTGGTTTAAGCACTTGGGCTTTCAGGCCAGTTATTTTACATTAAGAGGGTTCGTGGTCTGCACTCTTGTGGGAGGAGAGGCTGGACTCTGCCCTTCTGAGCTGGGAATTTCTGGTTGAAGGCTTGTAGTGCATGCATATCTGAACTGCTTCTTACTGAAGTTGGTGCGCCTTGTTTGCTGTGGCATAGACTGGATTCGGGCCTGCTGGATCTAGCTTTGTTTGTGTAACTTGAGCACTAATCCAGGCATTCTCTAAAGTATTCAATTGTATTTACCACTGCTTGGTAGTAACTTGATTACAGTGTAGCTATCATTCTAAGTCTTTTGGATTAAGCACTTGGGCTTCAGACCAGTTGTTTTACATTAGGAAGGTTTGTGGAATGCACTGTGTTGGCAGGGCAGGTAGCTTTCATCCTTCTAAGTTGGGAACTGCTGATTGAGAGCCCAGTGTCTGTTATTCTTAAAGTGCATTAGTTCTGGTATAAGCACTTGGGCTTCAGGCCAGTTATTTTACATTAAGAAGGTTTGTGGTCTGCACTCTTGTGGGAGAAGAGGCTGGACTCTGCCCTTTTGATCTGGGAATTTCTGGTTAAAGGTTTATAGTGCCTGAATATTTGAACTGTATCTTACTGAAATTGGTACACCTTGTTTGCTGTAGCATAGACTAGATCCAGGCCTGCTGAATCTAGCTTTGTTTATATGCTTGTTGACTGTTTGCTTGTTATTTCCCTGGAATGCTAATTCCACCTAATACGCGGCTTCTCAGCGCTTCTGTGGATCACTAGTGATATCTGCATTGCTTACTGTACTTATTTCCTTGTTTCACTTGTAAGAAAGTTACTGTTTGTCGTTTTTGCATTTAAGTTAGCTGTAACACATTGCACTTAAGTTACCTGGCACTTGCTCACTAAAGCAATCATATAAGTCAGCACTAAAAATTAAAAGCACTACACCCTCACTCCCCACTGGCCCTGGTTGTCAATTATTAAGGAATTCCCAATATTATTCTAGCATGTCCAAAGTTCAGTTGTCAATCTCCTCTCCGGTCCAGCTGGTGAATCTGGGAATCTTGAGGCAATATTACAACTGCCTCATGTACACAGACAACCCTCTCCTCCTCCCAACAAATTCCAACACATGTGAGAGATGCAACCATATAGCCAAACTGGAGGATAAGCTCTCTCAACTCAGTACTGGCATAACCAGTCAGGAGGAGAAGGAAACCACACTCACTACAATTCCAGTCTCGCATAGACCTACCACGACAGCAAACCAAACACATAATCACACAAAAACATACTCGGAGGCTCTAAATAAAGATCTGCCAAAGCAGCAGAGACCTCCAAAGCAGACACCCAAGCAGCCGCTACCCCAAAACAAAACACGTGCAACACATATCTCACAAAGCCAGTGTGCCAAACAGTCACAGCCCTTAAGACTAAACAACACACCTGATACACTTGTAATTGGTGACTCTATCGTCAGGCACACTGACGTCCCGCTCACCAGGCTGAAAAAGGAGAGGGTCACGGTGAGCAGCCTGTCGGGTGCTAGGATCCACCACATAACACAAGAACTCAGGTCACTCCAAGGCAAGTACAAATATGACTCAGTCATTGTCCATGCTGGTGTGAATGACCTGAGACGTACCTCCCTGGACTACATGAAAAGAGACATAAAGCAGCTCTCTGAGCATGTAGCCCAGGCCAGTATGACCCTGACCTTGAGTAGCATCTTACCCTCACCAAGAATGATGCCACAATATGAAGACAAGATGATCAATTTCAACAATTGGTACTGGTGTCATTCAAAGGGGATCCAGTGCCTGTCAGCTTGGGATGATATGCTCAACAAGCCACGATGCTTCGCTAGGGATGGCTTGCACCTGTCACCCCTGGGCTTTCGGATATTGGCAAAGGCTCTTGCTACCCCCATAGTGCCTTTTTTAGGCAAGGCTCAAAAGACAAACCCACCTCCATAGGTATCACAAGGGATAAGAAACGAAGAGTAATACTACTCAACTCCAGAAGTCTAAACCTCAAGATGCATGCACTCGAAACTCTCCTTAGCATGGAGAACATCGATATCTGTGCAGTAACAGAAACCTGGTTCAGGGCTCCCGAGAGCACCCCAGCACTACCAGGTGATAACTCATACCATACTTTTCGGCCCCAAAACTTGGACTGAACCACAAAAGGAGGGGGAGTATCGATATTCATCAAAGATACCCACACCTCCAGGTTGGTGGCAAAGCACGAAGTAGCAGAGACTATCCATGTGCAACTAACAGTGGGTAAAACTGCCTTCCAGTTTATAGCCTGCTACAGACCACCCTCCCAAACCCAGGAACCCCACTTGGCCTTCCTGAGAACACTGGAAAATATGAAGGTCTCTCCAAACACCATTATATTGGGCGACTTCAACTACCCAAACATAGACTGAGAGCATTACTCTAGCTCCAACACCCTAGCCCAAAGGTTCCTAGAATTTATAAACTCAAATACTATGGAACAACTTGTTACCACTCCCACAAGAGGGGAAAACATACTGGACCTGATCATCACCAACATGGGGACTCTATGCTCCAGACCAGAAGTGTATCCCTCACTGGTAAGATCAGACCATAAACTAATCTCACTGGATATTCACATCCCGACCCCACCCCTTGCCCAGAAAACCACAGTGAAAAACTTCTCTAAAGCAAATTTCACACTCCTCAAAACTGAGGTGGAATCCTTCAAAGCCCCCGGGCCTGTGGAAAATACGGCCCAGACCGCAGAATCCTTTATAAATGCATTCTATGAACACCTTCAGGAATGCATGGATCATGCGATCCCAAATAAAACCAAGACCCAATCCTCCAAAGGCAGACATCCTGTCTGGTGGACCCAAGCCATAAACAAACTATACAATAGAAGGAGGAAGCTACTAAATGATAGAGCAAAATCCCAAAAAGGGAAGGCATCACTGATCAGTATTAGCAAAAAACTACGGGCACACATAAAATTGTCTAAGGCCAGCTTCGAGAGAAAAATTACACAGGACACTAAGGATAATCACAAGGCTTTCTTTAGTTATGTTAGGAACCTGGGTGGTAATTCCCAGATATGCTCAGAATTAGTCCAAAATGACAAAAATACACCGAACTCACAGACATTGCCAACATTCTAGCTGACAGGTTCAGCGCAAACTTCTCCCCCCCCTCCCCACCAAAAGGGCAAATATCTATCCCAGCAGAGTGCTGCCCCCCTGACATCTCAGATGCTCAGGTAAGAGCCGCCCTCTCCAAAGCAAAAAACACAGCATCAGTGGGACCAGATGGTGTCCTGGGCTGCGTCCTACATAAACTCCAAGAAGAGCTAAACCCAAACATAAAACTACTGTTCAATCTCAGCCTTACTACAGGATATGTATCCAAAGAGTAGCGTACAGCAACAGTGGTCCCTCTCCATAAAGGTGGTGCCTCAACAGATCCTGGAAACTATCGCCCCATAAGCCTGACTAGCTTGGTCTGCAAAGCTATGGAAAGGATCATCATGGACCTCATAAATAAAGATATTGGGGACCTACACACACTGGATCCTACCCAGTTCGGCTTTGTTATGGGCAGATCCTGCCTCTTAAACCTGGTTGATTTCTTTGAAACAGTCACCAAGGCCATTGACGAGGGGAAGGTGGTCCACACAGCCTACCTGGACCTTGCAAAAGCCTTTGATACAATACCCCACTTGGGCATTATAGATAAGCTCACCAGCTTAAATATAAACCCCTATGTCACTAGATGGATTGCAAACTGGCTCAAGGACAGAACCCACATGGTTAGAATTGCTGGAGCCATGTCAGACTCCAAACCAGTTACAAGTGGTGTCCCAAGACTCAGTCCTGGGACCTCTCTTCTTCGGTATATATTTCCGAGGTACAGGCCAACACGGAAGGACTGTGGCTGACCAAGTTCACAGATGACTGCAAACTGGGCCCATAATCGACTCTCCAGCCGACACAAGCATCCTCCAAAAGGGCCTCATAGAAACAGACAACTGGTGCCAGAGCCATGGCCTCAAGCTAAATGCCAAAAAAGTGTATAGTCATCCCTTTGGCAAAAACAAAGTGCCCACAAATTACCACATAGGTGGTAATCCATTAAGTACAGAAGAAGTAATTAGGGACCTGGGGACCCAAGTTGATAGCAATCTCTCATTTGACAACCACGTGGCCAAAGTGGTTAGAAAAACATTTTATATAGCCCACCTAATCATGAAGGGATTCACATCTAGATCGGGGAGGTCATCGTGCCTCTTTACTCATCCCTCATCAGGCCCATAATTGAGTACAATGCCCCTTTTGGGATGTACCTTACCAGACACCTGCAGCAACTGGAAAGACCCCAAAAGTACCTCACCAAGAGGATCAAAGGGCTCAAACAGATGCCATATGCTGCCTGGTTAAAGAAACTCCAGCTCTACTCAGTGGCATACTGCCTGTTCAGAGGAGATCTGTGCCTGACGTATAAAGCCATGTCCAACCCGGAATTAATGGACATGCTGCACCTCAGAAAATCCAAATCCCATCGAGCTACGCGCTCGAGAGACTTGAACCTCAGCACTGAAATAATAGGACATGCTGGAGGGACAGATTCATAACCCAGAGGCTCCCTTCACTCTGGAATAAAATCCCAGTCCAGGTTAGGCAGAGTCCCTCATTGACTCTCTTCAAGAGGAATCTTGATGAGTGGATGGGAGATCGTAGGTTTACCCCGGGTATCACTTCTGTGTCACTGTTAGACAGAGGCACAGTATACTAACCTTGAAAAAGGGCATTGCAAAATAAATTTAAAATGGGTGGCAAAAGCCAAACACATTCTGGCTAGGCTTATAAATGCCCTAGGGCAGATAGCCTAGTATGAACCTATGAACCTATGAACAAAAGAAAGAATATAAGGTGAAGGACCAGATGAGAAGGCAAGAAATGTGGCAAAAACATAAATATAATTGCAAGTATAGAAAACTTCTGGAACAGCCTCATGTTGATCAAGAACGAATGCAGGAATGGTTAAGCAGAGGCGAATTTAAACCAAGAAATGAAAGGTTAATATTCACAGCCCAAGATAGTGGGCTATGTACATGCTGGCTTACAAATTCCATTGAAAATTTGGGAGAAAGAGACAAATGTAGTTTTCGTAAAACCGAATTGGAAACAGTCACACACCTTGTTGCTGGTTGCAACACACTAATGGCAGAAGGACTGTATACTGAAAGGCATATTAATGTAGCTAGACTGTTGCAATGGGGATTGTGCAAACATTATGATATCAAAGTAGCTGAAAAACAATGGAAACATGAGCCACAAAGCATCATAGAAAATTATAAAGTTTATATCACATGGGATCACCCATTACTAACAGTTCAAAAGATAGATGCTAGAAAACCGGATATAGTGGTCCAAGAAAAGAAGACAAAAGTAGCATTGATCATTGAAATTGCCACACCCAGTGACTACAGTGTCTTGCGTACAGACATACACAAAGTCATAAAATACCAGGATCTGCAGGTAGAAATGAGAACCATGTGGAAGAAAGATACCCAGACAGTTCCATAGTAGTAGGAGCAACGGGTCTTATAAAAAAAGAATTTAAAATCGTATTTGGATATGTTACCAATCCATGTAACCCTGTATGAATTGCAGAAGGAGTCATTACTGGGCTCATTACAGGTGCTGTGAAGAGCACTACTAGCTGACATCAAAGATTGAAACAATACTAATTTCATGAACTTTAATTGTACTTTGACTTAGGAATGCGGTCCATTCCCGTCATGCTATTAGAAACCCAATAGACTTGGAGAAATGAAAAAAGGCTATACATATTAACTCTGGAATTATGTATACATAGCAAACCCCCATAATCTACCTGGTAATGTAGCCCAAAAAAGTATTCAACATGTGTGGCATGTCTGAGGTGTCATGTCCAGCTGTAATGGTGTTACAGGCCATGGACACTGGGCAAATCAGAGAAGAAAGAAGACAAAAGGCAAAAAGGGCCATGTATATAGTAATAGGGATGGCAATGCATTAGAAGGTGGCTGGGGCACCAGGATATGCTTGCCACTAATGGGCCCAATTCAATAATGCATGATAGGATGTAAAGCGGGCAAAGTGTACATGGGGATGGGGGGGTTGTGTAGAGGACTACAGGCATCTACTAACCATCTGCAGAATGGGGGGATTTAGTGGCCATAAATAGATTACAATCACCGAGTACATGACATACCTATTCATTAGCATGAATAATTCCCAGCTGTACTGAGTTTGTTATAAGCCTCTAGGTGAAGAAATGAAAAAGTTGAAATATCTATACATGGCATGTGCATCCTGGGAAAAGGTGCCATGAACAAGCTGTATAAGCTGTATAATAATTTACTATGGCAGGGAGTAGTATACTACATGAATGTTATAAGAAGCCACAACAGGTGTCTGCAACAGGTATAATGAAGGGTGACCATTATAATACCCCATGCAAAAGACAAGTCATGAGATAATGGCATGGCAGAAATATGTTCATCACATTGGGTGGACGTCTAAAACTGAAATGACCTTTATGTGTTCAGCTGGCCTTGCAGTGACCACACAGGTATCAGTACTAACCATTACACATCTGTTTGGTACAGTGGACTATATGAAGGGACTGATTCATCAAGGAACTTTTGCGCCACTTTCTTTTCCTGTGCTTATGGGTTGCAGATGCAACAGCCCCACACATCAAGATGTGTATGCCTTCAAATGCTATAAACATGTAGAGTTATGATTATGCATGACACAGTGTGAATATAGGTATATGTCAGGATGCTTCCATAGGCGATTATTTGTTCATGCTTTCACCGGTCCTTTTGGGTGCAATATCAGCCAAACAGGTCATCACATGCACAATCTCAGCAGGTCTCCTGTGGCAGATGATGATAATGATGATGGTGGCAACATTCATATGGCACAGTCTGATAATATAATGGCACTTTCTACAATACTAACATAGGAGGGCTTCCTCATATCACCAACAGCACTGGCTCCTGCAGAAGTATTGGCTGAAAATCACAGGATTACTAATGCAATGAGTATATGTCAGTCATCTTGTGTGTGAGTCTCAATTGAGGTTCTCATGAATCCCCATCCCATGCAAAATTTGACATCTGCATTGCCTACGACATGTGCATAACTACCGTAGGGGAGAGATGGTGGGTTGCAATACTGCCAATACTCTAAATCATTCACTGATCTGGGTACAGTACTCCACAAAAATCATCAAATGTACAAATATATGGATACACAAATATCACATTTTCAGAATCCCGAGATTATAAAGCCGAAAGCTCAAAACTCAGAAACCCCAGGAGCATGAATTTCAAAATCCCTTCTGGTGTTGGGGTGTGTGAATGGATAGGTGGAAGTTCAGGTAAGTATTTATGTGTAAGGGTTTTGATTAGGGGCATTAGTGTGTGGCAGTGTGTGCTGTGACTGTGATGTGTGTGTGTGTGTGTGTGTGTGTGTGTGTGTGTGTGTGTGTGTGTGTGTGTGTGTGTGTGTGTGTGTGTGTGTGTGTGTGCGTGTGTGTGTGTATGCGTGTGTCCGTGTGTGTGTGTGTGTGTGTGTGTGTGTGTGTGTGTGTGTGTGTGTGTGTGAGAGGGGAATGTAGGTGTGTGGTGGTGTTTTTGTGTGTTTTTCTGTGTGGTGCAACCTTGGAGATAGTATATTTAAGTAGGGGGGTGTGGGGGCACAGCCCCACATGGGGGATGCAGATGTGATTGCCCCTCTGCTTTTATGTAGTGTAGGTTTGTGTGTTTGTGGGTGGGGGAAGGTGTGTGTATGTGTATGTATGTGGTGTATGGTTAATGTAGGATTCACTTCTGGGGTTTCGGGATTGTAAGGTTTCAGCTTTATGATCTCAAACTTCTGAAATTCTATATTTCAGAATTTTAGGATTATAAAGTGAACATATATATATATATATATATATATATATATATATATATATATATGTATGGGTCTACTTAATTTGCCCTAGCTTTCAATTGCCCGACACCCAGTGGACTGAGACCAAATGACTTAAATTTCATTTGACTGACACTTCATTTGACTGACACTTCATTTGACTGACAAGTATTATTGGCAGTCTCCAATTAAATTGTATATGTCCCCTTCCCCACTGTAGTGCGACCCTGGAGTTAGAATATACAGTTGGGGAGTGTGGGGCACAGCCCCCCACAATGGAGGGTGGGGTGTAGCCCTCCACTTAATTTTGTTTTACTAAGCAATATTAAAAAAAACAAACAATATAACATGAAATTTAGTGGGGAGCTTCACCCCATACTCCCCTAACTATATATTCTAACTCTAGGGTTGCAACACAGTGGGGAAGGGAACATATTCTATTTACTTGCCTTACAGTGCTCTGGAGACTGCCAGTAATATTTGTCAATCAAATGAAGTGTCAGTCATGAATTTCAGAAGTTTGAGATCATAAAGCTGAAACCTTACAATCCCGAAACCCCAGAAGTGAATCCTACATTAACATCAGTCAAATGGGGTCAGTCAAATGGGTGTCAAGTGGAAGTTAGGGCAAATGTAGTAGACCCAGATATATCAATATATATATATATATATATATATATATATATATATATATATATATACATATATATATATATATATATATATATATATATATATATATATATATATGTAGTTTCATTTCAGAATCTCGAACTACTGAAATATTGAACTTCAATATCTCAACACTGAAGTGTCGAAACTGCACTTGCACAAAAGTGCAGAATCCTGAATGCGAAAATGTCAAATGCGTGGTTGTGGAGTCATGTATGTGATGCGGGATTTCCTGTGGTCATGATGTGTGGTGTGGTATGTGGATGTATGTGGAGATTAAGGTAAGGGATGTTTTGCTAGGGGTTTTGGGTATGGATTTTAGTGAGTGTATGTGTGTTTGGAGTTTTGAAGTGTAGGTTAGGGTAGGTAGGTGAGATTGTAAGTGTGTAAGTGTTGAGAGTGGTGGCATTTATATGTAACTGATGTGTGCAAGGGGAGTGTAGAATGTGTAGTCATGGTTTTTGTGTGTTTGTGCTTTTAGTGTGAACTTGGAGTTCATATATATAAGTAGCAGGGGTGTGGGGGGAGCAGGGGTGCTTGACTTCCTACTTATATGTAGGGTACATGGGTGTGTTTGTTTTATTGTGTTTGTGTGTGTTTTTTGGTTTGCAGTGTAGGGTGGAAGGTGTATGTGTGCTTGTTTGCGTGTGGAGTGTATTTGTGGGCAGTCGCTATTTTGAATTTTGAGCTTTTGAGGTTTCAGGTTTTTCAGTTTTCGGCTTTGCAGTCTTGAGATACTGAATTGTGATATAGATATATTGATATATATATAGATATAGATATAGATATATATTGATATATTTTTCTCTTTCTACTTTAAACATATTAAAATCACAACCACCAGTCCCTTTTGTCATAAACTTTTGCAGTGTCCAGTTCTTCTTTAAATAAACTTTTCAAATGTCCTTTCAAATTCTCTCTTTCTTCCTCTGTTCAAAATGTACATGCATTTTCTTTTTTGTTTCCCTGTTAAATGTTGTTATCACATAAATATTCCATGGGTTGCGGTCTTTCTTTTTTCATATTCCCCCAGAACATTTTCCATGGAAAAATCAGTCTCAAGCATAGTGTCACAAAATGTCTCTTTGTTAATAATAATAAATGATCTTACCACATGTGTTTTTAACCCAATTAAGCTATTAAATTGTCCCATACATCATATCTCTCCATTTCTATGTCTTATTTTTACATTGGATCCTTACCATGTACTTCTGTTTTTCATTTTTTATCTGCCTTCTTTTTCTAATACTCCACTTTTGTCTTCTTTTATTTGGTCTGCTTATGTTTCCTTTTCCATCTCACCACTATTTTTCAAGATTGTCTCTACATCCTTCTTTTGTTATTTATCTATAATGTCCCTTAGGACATATCTCTTTCATTTTCTGTCTCACTCATTACCACCATTTCTTTAAGCAAATCATCCTGCAACTATCCTGACTGGTGGGTTGTAATTATACATCCATGATTTGCTGACTCCTCTCTAACAAACAGATTTCTTTGGAACATCACCTCAGAATCCTGCATACATTCTCTGATATTGATATTTGCTTTCTCTGTCATTTCTTTCACAACTCTGTCATTTATTTGTCTCTCCATCTGCTTCCCAGTTTCTCCAAGCCACTTCTGTACCTGGAATGGAATCAGGAAGTGCTCCTGCAAAATTGGCCACATGCACAACAATGAAAAGTAGGCGTTCTTTATTTATATACAAAATATTACTTATTTACAAAATATTTACACATTTACAATTATTTACATATGTACAAATATATAAATATACAAATGATTTACATATATTCATAATTTCCTGCACAATCATGCTAAATATTCATCTTTATTAGAACCCCACTATTTTTTCCATAACCACTATCTAATTTTACTTGATATTGTTGCTAAAATTAATTTACCATTAAACACAATTTAATTTATTCTTTTACTCCATATAACCCATATAAAATAAAATAACTTTGTATCTATTCTTTTAACATATTTTTTACTTCTATTATTTAAATATCCATATTTAATCATATCCATATTTTCTTTATCCTCTTCTTTTATATCTTCAAAAAAATCTTCTTTACATATTTTCCCCATAACTCTTTTTACTCTTTTACATGTCAAAAACACATGTTCTGTAGTTTCTTCTTCTCGACAATGTAAACATATTTTATCTCTTTTCTTTTTATATGGCATATTTCCTTTAATTTGCAATTTATCTATTACCAGTCTCCACAAAAAATCTTAACAGTCTACTTTCTGATTACACCATTCACTTCTTATTTTTATAGCTTTAATTTTTTTGTCTGCTAGATTTGCCCATGGTTTTACATAGTAATATTTTAATATTATATTCTTATACCATACTTTTCTATCTTTTTCTATATCATAAATATTTATTTTCACAAACATTTTTATTGGTAACATTTTATTTTTTCATTTATACACCATTTTTCTCTTTTACATTTTTTTTCATGTCCCAAAACTTATACTTATATTTATAAAGTTTTATACTAATCTCTAATTTTTTCATTTTCCACTTTAACACTTTGTACAAATTTAATGAAACAGCATATAACACTGGGTTAATTAATCATAAACCTCCTTCTTCTTTATTTATATACAATACTCCTTTTTTGTTGGGTTTAATCTAGAACTCCATATAAATGAAAAGAAAATCTGCAATAATTCTTTTTCAAATACTGTTGGCAATGTAAATACACTCGCTAAATATGCAATTTTTCCCATCAGTACTGAATTAATGAAACAAGCCATTTTTTCTGAATGATAATTTATATGTTCTCCGGAAAAGACATGTTTGCTTTATTTCTTCTATTGTTTTTTTCACCACTAAATTCTACTTACATCTTTAATCTCAAATTTTTACCTAACACAGAATGTTCATTCATTGTAAAATATATACCCTGATCTTTACTACATCACCTAAACCTTTACTTTTCTAATTATTTAAAGCCATCCCTATCATATTAAACATTAATTTATGCAAAGTATTACTTATTTTATCCATGTTTTTTTTTTGGGGGGGGGGTTCACAATTTTTACAATGTCATTGGCTTATAGTAACAGAATTGGAATTCTTAACCCTTCAGCTGTTATATACCCTCCCTCCATAATTTTGTAATTTATTTCACATACTATCACATTAATAACTAATGCAAAGAGTGCAGAACTCATTGGACATTTATGTCTTGCAGTATTCTTTATATGTACCTCTTGGTTTAACCAGCCAAATATTTTTACTTTATTATTGCTATATGCTGGCACACATAATTTCCTAACTTTCTCACTTATATTATTTTATTATTACCCATAACATTTCAAGTCTAGTTGTGTCAAATGCCTTATTAAGGTCTCTTATCATGATTTCTACTTCTTATTTTCTATTCATAATATCATCCACAAATTCTCTATATCATTAATAATTCTTGACAACCCTTCCCCTTTATACTATATATGCTATCTTCAATATTATTTCCCATTTTAGTTTCAAATCTCTTTTGTATTATTTTCATAAAGATCTTATAATCATTATTATTTAATACTATTGGTCTACAGTTTTTTTAATTCTCTTCTATTTTCTTTCTTCTGTGCGAATTTAAGTATTCCACTACATAATTCTTTATACATAAAACATTTATTTAACCATTCATTCAAAATATTTAAAAATATTTTTTGCTAATCCCTTAAATTTTTATACACGCCATACCCTATTCCATCTGGGCCTGCAGCTGAATCTATATTTACTTGTCCTAATACTTTATTTTGCTTATTTAAAGACATCTTATTTTCCAACTCTTTATTCTTTGTTTCTGTTTAGTATTTTAATGTCCATGTTTTTTTACTACCTCCTTTTTTCTTTAAACATTTATTGTATATATTGCATTACACTATTTATAATCTTTTCCTGAGTTCTTTCTATTTCACCTTTTACATTTTTTATGTCTCTCATTACACTACCATCTTCCTGTACTAATTTGCTTAACAAATGTGATACTTCTCTTTTATCCTTGTAAAAATATATTTGCTTATATAACAATTCTTGTATTTCTCTTTATTTCTTTCATATATTTCTTTTTGTTTGTCAAAGGACTTTCAATCATTATGTTCTAAATCTTTCAATGTATCATTATGTGTTATTTTATATTTTTCTTTTTCTACTTTTCTCACATCATATTACCACTGTAAAAACATTTTTATATATTTTTTAAATAACACCAGTCATTCAGACCAATTTATATAAAATGTTCTCATAGTAATATAATCTTTCCATAACTGCATTACTAATTGTTTTCCTTCTTCAATCAATGCTTTCTCATTTATCCTTTTTATTCCTTTGGCTATTTCATATATTTCTTGTTTTTCTTTACCTCTACCCATATTGCAAGATGATCAGAAAATCCTGTTTCAACTACCCCCCCTTCTCCTATAATTAAACTTTCTGATATAAATTAATCTACTTCATTTCCATGCATACATTTTTGTTAGATTATGAATTTTTACCCCAAAGTTTTAACTTACCACAACTTCTAACTTCTATCATTTTTCTTATATCATGTCCTTTCTTTTTTACACTTGTCTTTTAAATCACAACTAAAGCCACCTATCATAATATTCATATTTATTACTACATAGTCTAAAATCTCATGAAATAAGTTTTCTCTTTCTTTACAGTTATAAGCATACAATGTTATAATTCTATAGATTTGTTCATTCCATTTTAAATCCACAATTGCTAATCTTCCCATTTTTGCTAAAGTTACATTTAATATCTTTACTGGATTGCTACAGAATATGGCTATTCCGGAACATCTCTCAGTTTCCAAATTCCAGATTATCTTTCCTCCCCATTGTTTCTCTGTTTGCAATCTTTCATTTGATAAACATCATGTGACTTCTGGTATAATTACACCTACATAACATGTATTACACCACTCCAAATGTCCTATTCTTCTTACTTTATTCTTATTACTATTCACATTTATAGAAACCTCTCTAAATTTTTCATTTCCTCTTTTCCTTAGATTCATGGTTTCATACATGCATAGGTAACTACTGGGCTATCTTTCTTAATAGGCCATTCTAAGCGTAATCAATTTTCTTTCACAAAAATGAGAATCAAACTCTGTACTTTGTATCTGTGAGTCAAATACCTTAACCATTACACCAAACCCGAATCTTTAGTTGTATATATTCATTTTCATCCATTTCCTTTTTCTTCTTTTTTGTCTTTTGCCCTGTTAGCAATAGAATTCTTTTTTACCCTTAACTTCCTCCCAGTTTATTTCTTCTTCATCATTTATTTCAGAACCTTATTCTGCACCCTCATTAGTTTTTTTTCTCATCCAATTTGTCTTCTGTTTCTAGTATTTATAAAATGTCTTATTTTTTGTTTGTTTTCTTCTCTTTCTGTTTCCTTATTGTTATTTATTTTCATTTTTGCAATCCACCCATGAATGTCCATGTTTGTTGCACTTATAACAGTTCAATTCACATGTTTGCAACATGTCCCATTTCCCCACAAATATAACATTTTCTTGTGTCACAGTTACATATCAAATGCCCACTTTTCCACATAAAAACATGCTTTGGGTTGTCCCCAGTATTTTACAACACCCCTATTCTTCTCCACATTTATCATGCTTGATATTTTTATCATTTTTTTATTTTTATTTTTAACACAATATTACAGTCCTAGCCACCAGTTTACAAACATTTTTTTGTCATGAACTTTTGCATTGTCAAGTACTTCATCACATAACACTTTCAAATGTCCATTCAACCTCTGTTTTTCTACCTCTGTTTGGAATTATATGTGAATCTTCTTTTTGTTTCCCTATTAAATGCTTTTATGACATAAATATTCCATGGGTAACAGTCTTTTTTTTCATATTCTCCAAGATTTTTTTCCATTGAAAAAACAGCCTCAAATATAATGTCACAAAATATCTATTTGTTAATAAGAACAAATGCTCTTATCTCATGTGTTTTTACACCCAAATGAGCTATAAAATTGCCCCAGACTTCATACCTGTCCATTTCTTTGTCTTCTTTACTTTAAATTCTTACCATGTATGTCCATTTTTCATTTTCTTCTATCTTCTTTTCTACTGCTTCACTTTTGCCTTCTTTTACTTTCTCTGCATATGTTTTCTTTCCATCTCACTACTATTATTTAGTACTGTCTCTGCATCCTCCTTTTATATTTTCTCCATAATGTCCCCCCCAGGAAACATCTCCTTCATTCTCTGGCTAACTCTGTACCACCATTTTTTTAAGTAAATCACTCCGCAACCCTCCTGAATGGAGGGCTATAGTTAATCATCCATTATTTGCTGAGTCAACTCCATCAAAAACATTTCTTTGAAAGAGTTCCTCAGAATCCTCTCTGGTCCTGATATTTGATCTTCTCCTTCATTTCTTTCACTACTCCATCACCTCCTTCTCTCTACATCTGCTTCCCTGTTTTTCCAGTCCACCTAAGTGCCTGGAAAGGAAACAGTAAGTGCTCCTCACAAATGGGTCCCACTCACAATAATGATTAGTAGGCTTTCTTTATATAAATATATATACATACACTGCATATTATTTACATTATTTACAGCTACTTACAAATCGCCATACAGTATAAACTTCCGTCGAAGCATTACCCCTACTCTTTTATCCACAACCGAAACATGATTTTCTTCAGAATCTTTGTCAAAGTCCATTTTCCATTGTACTTAATTTCATTTAGTCTCTTGTTCCATATAGTCAATGAAGCATAAAATATTATTCTGTCCATTTCCTGTTTTTGTGCACCCTTATAACCAAATTCTATTATGTTCATATTTATTTTCTCAAATTTTAACAGATTTTTCATCCTATCATGTCTACACATTTCTTTCCACAAATTATTAACTCATTCACATTTCAAAAACCACATGATCAACAGCATCAAACTCTCCACATTTATTACATATTCTATCTTGCTTTTTCTTGATTGGCATATTTGCCTTAACCAGCAATTTTTAATAGACAATCTCCATAAAAATCATTAAATTTTGTATTCTTTTTATAGTTATGATATCTCATAATTATGCTTTTTTCTTATCTATTTCTAAATGTTTCCATAGATTAATGCAATAAAATGATTTCATAATATTTGAGCACCATTTCTTTCTATTTTTCTCACATATATTCTTTTTTTTATTTTCCATAACACACTTTTGCTTTGGTACTCTTTCATTTCTTCATTCACAATGATTTTACTTCTTTTTTAATTCATTCATTCCTTCCCACAATTTTTTGTATTTATAATATAGTATAATTTCTATGAAGTTTTCATTTTCCTTCATAACTCCTTTTAATACCTGATATAAAATTAAAGTTTCTACATGCACTATTGGGTTTATCAAATCCAAGTATCCTTGCTCTTTTTTTCTTTTATAGAATCAGTCTCTGGACTGGATTCAGTCTAGAACCCCCCCATATAAAAGAAAATATAATCATCTTTAGTTCCTTTTCATACTTAATAGGAATCATATAGATGTCAAAAACAAAAACAATTTTCCTATTGCCATGGTCTTCAACAAGTGTGTTTTTTTCTATGTTAAAATCTATACAATTCCCCCAAAAAATAGACATACCCTTTAATTCTCTGAGTACATTATCCCATTGTTGTTGTCTGTATTCATTCCTTCCAAATATTATTCCTAATACATCTATATATTTTCCATTGAACTCAGTACCTCCTATCATACCTTCAAAACCAAATCCTTTACTTTTCTCTCTATTTATACTTAAGCCATTTTTTAATTTATACTTAATTTTTCATTTACTTCTTCTATCCATTCTTTATTTTTAAGAATTATTACAATATCATCCACATGAGTATACATTATTTGCAATTGTACTTTTTTCTTCAATTTGTATCCACATTTACTTGACATTTTATTAATTTCCTTCACTATTACATTCATAACTAATGAGAAAATTATACTACTAGCTGGGCATCCATGCTCTATTCCACATTCTATTTTTATCTTTTCCCCAATCCAGCCATTTACATTAAGTTTCACATGTTTCCTTTCATAAACAGATTTTATTATTTGTAATATGTTTTGCTAACATTATATCCCTGCAAAATTCCCCATAATGATTTATACTGAATATTATCATAGGCTTTACTTATATCTCCATCATAGCCTTTGCTTCTACCTTTTTATTTATATCATCAATTATTTATCTTGTCATCCATAATAACCCTTGACTTCCTTTTCATTTTCTTTCAAATGCATTTTGGTCATTTATTCTATCCATTTTTTAACCTTTAATTCAAAAATGAAGCAGGACCAAAAGATACTCCACAGACAACTTTAATTTAGTACTTTTGTTGACAGTACGCCAATGACTTCATCAGAATAAACAATTAGGCACTCCTACTGTGTACAAAGAGAGCATCTGGGAAACAGAAAAAAAAATAAGCTTGTTTCCTGCCTTTCCTGTTAAGTAGTATAGACTATTTGTAGGCTTCTGAGCCCCCAAGCCCTTCTGTTTTGGAGGGAGGCCTTCTAGCTTAGTTTTTTTTTTTTATATAACTAGCCAGTTTTCTAGTTTCAGCACTCAAATATGTTTCGTTGATCTCAGCACTTCTTCAGAAAAAAAAAAATCATCTGCTTTTACTGTACTTGTGTTTCTACCTAATTTATTTTACTTTTGCATCATCTTAAAAGTACTCAGTTGTATTTATTACTGCTTGGTGTAACTCATTCTAAGCCTTTTGGTTTAAACACTAGGGCTTCGGGCCAGTTGTTTTGCACTGAGAGGGTTTGTGGTCTGCACTGTAGTGGCAGAACAGGTAGCTTACATCCTAGGTTGAGAACTGCTGACTGAGGGCTCAGTGTCTGTTATTCTAAAAGTGTATTAATTCTGGTTTAAGCACTTGGGCTTTCAGGCCAGTTATTTTACATTAAGAGGGTTCGTGGTCTGCACTCTTGCGGGAGGAGAGTCTGGACTCTGCCCTTCTGAGCTGGGAATTTCTGGTTGAAGGCTTATAGTGCATACATATCTGAACTGCTTCTTACTGAAGTTGGTGCGCCTTGTTTGCTGTGGCATAGACTGGATTCAGGCCTGCATGATCTAGCTTTGTTTGTGTAACTTGAGCACTAATCCAGGCATTCCCTAAAGTATTCAATTGTATTTATTACTGCTTGGTAGTAACTTGATTAAAGTGTAGCTATCATTCTAAAACTTTTGGATTAAGCGCTTGGGCTTCAGACCAGTTGTTTTACATTAGGAAGGTTTGTGGCATGCACTGTGGTGGCAGGACAGGTAGCTTTCATCCTTCTAAGTTGGGAACTACTGATTGAGAGCCCAGTGTCTGTTATTCTTAAAGTGTATTAGTTCTGGTTTAAGCACTTGGGCTTCAGGCCAGTTATTTTACATTAAGAAGGTTCATGGTCTACACTCTTGTGGGAGAAGAGGCTGGACTCTGCCCTTCTGATCTGGGAATTTCTGGTTAAAGGTTTATAGTGCCTGAATATTTGAACTGTATCTTTCTGAAATTGGTACACCTTGTTTGATGTAGCATAGACTAGATCCAAGCCTGCTGAATCTAGTTTTGTTTATATGCTTGTTTGTTTGCTTGTTATTTCCCTGGAACACTAATTCCACCTAATACGTGGCTTCTCAGTGCTTCTGTGGATCACTAGTGATATCTGCATTGCTTACTGTAGTTATTTCCTTGTTTCACTTGAAAGAAAGTTACTGTTTGTTATTTTTGCATTTAAGTTACCTGTAACACATTGCACTAACGTTACCTGGCACTTGCTCACTAAAGCAATTATATAAGTCAGCACTAAAAATTAAAATCACTACACCCTCACTCCCCACTGGCCCTTGTTTTCAATTATAAAGGAATTCCCAATATTATTCTAGCATGTCTAAAGTTCAGTTGTCAATCTCCTCTCTGGTCCAGCTGGTGAATCTGGGAATCTTGAGGCAATGTTACAACTGCCTCATGTACACAGACAACCCTCTCCTCCTCCCAACAAATTCCAACACATGTGAGAGATGCAACCATATAGCCAAACTGGAGGCTAAGCTCTCTCAACTCAGTACTGGCATAACCAGTCAGGAGGAGAAGGAAACCACACTCACTACAATTCCAGTCTCACATAGACCTACCATGACAGCAAACCAAACACATAATCACACAAAAACATACTCGGTGGCTCTAAATAAAGATCTGCCTAAGCAGCAGAGACCTCCAAAGAAGACACCCAAGCAACCGCAACCCCAAAACAAAACATGTGCAACACATATCTCACAAAGCCAGTGTGCCGAACAGTCACAGCCCTTAAGACTAAGCAACACACCTGATACACTTGTAATAGGTGACTCTATCATCAGGCACACTGACGTCCCACTCACCAGGCTGAACAAGGAGAGGGTCACGGTGAGCAGCCTGTCGGGTGCTAGGATCCGCCACATAACACAAGCACTCAGGTCACTCCAAGGCAAGTACAAATATGACTCAGTCATTGTCCATGCTGGTGTGAATGACCTGAGACGTACCTCCCTGGACTACATGAAAAGAGACATAGAGGAGCTCTTTGAGCATGTAGCCCAGGCCGGTATGACCCTGACCTTGAGTAGCATCTTACCCTCACCAAGAATGATGCCACAATATGAAGACAAGATGATCAATTTCAACAATTGGCTTAAGTACTGATGTCATTCAAAGGGGATCCAATGCCTGTCAGCTTGGGATGATAGGTTCGACAAGCCACGATGCTTCGCTAGGGATGGCTTGCACCTGTCACCCTGGGTTTTCGGATATTGGCAAAGGCTCTTGCTACCCCCATAGTGCCTTTTTTAGGCAAGGCTCAAAAGACAAACCCACCTTCATAGGTATCACAAGGGATAAGAAACTAAGAGTAATGCTACTCAACGCCAGAAGTCTAAACCTCAAGATGCACGCACTCGAAACTCTCCTTAGCATGGAGAACATCGATATCTATGCAGTAACAACAACCTGGTTCAGGGCTCCCGAGAGCACCCCAGCACTACCAGGTTATACCTCATACCATGCTTTTCGGCCCCAAAACTTGGACCAAACTACATAAGGAGGGGGGATTATCTATATTCATCAAAGATACCCACACCTCCAGGTTGGTGGCAAAGCACGAAGCATCAGAGACTATCCATGTGCAACTAACAGTGGGTAAAACTGCCTTCCAGTTTATAGCCTCCTACAGACCACCCTCCCAAACCCAGGAACCCCACTCGGCCTTCCTGAGAACACTGGAAAATATGAAGGTCTCTCCAAACACCATTATATTGGGCAACTTCAACTACCCAAACATAGACTGGGAGCATTACTCTAGCTCCAACACCCTAGCCCAAAGGTTCCTAGAATTTATAAACTCAAATGCTATGGAACAACTTGTAACCACTCCCACAAACTGGGAAAACATACTGGACCTGATCATCACCAACATGGGGACTCTATGCTCCAGACCAGAAGTGTATCCCTCACTGGTAAGATCAGACCATAAACTAATCTCACTGAATATTCACATCCCGACCCCACCCCCTGCCCAGAAAACCACAGTGAAAAACTTCTCTAAAGCAAATTTCACACTCCTCAAAACCGAGGTGGAATCCTTCAAAGCCCCGGGGCCTGTGGAAAATATGGCCCAGACCACAGAATCCTTTATAAACGCATTCTATAAACACCTTCAGGAATGCATGGATCATGCGATCCCAAATAAAACCAAGACCCAATCCTCCAAAGGCAGACGTCCTGTCTGATGGACCCCAGCCATAAACAAACTATACAATAGAAGGAGGAAGCTACTAAATGATAGAGCAAAACCCCAAAAAGGGAAGGCAGCACTGATCAGTATTAGCAAAAAACTATGGGCACTCATGAAATTGTCTAAGGCCAGCTTCGAGAGAAAAATTGCACAGGACACTAAGGATAATCACAAGGCTTTCTTTAGTTATGTTAGGAACCTGGGTGGTAATTCCCAGATATGCTCAGAATTAGTCCAAAATGACAAAAAATACACCGAACCCACAGACATTGCCAACATCCTAGCTGACAGGTTCAGTGCAAACTTCTCCCCCCACTCCCCACCAAAAGGCCAAATATCTATCCCAGCAGAGTGCTGCCCCCCTGACATCTCAGATGCTCAGGTAAGAGCCGCCCTCTCCAAAGCAAAAAACACAGCATCAATGGGACCAGATGGTGTACTGGGCTGCATCCTACATGAACTCCAAGAAGAGCTAAACCCAAACATAAAACTACTGTTCAATCTCAGCCTTACTACAGGATATGTGCCCAAAGAGTGGTGTACAGCAACAGTGGTCCCTCTCCATAAAGGTGGTGCCTCAATGGATCCTGGAAACTATCGCCCCATAAGCCTGACTAGCTTGGTCTGCAAAGCTATGGAAAGGATCATCATGGACCTCATAAATAAAGATATTGGGGACCTACAGACACTGGATCCTACCCAGTTTGGCTTTGTTAAGGGCAGATCCTGCCTCTTAAACCTGGTTGATTTCTTTGAAACAGTCACCAAGGCCATTGACGAGGGGAAGGTGATCCACACAGCCTACCTGGACCTAGCAAAAGCCTTCGATACAATACCCCACTCGGGCATTACAGATAAGCTCACCAGCTTAAATATAAACCCCAATGTCACTAGATGGATTGCAAACTGGCTCAAGGACAGAACCCACATGGTTAGAATTGCTGGAGCCATGTCAGTCTCCAAACCAGTTACAAGTGGTGTCCCACAAGGCTCAGTCCTGGGACCGCTCTTGTTCGGTATATATTTCTCGGAGGTACAGGCCAACACGGAAGGACTGTGGCTGACCAAGTTCGCAGATGACAGTAAACTGGGCACCATAATCGACTCTCCAGCCGAAACAAGCATCCTCCAAAAGGGCCTCATAGAAACAGACAACTGGTGCCAGAGCCATGGCCTCAAGTTAAATGTCAAAAAGTTGATAGTCATCCCCTTTGGCAAAAACAAAGTTCCCACAAATTACCACATAGGTGGTAATCCATTAAGTACAGAAGAAGTAATTAGGGACCTGGGGACCCAAGTTGATAGCAATCTCTCATTTGACAACCACGTGGCCAAAGTGGTTAGAAAAACATTTTATATAGCCCACCTAATCATGAAGGGATTCACATCTAGATCAGGGGAGGTCATCATGCCTCTTTACTCATCCGTCATCAGGCCCATAATTGAGTGCAATGCCCCTTTTGGGATGTACCTTACCAGACACCTGCAGCAACTGGAAAGACCCCAAAAGTATCTCACCAAGAGGATCAAAGGGCTCAAACAGATGCCATATGCTGCCTGGTTAAAGAAACTCCAGCTCTACTCAGTGGCATACTGCCTGTTCAGAGGCGATCTGTGCCTGACGTATAAAGCCATGTCCAACCCGGAATTAATGGACATGTTGCACCTCAGAAAATCCAAATCCCATCAAGCTACACGCTCGAGATACTTGAACCTCAGCACTAAAATAAATAGGTCATGCTGGAGGGACAGATTCATAACCCAGAGGCTCCCTTCACTCTGGAATAAAATCCCAGTCCAGGTTAGGCAGAGTCCCTCATTGACTCTCTTCAAGAGGAATCTTGATGAGTGGATGGGAGATCGTAGGTTTACCCCTGGTATCACTTCTGTGTCACTGTTAGATAGAGGCACAGTATACTAACCTCGAAAAAGGGCATAGCAAAATAAATTTAAAATGGGTGGCAAAAGCCAAACACATTCTGGCTAGGCTTATAAATGCCCTAGGGCAGAGAGCCTAGTATGAACCTATGAACCTATGAACCTAAATTCAGCTCAATAAAACCTAACCCCACTAGCTGTGGACATGCATGTTTTGGCCTTGTTTTGACCTCGTCAGCACAGCACATGTGGACTATTTGACTAAGCAACAGAAACACTGGGCTGTTATACCCCGCTGATGTCCTTTAATATTAGGGTGTCTGCAAATATCCCATCTAACAAACTAAAACAATGAGTGAAAAGATAGAAAAAATAATCAGTAAAACTAAGATAAAATTCTAGCCAAGCTAGATCTTTTCACTCATTATTTGAGTTTGTTAGTTGAGATATTTTGCAGATACCCTAATGGTAATGGACATCGGCTGAGTATAACAACCTTGTGATTCTAATGCTTAGCCAAACAGTCCACTTGTACTTTGCCGATGATGTCATAACAAGGCCAAAATGTGCATGTCCTTCAAACAATCTCCTCTGAAAGTTTTCTTTTGAATCAATGTCTCTTTCAGCTAAAATCTCTTTTTCCTTCACAATGTCCTTTTTTCTCCAATGTCACTGTTTTTTCTGCACCCACATCATCAAAAAAAAACGTCTGGTAGCAATTCTACAATTTCAACTACATTTTCACTAATTTTCATTCCAGTTTCAGCACAAGCTGAATCAGCCATGTTTTGTCCCTGTCTCTCCAGGTCACCTCCTTGCCTGGAACTGGAACAGGAAGTCCATTGTGTCACACACAAATGCTTCCTCCTACTACCAGGAGTAGAGGAAGTTCCCCGGTGTGCTGACTAAATTTTCCTTAGTATGTGTACTGCCTTGAATCTCCTCTGAAAAGAGTGCATTGGCCTTTGCCCTACTGGGATTAACCAATTCAACAAAATGTAAATAAGTAAATAAGTAAATAAATACATAAATAAATAAACAAGCGGCATACTTGTTCATTGCCATTGCACATGTCAGTGTGAGAAAGCTCTCAAGGCTTTTGCCATGGGACACTTTATGAAAATATATGCTTTTAATCCTGTAGTTCTCTGCTTTCTTATCTATTTCCAAGACCACAGACCACAACAGTGGACATTACCAGTAATCAGGATATAACAGTTCAATCCCCTTTATAACTCTACACAACCTGTGATGGCAGTGAGAATGGCTACATAATTCATATTACATGATCGATCCTATATTATAATGTTGAAGTCAGCTACCATTGTGTCACCCCTACAACCACTTTTGCAAGAGATGATGGCTATACGTTTCTTACCCTGTGACTCCCAGGACTTCATGGAAATGGGTTATGCTGCAAAACTCCTAATAGGTGTTGCCCCCCCCCCAACAGTCATGGGAAATCAGATTTTCTGCCCTACATGTGATAGCATGATTTCAAGGCACTGAAGTGGAATACCTGAGGCTGACACGTCATCTGCCTACTGAGTCACCTGTTGGTCTCTGAATAGTCTGTGCAGCTAAGATGGTTAAGGCTACAAATGCCTTTGCATCCTTTGGGACAGGCATTCCATGCACCACTCTTGATTCCATTTGCTGATAACACAGTTTAACTTGTTCTTGTATGGTATCTGTGTGCACCCAGTATTTTCCTACTAGTATATAAGTTACTGATGGTACTTGCAATGATGCCACGAATTGTCTCAACATTAAATGCAATGAGTACTCAGATAATGGCCATTGTTACATTGTTTAATTATAACTGCTATTACTACAAATGTACCCACAGCATACTTCTAAATTCCTTGGTGTTCAGAACATATTTCCACAGTAGTGCAGTGAACCTATTTAATACATTTCTAATTCATTCAGCCATATTTGCTGTCATCATTTGCACAATTTGGATACTGCATTTGAATGGGATTCCTCATTTTCATATCATTATGTGATCATTTGCATGCCTTGCATGACCCAATAATTTTCACTTTGAGAAGGCTCACCATCTGCATCACAGAATCACATTTGCCCTATGTGTTATCACTTCTGCACTGTGCTGCACTTTACATAGAAATTCTGTGAATGCTGGTGCTAATATAGCTTATTAAAAACATTTTTCCTGTGTCGAGGGCAGTTTACAGAATTTGTTCTAAGGAAGTAAATAAAGCAGCTGCTTACATTCTACATTGGGTACATATCTGAAATTTTAAACAGAACACAATAGACTGTATAACTAGAACATTTATTTAACTTGGGTAATATTTGTCAGGTAATCAGATCTAAAATCAAGCACAGTTTTTTTATGAAAATTCTTAGTTTTCCTTGCTTCACTATTGTATTATGGGATGTTTCTGTCCCTAACATCGATGCCTGTTGCCTCTGTTGTACACATTTCTTATACTAACAATTATAGAATTATCTCTCCCTATGTAACCATTTCCCTCTTCCTGCTTATGATCCATGCTCATCCTACCTCTCATTACTTCACCCTCTTAACATGGAAAACTACAAATCTCCACACTATCTGTCCTCCAGGCTTTCCTCATAAAAATACTAACTCATTCCTCTTTTGTTTGCTATGTAAAATAAAAAACTTACTCATAAACATTTCTTGTCAATCCTCATATATATTGTGGGACGGATTCACGATGGCTTGCACGGAGTCTTAAGAGTAGAGTAAGACTCCATGCAGCCATCATGTCCGACGAGCGATCCAGGAACAGCCTGTAGGGGAGTGTAAGAGAGCTCCTAAAATGGCTCTTACACGGACAGGGCTGGGATATGCAAATCACCTCAATTGCAGGCGAAAGGCATGCAAATGAGGTAGATTTGCGATTCAGGAAACCCGAACCTGTCCAAGTAAGAGCAGTGTTATTTGCAGAAATTTACTCAGGTGACAACTGAGTACCATTCTGCAAATAGCAAAACGGAGCCATGACAGCTCCAAATAAAGGTTGCATCCAGTGCGGGAAGCATGCCAATGGCCAAATATACGACCACTGGAAATGTTCCTTGATGCAAAATTAAAATAAAAAATAATTTTATTTTTTTCGCCGATTTCCGATGTTTAAGCATAGTGCAGCGCCGTGCAAACAGACTGCATTCTAAAACACAGAATACTACAAATTAAAACCCACAAATGTGGATTTTATTGAAAGTGGTAATGTACAATGCAAGGGAATAGCAGGCTGAAGACAAGATGACTACCGAGTAGAGGTTGCTAAGGGGGGAAGCTCAGTCTAAGACATGTAACCAAGCATTAGTAGGCAATCCTATGTAAATGAGTGTTAGGATAGTGAATCGCTAGTGTACATATCAAATGAGCACAGTCAGTGGAGTGTAGGAGTAGGATATGGGGAGTAACAGAGTAGAAGATAGGTGACATCATGAGGGGGATACATATGAAAGAAGTGAAGCTCATTGGAGCAGTGGCATATGTCCACTGTCATTTAGACATCATGGAAAGAGGTGTGTCAACAGGTAGGCTAGGTAAAGCCAAGAAATGGAAGGTGTATGCCGTGGATAACACCAAAGTTTCTTGCTGAGCGGGTATGCGCGCGTGTGCGCGCCTGTAAACCCGAGTAAGACAGAGTGCGCGTGTGTAAGCGTGAGTGCACACGTTTAAGACGGAGTAAACCTGTATAAGGCTGTTTAAAGAGTTGTAAGCGCATTTGCGCTGGTGTGTGCGCGTTTTAACCTGAATAAGCAAGTTTTAGTCCATGTAAGCATGTGTGCGTGTGGGTTAGCAGCTGTGCGAGTGTTTGCACTTGTGTGAACAGCGCTACCCCCTGAGGAAACAGAAAGGAAAAAGGAAGCACAACAAATAGTAGGAAGCTACCAGGGAGTACTAGCAGAGCTTGCAGGTGAAAACAATCATAATCAGGCAATTACACAGGCAGTACACTAGCCCAGCCCAGCCTAGCACTTAAAATTCTGTCAACAACAGTCCATTATGTTTCTCACAACAGACACTACAGTAAGCTAATAGAAGTGAAAACTGAAAAAGCTTTACTGAGACAAAGAAATGTTAGGGGCTGCCATTGCTGTTATAAGGCAACATATGCAACATGCTTAGGGTGGTGACAATGGAAATGCTGCTGGACAACTCACAGTGAGGAGACAGAGAAGAGTGTACAGGCCCAGGGTAACCTACCAGGGGCTACATGAGCTGGAGATAGTGAAGCGCTATAGAGTGGATATAGACCTCCTGCAGCAAATTGTTGAGCTGTGCAGGCCACGCCTCACACACAGAACCAACAGAGGGGAACCCATCCCAGTGTAAATCAAGGTATGTGTTGGCCTAAGAATACTAGCAACAGGTACCTTCCAGA
Source organism: Protopterus annectens (assembly GCF_019279795.1). Classification (NCBI taxonomy): domain Eukaryota; kingdom Metazoa; phylum Chordata; order Ceratodontiformes; family Protopteridae; genus Protopterus; species Protopterus annectens. The sequence goes on along the minus strand of NC_056743.1, from coordinate 1,643,048,246 downwards.
GACCAACTGGTGATATGATGGGGATATCATAGGCATCAGCATCCAGGGTACTACCCCAGTTCCTGGATGCCATGTCAACACATGTCGGTGATCATGTATATTTCCCCAATTCCAGTGAGGTATATGCATCTCTTCCAAATAGCGGAATACCCTGAGGTAGTGGGTGCAATAGACTTTACGCACATATGCATCAAAGCACCAGCTGGCGAGCGGGGTAGGGTCTACTTCAACCGCAAGGGCTTCCCCTCCATCAACTGCCAGGTCATGTGTGATGCCCAGGGCATAATAATGAATGTGTGTGCAGGCAAGCCTGGAAGCTACCATGATTCCCATATCTGGCATCTGATGCATCTGTACCAGACATTTGCCAGTGGGGACATCCCACATGGTCACCTAGTGGGGGATGCTGGCTATGCACTGGAGCCGTGGCTGATGACACCCACCAGAAATGCATACACACCTGAAAAGGAACGCCACAATGAGGCACACGCACAAACACATAATGTAATAGAGCGTGTGTTTGGGCTGCTCATGTCATGGTTCCAGTGCCTGGACACATCTGGTGGAGCCTTGCAGCACTCACCAACTACATGTACCCAAATTGTCATGGTATGTGCTATTCTACATAATATGATTCTGCGAAAACAGCTGCAGCAGGACCAGCATAGGCCTGGGCAAACAGCACCCCCACCATTGTCAAGGCCATCACAGGCAGAGCGTGACTCGGAGGAGGAACAACCTGAGCCTGCCCCAGTAGGCAGAAGGAGGCGTGCCCAGTATGCTTTAGCCTTGGCAAAGAGGCAACGCATAGCACATACACTGGATCAGTAGGAACTCTGGAAATTATACCCCTCTCTGACTCGCACATAAAGTAAAAGGGATGCCTAAGTTGACACTACCTGCTTCCAAACATGTGCAGGGAGTGTAGTATGTGCATCCGATATAGGCAGCCCTGCAGCACCACCTAAGGCATGAATGCCATATGTTAAGCAATATAAAGCAGAGCTAAACAGCAATTACCACCATGTAGTATATGCAAACAAAATTGCACACACCAACTAGCACAACTGTGGTCAATGTTGAGTAATATTGGGCAACGTCCAGCAATGTTGGTGAATATTGAGCAATGTCGGGCAAGCCTGGTCTAAGTAGGGCATAGCTGAACAAATGCCAACATGCTCATATATGCTTAACAGGCCCTTAAGCAGTCCGGTCTGCTCAGTATGAAAATAAAAAGCACTGATGGGCCTCAAACCCAGGATATTGTGCACTATAGCCAGAGTACTGAACCATTAAACCATGACAGCATTGCAGTGGTCCACCTTTATGACGGAATGTTGATAAGTCTATGCAAAGTATTCCATGGAAATCCTGCAGGCACAGCATAATCCTTGTTGAGTTATGACACAAAGGTGAGTCCTGCAGTGAGAACAGAACCTGACTTCCAACAAACACAGTATAAATGTTAATAATGGTCATGTTCGCACACATCAGCAAATGTAGTGGACCTCAGATAGCAACATACTGAAGGGTCACACTGGGCATGCTCACACCCTTGAATAAATGAGACAAATGTCAGGCAACAAAACATGGAATGGTAGAACTGGACATGCTCACACACTCAGGCCATGTCTGAGTACAGCAGTGGGCCACGCATATCTGGCAATTGCATGTGTTAACCCAGGAACCTGTCACTATACATAATCCGCCCTGTGCACACAATTATATGACAACAAACACATCTATAATATAGTGGAACCCTGTCATAATCAAATATGTTCTGCAGATACCAAAGTTGTTCATGGAAACTGGTGAAGCAAAGATGATAAAGACCTGCAAACAGTATCAGCAATAAACATTGTGCATCATGAACATTAGCATAGGTTCAGAGGTCGATACTAGGCTGTCTGCCCTAGGGCATGTACAAGCCTAGCCAGAGTGTGTTTGGCATTCACAACCCTGTCAGATTACTACACTGTGTGTGTGAATAGTAGGTCACACAAGATAGCCCATGTACATTTAGGCTAGTGTGCCTCTGTCTAGCAGGGACACAGAGATATTCCAGGGGTAAATATACAATCACCCATACAGTCGTCAAGATGTCTCCAGTAGGTGGTCAGTGGGTGGCTCTGCCTATGTGAAACTGGGATTACATTCTGTAGTGAGTGGAGACTCTGGGATAAGAATCTGTCCCTCCACAATGTCCTATTAACATCTGTGCTTAGATATACGTCCCTGGAGTGTGTAGCTCCAAGGGAGTTGGATATCCTGAGGTGGAGCATGTCCAGTGATTCTGGTTTGGGTATATCTGTAAACAACAGGCACACATCATATCTAAGTATGTGGTAAGTGACTGAGTAGAGCTGGAGTTACTGCATCTGAACTATGCAGGGCATCTGTAAGTCCCTTGATCTGCTTGGTGAGGACCTTCCGTGGCCAGTACAGTTGCTGCAGGTGTCAGGTAAGGTACACCCCAAATGTGGCATTGTAACCAAGCATGGATATGATGAGTATAGGGGCAAAATGACCTCACTTGATCTAGATGTGAAATCATATGGGATAAGATGGCCCACATAGAAGGTGTGTCCAACCACTTTGGCATCGTGAATGTTAAAGGCGACAGTATGAACAAGTCATGTCCCCAAACCCCTAACAACTCCTACCATATGTAATGGAGTACTACCTATGTGGTAATGTGTGGGCATGTTGTTACTCCCAAAGGGGATGACTATGCAGCTAATGGCATTTAGCTGTAGGCCATGGCTCAGGCACCAGTCATCCATCACTGTGAGACCCTGATTGAGTATGCATGTGGCAGTTGGAGGGTTGATCATGGCACCCAGTTTGCAGTCAAGTGCAAACATGTTGAGCAATATTCCCCCTGTGGTAGCCTGTACGTAAGACAAATATATACTGAACAAGAGAGATCCCAGGACCAAGCCGTGTGGGATGCCATGTGTAACTGGTGTATAGTCAGACATGGCACCTGCAATTCTGACCATGTGGGTGCTATCCCTGATCTAGGTATCAATCCATTGTGTGAGACTTGTGTCCATATTGACGCTGGTGAGCCTATGCATAATGGGCCAGTGGGTTATTGTGCTTGAAGGGTTTTGCAAGGTTCAAGTAGGCTGTATGGACAGCCGTCCCTATGTTGATGGACCTGATAGCCATTTAAAGAATACAAACAGGTTCAAGAGGCAAGATCTGCCCACAATAATGCTGAAATGTGTAGGACACAGTGTCTGTAGGTTCCCGATGTCTATGTGTAGGAGTCCTAGGATAATATGCTCCATAGCTTTGCAGAACAGGCTGCATAGGCTTATAGGCCAATATTGTCTGTGGTCCATTGTGGCACCAACTCTGTGGAGTGGGACCACTGTCACAGTATGCCATTCCTTGGGTACATATCCTGTGGTAACTCCAATATTAAACAATGATGTAATGTGAGGGTTGTGTTTGTCATGATGCTCGTGTATGATGCAGGCTGGGACACCATCTGGTCACATTGATACTGTGATGTACACTGTGGGGAGGGCAGCACTCACCTGTTACTGTGTGATGTCAGGCAGGTTATACTCTGTTGGGATGGATAGTTGCTCCTTAGGGGGGATGGGTGGGAGACATCTGCTTTGAACCTGCTTGCCAGGATGTAGGCAATGCCAGTGGGTTCAGGGTAAGTTTAGCCAATATGCAGTAACTCACAGCATATCAGTGAGTGTCCACCCAGGTTCCTGACATAACTGAAGAAGGCCATGTGATAGTCCTGCATGTCAGTTGCAATTGTCTGGTAGAAGCGGCCCTTAGAAAAGTCCATGAGTGATTGTAGCTGTCTGCTAGTACAGATCACAGATGTCTTCCCAGTCTGGGATTGTGCTCTATCATGTAGTAGCATCCTCCTGATGTTGTACAGCTTATTAATGGCGGGTGGTCTACCAGACAGGTCCCCTGCCATTGTAGTAGTGGGTCCTGTTGTTATTTGGGATAGCACAATCCATGCAGTCCACTAGGTGTCCATAGAATGTGTATGTAAAGGATGCAGCAGTGTGAGCCATATATGGCACTGTCTCAGGATCTCTGAAGGATACCACCCTGCTTTGGTGAAGTGAGATGTTGGCTCATGTTCACCAAGATTACCCAGGATGGGTGTGTGGAGGGTATATGTATGTCCTGTGAAATGCATGTATGTTCTGACCTTACCAATGAGGGGTATATCGCTGGTGTGGAACATAGAGTCCCCATGTTGGTGATGAGCAGGTCCAATATGTATTCCCCCTTGTGGCTGTGCTGACTGGTTGTGCCAAAGCATATGAATACACAAATTGTAGTGACTGTTGGGTGGGGTTGTCGGGGCTTGAGTAGTATCCCCAGTTAATTTTTTTGTATATGAAGTCACATAATATAATGGTGTTTGTGGAGCCCTTCATATTTTCCATAGTTCCCACGAAAGCCGAGTGTGGTTCCTGAGTTTGGGAGTGTGTTCTGTAGCAGGCACAAACTGAAAGGCAGTATTGCACAATGGTAGTTGTATATGTATGGTCTGTGATGCTTTGTGCATTGCCACTAACCTGGAGGTGTGTGTATCTGTGATGTATATGGATACTCCTCCTAGTTGTGTTGTCTGTTTCAAGTCTTGTTGTCAGACAACATGGTATGAAACATAACCTGGTAGTGCTGGTGTGCATAACCGAGCCTGAACCAGGCATCTGTCAGTGCACAGATATTGCTCTCCTCCATACTGAAGAGAGTCTTGAGTGGCCACAATATGAGGTTAACACAACTGTTGTTGAGCAGCATTACTCTTAGTTTAATTTAACCTGTAATGTCTATGGAGGTGGGTTTGTCTTCTGAGCCCCGCTTAAGAAAGCCACTATGGTGGTAGCAAGAGCCTTAGCCAGCACACCAAAGTCCAAGGGTGGCAGGTGCAAGCTGTACATAGTGAAGCTACGTGGCATGTTGAGCATGTCACCATATGCTGACAGACACTGCATCCCCTATGAATGAAACAAATTTGTTAGCCAACTGTTAAATGTGATATGTGTGTCCGTATACTGTGACATCATAATTGGTGGGTGTAAGATGCTAGACAAGGTCAGGGTCATACTGGCCTGGGCTACATGATCAGAGTGTACCTCCATGTATCATGTCATGTGGTCCAGGGAGTAACATCTAAGGTTACACACACCAGCATGGACAATGATGGTGCCAGTCTTGTACTTGCTTTGGAGTGACCTGACTGCCTGTGTTATGCGGCAGATTCTGGCACCCAACAGGCAGCCCAAAGTGACTATTCCCTTGTCAGGGCTGGTGATTGGTACGTCAGTGTGTCTGAACATAAGTGTCGCCTATTAAAAGTGTATTAGGTGTGTTGTGTAGCCGAAGGGCAGTGATTGTGTGGCACACTGACATTGTGAACTTTGTGATATGTGGGTGTTGTAGTGGGGTAGCAGGTATGTGTATGTCTGCTTTGGAGGTCTCTGCTGATTAGGTAGAGTACATTTACAGCATCTGAGTATGTCAATGTGTACTAATGTGGTTTGAGTGCTGTTGCTAGAGGATATGTGAGACTGATATGTGGTGTGTGTGGATACCTTCACCATCTGATAGACTGTGCCAGTCATGGGTTGAGAGAGTTCAGCTCCCTGTATGTCTATATAGGAGCATCTCACACATATATCTGAGTTTGTCGGGAGGAGGAGAGGGTTGTCTGTGTACATGAGGCAGATGTGACATTGTGTCAATATCACAATATCCACCAGCTGGACTGAAGAGTACACACAAAACCGACCCCTGGACATGCCAGGATATTATCATGACATACTCTGTAGCCTGATCACAAAAGATCAGTAGGGTGTTAAGTGTGTAAAAGAGTATAACAGGGATTAGTGCTCATGTTCATTAGTGTTTTGTAAAGAGGAGCTGAGAAGGACTCCAGACTGAATCATGACACCTCCTTCAGCTATGTCATAAATATCAATGTACACCCATATATGTCCTGAGTCAGGGCCAACTGTACCTGAGTGTCAATGCTGACATCATGACAGACAGGCCCATATGTACATACCTATCCCCCACTGACAATAGTCCACATCATCATACCAGGAGATATCACATGCAGAATGGATGAGCAGCTACCCCCACTGCCAAAAGCATGGCAGCAGGTGGAATACATTGATTCCCAATATGTGTCATGCACAAACTACAGAACAAACAGATCATGCACCTGAACAGTCAGCTGAGCCGCACCCCCTACACAGGATGTGGAACCATTGAATGTGTCACAGCTACATATGGCACTCCCCACAAGTGTTGCTGCACAACACACCATGGGAAATCAAGTCCAGTACACCTATGAGGTCTGATCTGCAAGGTCATGGAGTCCATCATGGTTGCAGTCATAAACAGAGCTATTGGAAGCTGACACACACACAACCATACCAACTGTGGTATGTTCATGTGCGGATCATGGTTCCCAAACATGCTAGACTGTTTGCAAGGCAGCCACCCAGGGCATACATCAATGAGCACATCTACACAAGTGTCACATAGACTTTGAATAGCCCTTTATCAACATCCCAGACACATGTAGTATCCACAAAACCAAAAAGCTGTGCATAAATATGTGTTGACATGACGGAATGTCAATGTGTCCACAGATAGATCACACAAGGTAAGAATTCTGAGGTCATGTTTAAGCTGTTGACATCTGCTGACCCACATGGACCATACCTGGAATGGCATAAAACAAAGTGTACACACATCACCATGTCCAGTCTGATGATGTCACCATCCTACTAATACTGCAGGAGAAAGGAAACCAGCCAGTAAAGCAAATAGAGCATTGTGTTAGTGTGTCTCTCTCTAGTATCATAAAATAGTTAGGTAGGGTTTTGAATCCTGCAAACAGTGAGTGTGTGTATGTATGCGTGCAATTGTCTTTGAAAGGAGTGCCCTTTTTGGAGACTGTGAAAACACACTAAAGGAGGTACATTCATCTTTGGAAAGTCTGATGATGTCACCATCCTACAAATACTGCAGGAGAAAAGAAACCAGTCAATAAAGTGAATAGCATGCCGTGTTAATGCATATCTCTCTCTAGTATCATAGCATAGATAGGTAGGGGTTTGAATCCTGCAAACAGTGAGTATGTGTGAAATTGTCTTTGAAAGGAGTGCCTTTTTGGAGACTGTGAAAACACACTAAAGGAGGTGCATTCCTCTTTGGAAAGCCTGATGATGTCATCATCCTACAAATACTACAGGAGAAGGGAAAACAGCTAGTAAAGCAAATACTGCACCATGTTAGTGCATTTTCTCTCATATCATAACATAGTTAGGTAGTGGTTGGAATCCTGCAAACAGTGAGAGTGTGTGTGTATGCATGTGTGCAACTGTCTTTGAAAGGAGTGCCCTTTTTGGGGATTGTGAAAACACACTAAAGGAGGTATATTCCTCTTTGGAAAGTCTGATGATGTCACCATCCTACAAATACTGCAGGAGGAGGGAAACCATCCAGAAAAACAAATAGCGCACCGTGTTAATGCATGTCTCCTTAGTCTCATAACATAGTTAGGTAGGGGTTTGAATTCTGCAAACAGTGAGGGTGAGTGTGTATGCATGTGTGCAATTGTCTTTGAAAGCAGTGCCCTTTTTGGAGACTGTGAAAACACACTAAAGGAGGTACATTCCTCTTTGGAAAGTCTGATGATGTCACCATCCTACAAATATTGCAGGAGAAGGGATAACAGCCAATAAAGCAAATAGTGTGCCATGTTAATGCGTGTTTCTCTCTAGTATCATAACATAGTTCGTTAGGGGTTTGAATCCTGCAAACAGTGAGTGTGAGTATGTATGTGTGCAATTGTCTTTGAAAGGAGTGCCCTTTTTGGAGAGTGTGAAAACACACTAAGGGAGGTACATTCCTCTTTGGAAAGTCTGATGATGTCACCATCGTACAAATACTACAGGAGAAGGGAATACATCCAGTAAAGCAAATAGTGCGCTGTGTTAGTGTGTGTGTTTTCCTAGTATCATAACATAGTTAGGTAGGGGTTTAAATCCTGCAAACAATGAGTGTGTGTGTATGTATGTGTACAATTGTCTTTGAAAGGAGTGCATTTTTTGGAGACTGTGAAAACACACTAAAGGAGGTACATTCATCTTTGGAAAGTCTGATGATTTCATCATCCTTCAAATACTGCAGGAGAAAAGAAACCAGTCAATAAAGTGAATAGCATGCCATGTTAATGCATATCTCTCTCTAGTATCATAGCATAGATAGGTAGGGGTTTGAATCCTGCAAACAGTGAGTATGTGTGAAATTGTCTTTGAAAGGGGTGCCTTTTGGGTGTGAAAACAACTAAAGAAAGCATTCTCTTTGGAAAGCCTGATGATGTCATCATCCTTCAAAAATACTGCAGGAGAGGGAAACAGCTAGTAAAAAGCAAATATACCCACCATGTTGTTTTCTCTTCTCTCATCATAACATAGTTAGGTAGTGGTGGAATCCTGCAAAAAGTGAGAGAGGTGAGGTGAGTGTGTATGTATGTGTGAAATTGTCTTTGAAAGGAGTGCCTTTTTGGAGACTGTGAAAACACACTAAAGGAGGTACATTCCTCTTTGGAAAGTCTGATGATGTCACCATCGTACAAATACTACAGGAGAAGGGAATACATCCAGTAAAGCAAATAGTGCGCTGTGTTAGTGCGTGTTTTCCTAGTATCATAACATAGTTAGGTAGGGGTTTAAATCCTGCAAACAATGAGTGTGTGTGTATGTATGTGTACAATTGTCTTTGAAAGGAGTGCATTTTTTGGAGACTGTGAAAACACACTAAAGGAGGTACATTCCTCTTTGGAAAGTCTGATGATGTCACCATCCTACAAATACTGCAGGAGAAAGGAAACCACACAGTAAAACAAATAGCGTGCCATGTTAGTATGCCTCTATCTAGTATCGTAACATAGTGAGGTAGGGGTTTGAATCCTGCAAACAGTGTGTGTATGTATGTATGCAATTGTCTTTGAAAGGAGTTCCCTTTTTGGAGACTGTGAAAACACACTAAAGGAGGTACATTCCTCTTTGGAATGTCTGATGATGTCACCATCCTACAAATACTGCAGGAGAAGGAAAAACAGCCAATAAAGCAAATAGTGCGCTGTGTTAATGCGTCTCTCTCTCTCTAGTATCATAACATAGTTAGGTAGGGGTTTGAATCCTGCAAACAGTGAGTGTGAGTATGTATGTGTGCAATTGTCTTTGAAAGGAGTGCCCTTTTTGGAGACTGTGAAAACACACTAAAGGAAGTACATTCCTCTTTGGAAAGTCTGATGATGTCACCATCCCACAAATACTGCAGGAGAAAGAAACCCAGGCAATAAAGCAAATAGTACGCCATGTTATTGCGTCTCTCTCTCTCTCTCTCTCTAGTATCATAACATAGTTAGGTAGGGGTTTAAATCCTGCAAACAATGAGTGTGTGTGTATGTATGTGTACAATTGTCTTTGAAAGGAGTGCATTTTTTGGAGACTGTGAAAACACACTAAAGGGAGTACATTCCTCTTTGGAAAGTCTGATGATGTCACCATCCTACAAATACTGCAGGAGAAAAGAAACCAGCCAGTAAAGCAAATAGCCCGCCATGTTAGTGTGTTTCTCTCTAGTATCATAACATAGTTAGGTAAGGGTTTGAATCTTGTAAACAATGTGTATGTATGTATGCAATTGTCTTTGAAACAAGTGCCCTTTTTGGAGACTGTGAAAACACACTAAAGAAGGTACATTCCTCTTTGGAAAGTCTGATGATGTCACCATTCTACAAATACTGCAGGAGAAGGGAAGCCATCCAGTAAAGCAAATAATGTACCGTGTTAGTGCATGTCCCTCTAGTATCATAACATAGATAGGCAGGGGTTTGAATCCTACAAACAGTGAGTGTGTGTGTATATGTATGTATGCAATTGTCTTTGAAAAGAGTGCCCTTTTTGGAGACTGTGAAAACACACTAAAGCAGGTACATTCCTCTTTGGAAAGTCTGATGATGTCACCATCCTACAAATACTGCAGGAGAAAGAAACCCAGGCAATAAAGCAAATAGTGCGCCATGTTATTGCGTCTCTCTATAGTATCATAACATAGTTAGGTAGGGGTTTGAATACTGCAAACAGTGTGTGTGTGTGTATGTATGTGTGCAATTGGCTTAAAAGGAGTGCACTTTTGGGAGAATGTGATAACACACTAAAGGAGGTACATTCCTCTTTGGAAAGTCTGATGATGGCACCATCCTACAAATACTGCAGGAGAAGGGCAATCATCCAGTAAAGCAAATAACACGCCATGTTAGTGTGTGTCTCCCCAGTATCATAATATAGTTAGGTAGGGGTTTGAATCCTGTAAACTGTGAGTGTGTATGTGTGCAATTGGCTTTGAAAGGAGTTCCATTTTTGGAGAATGTGAAAACACACTAAAGGAGGTACATTCCTCTTTGGAAAGTCTGATGATGTTACCATCCTACAAATACTGCAGGAGAAAGGAAACCAGTTAATAAAGCAAAAAGCATGCCATGTTAGTGTGTGTCTCTCTCTCTCTAGTATCGTAACATAGATAGGTAGGGGTTTGAATCCTGCAAACTGTGAGTGTGTGTGCATGTGGATATATGTGTGCAATTGACTTTGAAAGGAGTGCCCTTTTTGGAGACTGTGAAAACACAGTAAAGGAGCTACATTCCTCTTTGGAAAGTCTGATGATGTCACCATCCTACAAATACTGCAGGAGAAAGGAAACCAGCTAGTAAAGCAAATAGCATGCCATATTAGTGTGCCTCTTTCTAGTATTATAACAAAGTTAGGTAGGGGTTTGAATCCTACAAAGGCTGACTGTGTGTGTTTCCCTGTTGGTCAACGCAGTGTTGTTTTTGCTTTTACTATGGTATGAAATAGTATGGTGACAACAGTAAGTGCATTGCAGACATCAGGTATCTGCGTGGCAAATATATATGTGTACATGTCCCCTCAATCAGTACATAGGTGTGAAGCATGCATACTACATGAATACATTTGTTTCCATTGACAGGTTGTGCCACTGCTTCTCAAATCATACGTCACATATGTATGTATGTGACGTGGCTGTCCACTGTCGTGTTCGGTGGCCAAGGTCATCTGTGGCACACACACACCCATGACAGTTACATAAGAGTAGTGTGAATGAGGGTATATGCCAGGGGTATATGTCAGACATGGTCATACACAACAAAGTCTGCCAAGAATGGACAGTTTTTATAGGTGTATGACTGCCTTGTGGATATGCATTCAGGCCTCTAATGTCTTATGTGATACACCTTGGGACTCCACAATACCTATAGATATGTGGATACCAAGGGACACATGACATAACATGGGTCTGTATGTACACAATGGTACCAGACATACATGTTGAGGGCTACTACTTGTGTGGTACTGACGGGATAGTATGTTTAGTACATGAGAATGACTATGCCATAGTCGGCTTACTGCTATACAGCATGTATCACACAACAGGCATCTGTCTGTATGATACCCTTGTGTAGGATATGTGTCCCATCCAGGGAATGCATTGTAGGCCAATCCATGCATCCCCAGATTTGGATGGACACATCCCTAGTGTGTCTGCATGAACCTAAGGGGGCTATATGACACACAGGTGTGGTCACAGTAATGGGTGGCGGTCATCACCACTGGTCAGTGTTATAGTGTAGCACCGGAAGGATCCAATTGATTCTATGTTACCTACTACTGTATGTCATTTGTCAGGGCATCATCCAATGATTGCTTATAGTCATGCTGTTGAGGTTGTGTATGCTACCAGACCGCAAATCATTGACTGATATTAACGGTATCATCCGCAGCATAGTGTCAACCCATGTCATACACATGTCTACCTATGTTAGTACATAACTGTAGTAGAATGCATACTGGCCATTGAAAGATGCAATGAGATGTTAACAATGTGTATGACAGGGTATGCCACACATCCCATGTGTCCATTATGCACATACATCCAGACAGTGTGCACCCAGCATGTTCACAGATGTACACTGGCTAATCTGTACTGCACACATCACACACGTACTGTCCACTCACTAACACATGCTGGCAACACATCACACATCAGCCAAGTGGCACATGGGTGGATAATAGATACTCAGACCTAACAGTGGTGTAAACAATGCTACACTGACAATCAGAGCTTTGATGCATAATGTCTGCTCAGATATACCTACAAGGATGTAGTTACACTTCCTTGTTGACAACTTGCTATTATTGCTACACTGCTATAGTGTCACCCTGTGCATCAACACCATGTTAGCCTGTCCCTCCGTCGATAATGCAGATGACAGGAGGCAGCACAGGTATCATCATATGCACAGGGCATTTTGTTGTTTGCCAGAGCCTGACATTGACCCATCCAATCGACATGTCTGTGTGTGTGTTTGTGTATGTATGTGTGTGTGTGTGTGTGTGTGTGTGTGTGTGTGTGTGTGTGTGTGTGTGTGTGTGTGTGTGTGTGAGGGACAATGGTACAGCATGGGCCAATGTTGATGTAATGCGTGTGTGTGTATGTGTGAGCCCTAGTTGTTTGCTTAATGTGTATGTGTCTGCATGCACACAGCTCCACCATGTGGCTGCCTTATACGGTGGTTTGTGGGACAGCCACAGACTGTACCTGCTTGGCTATACAGATCACTGTCTCCGGCCTGGCAGGGGTGCTATGGACAGTATTGGGTACCAACCCTGATTGGGTACTGACATCAGAGGCAGAGGTATGAAGACTGGACCCATGTCCCTGCTGGGACTGACCAGAGCCACGTGCACGTGGTCTACTGGGACGGACAATGGACAGGCCAGCCCCAGCATTGCTGGGGCTGGTACTGCCACTACAGGAGAGGCTGTGAACTGTGGGCTGTCTGCAACCACTGCCAGCTGTTGCTGGCATGCATCCGCGTCAACGTCGCAACCGTCCCGTGCGGTCCTGGCTCGAGGAAGACATGTTGTGGAGGGCATCTATTGTCTCCCCCCAACGTCTCTCAATGACCTCAGTGTACGTCTGGATGGCACCGGCAAGGTCATGGATGCTGTCATTGATTGTGTAGTAATGTGCCCTCAGCGCCCTAAGTCCCTGCCTGGTGTACAGTTCCATACGTGCCTGAGCCTGCATTACAGCCCTGAACATAGTGGTCATCATAAGACTACGGCTATGGCTGCTGTGAGGGGATGCAAGTGCCATGGGTACCACACTCTCCTGGTCAATGCCAACTGTATGCTGTCCCTCCCCTATGGCCATTGGTGGTGAGGGATGTAATGGCAGTATGAGTATGCGGATAGATGGGGTTGAACGCTATGTACTGTCAATTGGCGGACCAACGACAGACCCAGTCAAATCTCCCTGTGCCAAAATACATGTGTCATCATCACCACTATTCGTGGCAGTGGCTTCAGGTCGCCTGCTGCTTTCGCCAACCCCTACCTCAGCACCTGTGAGAGGAACACAGGAAACACACATTATGGTCTGTACATGCACACATGCGCACATGAACACATGCACACATGAACACATGAACACATGCACACATGCGCACATGAACATATGCACACATGTACACATGCACACATGCACACAGGAACACAGGAACACATGCACACTCCTCACTACAGCAGATACACACACACAACAGAAATCCTAATCATACTCAATACTGGTTGAAGGTGGGTGACAGTATCACAAGGCAAACAGTCACATCACACGTGTCAGCATGCAGAATAAGTGTTGATCAAGTCCATGCAGTGAGAGTGTAGACAGCCATAGTTAATGACAGTGTACATGTCTGTGGTGCATGTGTGTACATGTTCAGTGATTGCCTATACCCTGGAACACAATGTGTACAAGGACATGACATTTCTGTGCAAGTATTATAAGCTCTGCAATGTCCTGTACACCATCACACACAGGTATACATACCATGGCTGCATGTTTTATCTGTGTGTCACATGGATTTCCATGTCTGATTGCAGTGTTTGTGTCTGTAGCAGATAAATGTGGACACAGGTGTAGCACATGCATGCTATGTACACACACGGGATGAGTGGTGGATGTATACGTGATGGGATACCAATCCTGGGCATGGCCATTGTAACAGTATGGGGTGTACCATTAGCCATCATCATCATGCATCATGTGGTCACTCAAGGCCACTAAAATGTGCTAGACCACCGCCTAGCATGCTGTACCTGAACCGCAGTGCCGTGGCTAAGTTTACAATTACACAGCCACATTGCACAAGGGTGTGTGAAGTGCCCAGTAGGGAGCATTGCCTAACATGACTGTGTTATGTGTTGAGGAGTGCTGCACAGCCCCATGCTAGGCCCTTACCCCTTAGGTATATTATGTGTGGTGTGTGGATGACATGTGGGATACTGAAGTGTGACCTGGCAGCGGGTGTCCGGTTGCACTATGTGTAGCATGTTGAGGTGTACTGTGTATGACAAATGTGTTATATTGCGTACATGTGTGTCACCTATGCCTATCCAATGTGCAGTACAGTTTTGCCACATTTGTGTCTGATGCTCTGTGCATTGCATGTGATTGAGGCAGCTACTGACTTTACTGAGATGTTTCACGTCTCACTGCAAACATGCACAGCATGCATTATGCATAGGTGTGTTATGTGTACATGGCCTAAACCTCACCTATGACATGCACAGTTCAATACCAAGTTTAAAGTGTTAACACACTCACCAGCATGTATCGTCTGCCCTGCTGTCACACCAGAGGGACCTGCAAGAATATGACACGGTTTGTCAGTGGCCACAACTGTGGCATTGCTACTGTGAGTGTGCTAAACTACAGTAGAACAACAGACATAAGTGTACAGATACTATTCAAATTATCAGTATTGCATACAATAGGCAGCCCAACTGCTAAACACAGTACACACCTCACATATGCATAATCTAACAATACAGTTACCTGCACACTCCATGTCACCATGCTGGGTGGCTCTGGCCTCCATGATGACACATGTGTGATGTTGTTGCTGCTGTAGGCCAGGAGCCACCACACTTAGCAGCAGTTCCTCCACTCTGGTGAGGGGGGGATGTATGGCCACCCCACCACCTGTAGCAAGCTGTTGCCTGTGGATATCAAACACATGCAGCCGGACATGTCTAATTAAATCACTGCAGTGATGGCATGCCTGCTCATATGTCCGGTTATGCATGCCTATGTCATTTACCCGACGAACAAGTTCTTGCCACAGTGCAGAACGCTAGTGCTGAACCAGGCTGTGGTGGATTTCCTGTTCCTCTGTGGCTGTGTATGAGGGATTCCTGTGATGAGCCATAAGCCTAGAAGACAAGTAAACGATATGTGTGAGCAAGTCATGTGGCACACTTAACATTATACAGTACAGATATTAGTTAACTGCCATATATAGCATCTGTTCATCTGTCAGAGGATACACACATTCAGTACCACATATCAGTGCTCAGCCCACAACTGGCTGACAGTGCCTGCCACATTCCATATAACACACCAGTATACACCAGTACTCAGTACACTGTTTGGGATCCAATGCACAGCCTTGCCAGGGGGGTACATATTAAGCTAATGCATGCAGAAATATGTCATCCATTGCAATGAATGTGAAGTACAGTTACAGTATAACCAGTAACCCACCCTAGTCGTTGATGCCATACCCCTACCTAACATGTGTGCACAGTTGTTAATATAGCTGGTATACTGCTGTAACAGAGTATACATGTTGCTAGGTACACACGCAAACCCTGCATCACACATGTGATTGCCGACATGGTACAGGCATCATTACACACACATCAGACATTCATACAACACACAAATGTATGCTGACACAGATAAGCATTTCCTGTGTACCTTACAGTACTGTATGCCCCAACTTACAGATACATATGTCTGAGGTATGTAATCTGTGCAGACTACAGGAAACACTCAAGACAGTGTTACCAGGGAATGTGAACATACACCATACTGTGCTGTTTAGGCCTACAGCTTAAGGTGGTATAATGGTTCAAATGTCGACTGGATTCACCAGCAGTACCACTTACTGAGCATACATGTATTGCTTCAGCCTATGATGGGACACCACAGTCATACAAAAGGAACTACGTCACAACATATACCATCCTACTATGTCTGCATCCCAATAACTGACACATCTTACTCTGGCCTCACACCTAGGACACAAACGACCATGACAGAAACAACCTCACACTAAGCTATCACACAATTACAGACCTTACACACATTCACTGTCACACTCATTCCACCTCACATAGCAGGTATTGCACTGTGTACATGTCTGTGTGCCTTGTGTCATAAGTAGGTAATATGCTATTGGCCCTGGGGCCTACAGCAGGCTAGCCATATGCTACCCTGGCCTTTGACACACATGTAATTAGATTTCACTTCCTCCTGTCAACCGGATACACAGAGGTGATTCCCAGGGCATGTTACCTATCCCCCAGACAATCATCAGCAGTATGTATGACATCTGCTACTGAGGAGCCCTGTTTGTTCATGCTGGGTGGTTTACTGCAGAGTATGGCATATTTGCCAGTAAGAGCCTATCCCTCCAGCACGTGCTGATTAGTAAGGTTGCGGGGATTAGGGACATAGGCCGTGTAGCCCAGTGGGATTGTGAGGTGTTGACATGGTGGTTGTCTGACTGCTATGGGTGTGGCATACCTCTGTATGTTCAGCAGGGGTAACCTCTGGGTGGCCGGTATGCAACGCACTGTAGCTGTGGTTATGTGAGTCAGTCTGCATAGGGTATGTGTTTCAGGGCAGTATTACCCTTTGAGAGGTATGTCTGTGGCCTTTCCACTTGCTGTAGTTGTCATGTGAGGTACATACCACATGGGGCATTGTGATGAGTACAGGGGAACACTGACCTATATTTCCATACATGACACATCATTTGTGATGACACGTACCTCGTAGACAGATTACAAGACTAGTGTGGCACTGTGAATATCACAGGGGAGGCTACTGTCCACCTGTGTCCCATGTTCCCTTCTGACACCTTCAGTGTTAGTCAGGCAACCACCTATCTGGTAGTTAGTGGGTAAAGTGTTTTGGAATGGGGTATGGCACTGCAGTATCAACACTGGTGTTCAGTCCATGCCTTGGTCACCAGGCACCTGTTGCAATACATCTGACCCTGTGTCTCCCTCTCTCACTATATATATATATCTATCTATCTATATATATATATATATATATATATATATATATATATATATATATATATATATATATATATATATATTTATATATCATATATATACATATATATATATATATATATATATATATATATATATATATATATATATATATATATATATATATATATATATATTTATCTATATATATATATATATATATATATATATATATATATATATATATATATCTATATCTCTCTATATATATCTATATATGTATATATCTATATATCTATATATGTCTATATATGAATATATCTATATATCTACATATCTATATATATCTATATATGTATATATATATATATATATATATATATATATATATATATATATATATATATATATATATATATATATATATATATATATATATATATATATATATATATATATATATATATATATATATATATATATATATATATATATATATATATATATATATATATATATATATATATATATATATATATATATATATATATATATATATATATATATATATATATATATATATATATATATATATATATATATATATATATATATATATATATATATACACACACACACACACATACTTGTAAACATCCACTGCTGTACATATACATGCACATATATGCACATATACTGCCCACCTTTCATGGTGGAAATATCAATTATGGAACAGTTGTGAGACATACGATTATGTAATAATATTGCACAGTGTTGTGCAGAATGCATTTCGCTGTCCTCAGGCTGTTTAGCCGTAGCAGACCTCACTGGCTGTAACTCAGTCCCACAGCATTTAACCACCACATGACTTATACCTGCACTGCTTGCTGTTTTCAATGCCACACACTACAACCTACATAGATATGTGCACATAGCAACCTTCAAATACAGATATATGTCCAGCCTTCACTAACAGTTGCAGTATGTCCCTTGCCCTATGCACATCTGAATATACATATAGATACAGACTGCTACCACATAAGGAGTATTCACAGTATGTAGAGTACCCTTCAGGCACATCATTCGGATGCCAGCAAATACATCAGTGTTACATACCTTAATTTTGTATTTCTCACCTCAGTCTATTGTACCTGTTGATGTTTTCTTTTTGTTTTTTTTTTGTTTTTTTTTAGGTTGGTCTTCAACTGCCTCTGTTTGTTTGTTTTTTGTTTTGGTTGGTTGGTGTCTCCAACTGCCTCTGTTTGTTGTTTTTCTTTTGTTTTGGTTGGTGTCTCCAACTGTTTCTGCTTGTTTTGTTTTTTTTTGGGTTGGTGTCTTCAACTGTTTCTGTTTGTTGTTATTTTTTGGGTTGGTGTCTCCAACTGCCTCTGTTTGTTTGTTTGTGTTTCTGTCTGTCTGTCTGTCTCTCTCTCTCTCTCTCTCTCTCCAGTTACTGCGATGATATTATTGCATGTGTGGACAGCAAGTACAGGCTGCTTTTGTAGGTATCTGCACATGTGCATGTGATGGCCTCTGCACCAATTGGTGCCCATCATTTAGTAATTGCATGTAGCCTGCTGTGTGGTAATTGCAGTTCTCATTGTGATTTCAGGACACTGCTATAAAATGATAGGTTCGGTAGGCATAGGCCTTTCAGTTTTGCAAGGTGGGGACCATGCTTGTTTGCTGTGGACACTGTTGTGTCAGTCAGAAGGTTGGTATATGTCTCATATCTGAAGCTGGGTTGTAGCCAGTGAAATGCATGTTGTACTGAAACCTGACTGTTGCTTCATCCAGTACACTCTTCTCCATGTGTAAGTTTACTCACACCTCCTAATGCTAGTACTGGATACATGGGAGTATGTGCTTTCATTTGGAATTAGGGAATTAACTGGCATACAACAGTAGTTATTGCAATGCATTCCTATGGCTTTCCTATTTTCCCTTTACATTAACTCCTTGTAATGCATGTTATATTTCTTGATTGCAATGTATTCCTATGGCTTTCCTGTTTTCCCTTTACATTCACTCCTTGTAATGCATGTTATATTTCTTTCAGCACCAAGTTATTGTATATCTGCTGTGGCTTAGTGGTACATCATGCAGACTAGTGAGTCCAAGGTGTGGGGTTTGAGACTGACAAGGGTATTTTATTTTACTGCTGAGCAATACAAGGGCCTTGTCATACAAAGTGACTAAGGCAATTTTAAGCAGTTGTAAGTGGGTTTGCACGGGTTTGCGTGATGCTTAGCGATGCTTAGCTATGCTTAGCTGAGCTTTTTGTATTTTAGCAATACTAAGCTAAGCTTAGCTTAGCTCATTTTATGTTAGCAATAGTAAGCTAAGCTTGGCGTAGCTTATCATATCTTAGCAATGCTAAGCTAGGCGCACACATGCACACACTGGTTCAAACCTGCTTACTACTGTTTACAAGTGCTCACTCCCACTGACCCCCGTGCTCATGTCTTTGACAGAAAAGTAAATGGGGAGATAGGAATGTGGTGATAAAGGGTGCTCAAAGAGTGGAAGACAGTAGGGAAACTAGCTTGGGATGTACACAATGGGTGTGGAGAAGGTCCATAGCTGCTCATTTCTTTACCAGCAACAGCTGTGCATATGCAATACATTAGGTGGGATATTTGAAACCTTCCACCCCTGAGAGACGGATGAGGACATCTAAGTATGTTGTACTACCAATTATGAATATCAGGCACATGCACTGTTTGTGAACTGCTATACTGTCATTAGTATGTTACTCACATCTGAACAGTTTGGGGTTTGTGTTGACATTAGCACAGTTTTCTCAGGATGACTGGACATATTTCTGTACTGTGTATGCCTACCTACACCCTTGGTTGTGCCTGACTACACAGGTATATAGTACCTTTGGGTAGGGGTGCAGAACTGCAGTGTGCATTATTTATTATCACGTGATGTTTATCTTACTGAATATGCAGAGTTGCTGTGTACCTGTAAGTCTATGAAGGCTTGTAGTCTGTCTGAGTAGCTCCCACCTGTGGACATATCCAGATGGTAGACAGAGGTCAGCCTAGTATTTCTTGACTGTGCACCACAGCAGTCTTTTCAGCACCTGAACAATGGCATTGTCACTGGTGGTTGCTAGCAGTTCATGGCTACATCCTTTGCTACTTCTGTGTTGTACTGCTACATAAGGGCATGCTTGTGGGATTCATTCTACAGCTTTTTGCAGAGTGTGTAACAGCAGACAAGCTGATGTGTCTGTGTGTTTCTGACTCTTCCAGGCCTCAGATACTCTCACATATATATTTGAACAGCCTCAGGTAAAGGTACATATAACTGGGATACACCTGTCATATAGTTCAGACATTTTGCAGTTCAGACTTTGGGTGATTCAGAGCATTTCTATTACTACACCTTTTCTGACGTGCAAGCGGTGTCTACACTCACTTACTGACATTTGTTATTAAGTGAGATTCAACACCTTTCTGCCTACTTTTAGTACATTTCACAGGGAGTCAGAGGGGCACAGCTAACATTTGTTTACAAATCAGGGTCATCACTGTAGAGCAGTCACTGTTGGGAGGCCTGGCCTGTGACCTATGCAAATATGCCAGTGTGTATCCTGCTCTGATACTGTGTAGGGTTTGTAAGCTGCTACTGTAACCTTATTCCCTACTAGCATGGCTGATTCTCTTTTCACAGTCATGTCATGCATTTCAACAACACCTGCTGGTTAAGGCCCACAGAACAAGATTTGTGTTATGCCATTCCTATTTTCCCTTTGCATTCACTCATGGTAATGCATGATAAATTGCTTTCAGCACTAAGTTATTGTATATCTGCTGTGGTTTAGTGGTACTTCATGCAGACTGGTGAGTTCCGGGTTCGAGACTGACAAGGGTATTTTTATTTTGCTGTTGAGCAATACAAGGGCCTTGTCATACAGAGGGACTAAGGCACTTTTAAGCAGTTGTAAGCGGGTTGGCACGGGTTTGCCCAATGCTTAGCAATGCTTAGCTAAGCGCACACAAGCTCACACTCGCGCACCCCCGCTAACTACTGCTTAAAAGTGCTTACTCCTGCTAACCCCCGCGCTAATTTCTTTTAAAGAAAAGAAAATGGGGAGATAGGAATGTGGTGAAAAAGGGGGCACAGAGAGGGACAGACAGTTGGAAAACAAGCTTGGGATGTGCAGGAAGGGTGTAGGGAAGGCCCATAGCTGCCCATTTCTTTAACAGCAACAGCTGTGCATATGTTGAAAATTTGGAGTGAGTTTGAGACCTTCCACCCCTGAGAGAGGGGTGAGGATAACATAGTTTGTTGCACTGCCAATTAGAATTATCAGTGTACATGTCCTATGGACATGAGTGCTAAATGGGAAGCTATGTATGGGGCGTAATTTTTTTTCGGGTACAGATTGCCCTTTTTTTTTTTTTTTTTTTTTCAGGTGAGAGTGGTAAGTGATGTAGGGAAAATAGGTATATTTGGGGAGGTAGGGTGGGGTGGTAAACAGACCAGACAAACAAGACGCATACAGGGGTGGAATTTGACACATGGGGTGGGTGAACACAATTGATGGGGAAGGTTGTTTGGAAATCGCAAGCCCATGAGCCCACAGATGGCAACAGTGGAACTGAGATCCCTACCCATGGGCAGTCACCACTGCACCTTCACAGCCCCAGGGGTGACTGTGCTAGGGGCTGAGTAGGACAGGCAGGCTCACCCATGAGACACGCCACTCTCGCCTCAAGCTGACGTAGGGGATCAGCAACTGAATGCTGGATCTCCCTACGCACCACAGCCCAGACCCTTCGAAGGGTGACGGGTGGCCCTTCTACGCCCACGCTTGCACAGGGGAGACGAGCCCCATCCCCTGCAGCGCTTCCACCCAAAGGTGGCACAGGACCAATGGAGGAGGGGAGTCCGGGCTGGGCACCAGAGCCACTGGCACCAGGTGCACTCGCCAACTGAGGAGGGACAGGTGGGTCCGCTGGGACCGGCCGTCCCATACATTCTGTGATTCGGTGTGTTTCATTACAACATAAACAACAGCATTCCAGATTAGTTTTAACAGCATGCAGTAATATTCCCATTAACCCAACACACCACAGTTCTAACAGTTGAACTGCAGACATAACACATGCATATATTGAACAACAGTGGTTATTCCAACCGCATGCAGGGATGATTGGTAGCAACAGGCCACCATGAACATGGTGTTTGAACAGGGAACATGCAGCAACATGAGTGCAAATATTTATGGAACAATAGGACATATATCCCAACAAATATTTAAGATTACACATACCCATTGAGGTGCAAAATTGCATGGTTTATGCACAAACAGTAGGGTGTAGAAAAAAACTCCATTATCATCCTATAAACACTTTTACTCTACACTACATTCCTAGTGACTGCAGGTGTATATTCCCTACATGTATTATTACAGTTGCCACCATGAATTAGGTTGTGTAGTGGGTTTGGCTAGTTCAATCTATACTTGACCTATATCTCACATACTAACTGTCCAGGATGCAGATGTTACTGCTACATATTTCATGGTTGCATTTATATTTCTTTATCTACATATCTGGATGTTTTCACATGACATTTTCACTTCTAATTGTACAGAACCCTGCATTTATTGAAGCACACTTACATTTCTGGGGAACATATTAGCATGCTACTCGTGTGCCAGATTTACTTATGCATTCCAGCCAGTAACTGACTGTTGAGGACTGTATATTTACTTCACAGCTACTAGCACTTCCATCACCCACTTTAGATGGGACTGCAGAACTCTGGGTTGCCAGCACTTTCTAACACATTACTATTTGTATAATGCAAGGGTACAACATTTCATACTAAGTGAAACAGACACACTCTGGGTTTTAGACCTTTATTAATGACATTACACACTTTTCCACAGGCTCACTCCTTTATTTGTTTTAACGGTATATATAGCAGACATGTTCACGACATATTATACCTTTATTAATAGGTTAGCACACTCTTTTTTCAGGCTCACTCACATATTATTTTATATGACAGTGCCTGCAGAGATATTATTCCAGGCATTTGTTACCTTTCTTAATGGGTTACTACACTCTTTTTCTGCCTCTCTAACGTTTTTATCTGACAGTACATGCAGAGGACTTATTCAGTCCATTTTATGGCTGTATTATTGGACTACAACACTTTCTTTCATGCTCTCTCCCATATTTTATATAACAATACATGCAGAATAATCACTAACCTGCCTGGTGGTGCAGCCTTACCTGCCTATCAGCATAGGCTTGCTGATTCGTAACACGGTCACCTGCAGCTGTAAAGTAAATGAAGGGATATTGAGACATTCCTATCCATTATACATACTCCATTTTAAATCCTTACATACTGCATTACATGGCTACATACTCAGTTGTGGGGCATCCTGCATCCCACGGGCCTCCTGTATCCACTGATTCAGGCGGTCCTCCTTTCGCCTCTTCAGGTCCGCATGGTGGTGACAGACCTGCTCACCAGTCCAGGGGAACGCCTGTGGCACTGGTGAGGTCACGAGTTAACCGGTTCCAAGCCTCTGCCTTCTACTCCATCCCTTGTAACTGGTCCTGCAGGAGTCTTGCCTCGTGATAGTGGACTAGGAGCCAAACCATGTATTTGGACTCCTTGGTGCCTCATCTCTGCGCTCAGAAGCACACTCCCTCTCCAACACCAGACATTCTGACCACAGATGTGAGCTAAAATCAGTTATGGCGTGTATTCCCGCCTGTGGGGCTTAAATATGCCGCATTTCCTGCACTTTTTGTGACTGGCTGTTTTGTAAAATTCTTGGCTGACTGCAGACCTGCTTAGTAATGGTTAAACTACCATTCCTAAGTTTATGTTAATAGTGGCTGTTTCCCCTATGTTGTCATGGCTTAGTGGTTCTGTACTTTGATTATTATGCAAAAGGTCCTGGGTTCAAACCTTGTCATTCTTTTATTTTAATACTGTCTAGACATGCTTGGGAGTGTGGCTGTGGTTAAGCAACTTAGCTCTACGTTGCTCCCCTGTGCCCTACGGTGTCCTGGTTGGCGCGGCGCACACGTCCGCACAAACACATTGCACTGGGTAAAGCATTTTTAAACATTGGGCAACTCTATTGCGCTGGATAAAGCACTGTTACACTATGGCAACTCTGTTTAGCTGGATAAAGCACTATTAAACTAGGGGCACATCTGTTTAGATGGGTATAGCGCTATTAAACTATGGACACCTGTGTTTAGCTGTGCAAAACGTTGCTTAACAGCAGGCTATTATATATCTGGGTCTTTTCAAAATATATATTTTGTTCACTGATACATTGGCCATGTCACTGCTTTTAATAAAATTTTAATCATACTTGTCTGGTATTATTTCAAATACTGATTTAAAACATAAGAAGGGGAGTGGTGGGACTCAAACCGTGAATGCCTTCACTTTGTGCATACGCTCTACCATTACGCTACTGCTATTTGGAATAATTTGCATAAGTAGTTCTCTCCAAGGCAAAAAACACAGCATCCATGGGACTGGATGGTGTCCCCGGCTGTGTGCTCCATGAACTCAATGAGGAATTAAACCCACAGTTAGGACAGCTGTTTAATCTTAGCATCACCTCAGGATACGTACCCAAGGAGTGGCTCATGGCGACTGTGGTCCCACTTCACAAGGGCGGTGCCTCCACCGACCCTGGAAATTACCATCCCATTAGCTTGACAAGCCTTATCTGCAAAGCCATGGAGAGGATCATAATGGAACTCATAAATAAAGACATAGGGAACTTGCAGACTTTGGATCCAACCCAGTTTGGCTTTGTCAAAGGCAGATCATGCCTTTTAAACTTGGTTGACTTTTTCGAAACAGTCACCAAGGCCATTGATGAGGGAAAGGCAGTCCATACAGCCTACCTCGACCTGACAAAGGCCTTTGACACAATACCCCACTCAGGTATCATCGAAAAACTCATCAGCTTGAATGTAAACCCATACATCACAAGATGGGTTGCAAACTGGCTAAGTGACAGAACCCACAGGGTCAGAGTTGCTGGAGCCATGTCAGACTCAAAGCCTGTCACAAGTGGTGTACCACAGGGCTCAGTCCTGGGTCCACTCTTGTTCAGCATCTACTTTTCTGAAGTACAAGCAAACACAGGAGGGTTATGGCTGACAAAGTTTGCAGATGACTGCAAACTGGGCGCCATAGTCGAAAACACTTCTGACACAGATATCCTTCAGAAGGGCCTCACAGAAATGGATAACTGGTGCCAGAGCCATGGCCTAAAGTTAAACGCCAAGAAATGCATAGTCATACCCTTCGGGAAAACAAGGTTACCCCTAGCTACCATATAGGTGGCAATCCACTGAGCACAGAAGAAGTCATCAGGGACCTGGGGACCCAGGTTGACACTAGCCTTCGCTTGACACTCATGTTACTAAAGTAGTCAGGAAAACCTTCTACATTGCCCACCTGATCATGAAGGGATTCACATCTAGATCAAGGGAGGTCATCGTCCCCCTGTACTCATCACTCATTAGACCTATGATTGAGTACAATGCCCCATTCGGAATGTATCTGACCCGACACCTGCAGCAGCTGGAAAGGCCCCAAAAATTCCTCACCAAGAGGATAAAGGGTCTCAAAAATATGTCTTATGCTGCCCGACTGAAAGAACTCCAGCTCTATTCAGTCTCATACCGCTTGCTCAGAGGTGACCTGTGCCTGACATATAAGGCCATGTCAAACCCAGATTTTCTGAATATGCTTCACCTCAAAAAATCTAGATCCCTCAGAACCACAAGGGCGGGAGACTTAAACCTTGACACGGTTATTAATAGGACATGCTGGAGGGACAGATTCATCACCCAGAGACTCCCTATGCTGTGGAACAAAATCCCGGTACATGTGAGGCAGAGCACCTCGCTGGCCTTGTTCAAGAGGAATCTTGACCAATGGATGGGAGATCGCAGATATACCCCAGGGATTACTTCAGTGTCACTGCTTGACAGAGGCACAGCAAAATAATAGGCACAGTTTTATTCAAACTAAAGGGGTGGCGAAAGCCACATATCTATGGGCTAGGCTTATAAATGCCCTAGGGCAGATAGCCTAGTATGAACCTATGAACCTATGAACCTATATGCTCTTCAATGTCACAATTGCTAACTGTGGTTAAGCAATGGGCACGCCCGCACAAACAAGTGCAAATACAGGCAGCTATATCGTGGATTTAAAAAAAAATATTTTCCGTTTTATAACTCTGATGGGGGTTTACAGTGTCAGGGAGTGTGGTGTTGGGTGCAAGTACATTTGAGCGGACTTGCTCTTGTCTGTTGACATTATGCTTTTTAAAACCTTGCAGGGGCGTGGACTTTTAGACTGCTCGGCAGTTGGACACGCCCCCTGCTTGCCTACTCAGTCTGTGTAAGAGTTACGGATGAGTCAGCGTGCCCTCATGAATATTCATGGCATGCTGACATCATACCGTTCTACTGCTGCCTCCGAGTAAGACATATTAAGTCTTACACGGAGGTTTCGTGAATCCGGCCCTGTGTCATTTTACTAGTTTGATTTTTGCTGTGAAATGTAGACTTGTTTTCATTTGTTATGCCACAATATCCTATGCTATGTTGCATTACATTATATTGTGCTATGTTACAGCTTGTCTCCTCTCTAAAAATAGACAGTGCCTAACAGGGCTAACCTGTTCATCAAAATGTGAATATAAATAAACACATAAAATAAATTAATACATAAATGAATGAATGAATAAAAATAAACAAACAAAATTAAGTAACTAATTAATTAAATAAACATATACAGCTAGCAGAAATGAAAGGGCACAGGCCATTGTAAAAGTGCAGTACTAAAAAGGTGAAACAGCAAATTTCTTAGCTCACTGTCTGGGATTCAGAAAATTTAGTGTGAAGATGAAGCTCCATGTGTGTGTGTGTGTGTGTGTGTGTGTGTGTGTGTGTGTGTGTGTGTGTGTGTGATATGGAGTCAGACTAAGAGATTAAAGGTCAGTATATTGTTAGTGTAGTAAGCGGATACAGTTTGTCACTTAAGTTTCATATTAAGGCTGCATTAGGAAAAAGTTGAAGAAAGATTTGAAATGTTGATTGCTTAATTGGCTATAACTCTAAATTATTTAAGAGTTGTGAATGCCATATCTATCTAGTAAATAATCTGTATATACATATATATATATATATATATATATATATATATATATATATATATATATATATATATATATATATATATATATTAAGAGATATACAGCTATATATAGATATATATCTACATATACCTGTATCTATCTGTATCTATCATCTATCTATCTGTGTGTGTGTGTGTGTGTGTGTGTGTGTGTGTGTGTGTGTGTGTGTGTGTGTGTGTGTGTGTGTGTGTGTGTGTGTGTGTGTGTGTGTGTGTGTGTGTGTGTGTCTGTGTGGGCACAGTATTGCAGCATTGTCAAAAAGTTTACTTATTTATTTAAATAAACATTGCATACTAGCATCATAAAGTCAATTTTTAATGTTGACTTTATCGCACAAGAACGTGCTGCATAAAGAGAACTATGTTTAAAACTCAGACTTTTGGTTTCCAGTTCAACATGGACTGTATATTAATCAATGAACATCACACAAATGTTATTTAGAACTCATATCATCGTATGTTTATCTTCTTATGCTTTTGTTTCTTTATGGTTGCACAATTTATATTTTAATTTGATTTATAATGTTTACATAACTGTTGTCTTTGCATTCATTTTGTTGACCTTGGTTTTAACAAGAATGTCATGTGTAAATAGCACTCATCCTCTTGTGCAAACAGATGACTAACGACATGAAGATGAATATTCTTAGTCCTGTATCTATGGGAATAAATATGCAGTGGCAAGAAACTGCGATTGTAGCTATGTTCAGTTTGAAATATGTAAAAACCTACAAGTTTGCTCTGCTGTTTGAATTGTTTAAGTGAAAACATGTAAACTACCTTTGCTGGTATTCATAGACAATGTATTGAACACCATAAATTAGCGTGGGTTGCCTTCATGTGTTGGATGGAATAATTCTAAGATACAGACATTGTAGCCATCAAATGGTCAAAATAGCTCTCTATTCAGCATATACTGACTGCATAATGACCTATAAATGGGCAACCCAATGTAAATGAGACACATGGCTTATGCAGTGAAGCAACACAAAATGGTGGACTGATACAGACATGTATAAAATATCATGTCTGTACAGGGGCCATACCAGTTTTGAATGGCAAGATTCATGGTGTACGTGGTAGGTGCCAGGCTGAAAAAAGCAGCAGCAGTAGCATAGCAGTAGCATGTCCTGGGAACCACTGCCAGAGCCACATGATCACAATGTTGTATATCAGGGCCATCCATGCCAATGGCAGAGGTGCAAACAGTACCTGATATACCACTGAATGATAGACTAACAAACTGCACACTGTTTCTGAGTGGGCAAGGATACTGTAATGGACCAAGCTGAATGCTGTTTCTCACAAGCAGAATGATGAAAGATGTGCAGTATACCTCATATTGTGGACACAAAGTTATGTGCAGCATTAGCAAGTTAGCTGCAGAGACTGTCTGGGTATAGTTTATGATATTACAGGTGTCTGTCTCAATGTCTAAAGGAGTTCCTTGTCATTATAGATTCAACTTGTGAAGGATCATACCTGGTTTCTCAGGACAATAGAGGAAATAGCCAAAACCATGTGGGCCTTTTATTATACAGCCAGTTTCCCTGAGAACCAGGGAGCCATATATTCCACCAATTTTGCTTTCAAGGCCCCAGATGATCCAGAGGGCCTGTTATATATTAACGGAAAGGGTTTCTGCCCCTTTAATTATCAGGTGGTCTGTAATGTTCAAGGCACTGCATGATGTTCTTATGCACCACCTGGGTAATTAACAGAAGCGATACATTTGTCACACACCTGGCCTATAGCAACAATTTTTTGTGAGAGGACTTCCTACAGGTCACTTGGTTGGTAGGAGCACACACGGCGTAGATAGACAAACCTATACATATAGTTTCTTTGTATGCATAGAGCAGACTGCATATAATTTGTTGTTACTTGTGTGCTTCAATTGGTCCAGACAGTCTCTACAGCCCTGGTTGATGTCCCTGACATGCAACTCCCAGACCATGCAGAAATTGGTCTAAAACAGTCAATGGGGAAATACCTGTCTAGTAAATGGGTGCTTCTGATGTCAAAACACGTCACGAAGTACAATATCGTTCAGACATATGCAGCAAGATATTTGCAGTGCCATACCCCACAACATGATGCTATGCAAGCAAATAGTGGAGCAGTTGATCATTATGCAGCAAAAGTCATACAAGCAGCAGAAGGCAGAATGAGAGCAAGGGAAGGAATGTGTGAAAGCAGTATTACAGCTTAGGCAGAAGCAGGAGCAATACATAACAGAATTGCCAAAGAGGTGGTGTCTTCTCCACAACTATGGGCCATGACAGAAACAATGCAGAATAAAATGATGCATGCAGTAAGATTCCCAGGCTATCAAAGGTAATATGTCAACTGGCCACATTTTGTCTCAGGCATCAATGCATCCACACATCTTAGAGGGTGGGCAGGGCAAATTCATCATCATTAGTTGCACAGGTAGGGGTACAGTGATTGGTGACTGCAACACTATCATAGGTTCATAGGTTCATAGGGTAGGGATACTGGAGGTGAACATGGTAGCCATTAGTGAGGTCATGCTGCCATGATGTGACCATTGCTAGATCAGTGCTCGATTGCAGGGGAAGGGATACATGCAGGCACACTCAGATGATGCAGCCCGAGGAGCTGCATTGTCCAAGACCTGGATGATGCACAGTACCAAAGGTGGCAGGCTGTGTACCCATTGGTGGCACTGATGCCATCTCACCTGTGTCTGTGTCTATGCTGTCAGCTTGGGATGCCCTGGGCATGATTACTTCACATCTGAACCCTCTCATGTCCATATACTGCATGGTCTGAGAAGGCAGATAGGATGGTAGTTACAATCTGTCTTATGAAAACATCAGTGACAGCAACATATATCAACTCACTCAGCAGCACAGTGCATGCCCAGTCCCAGTATTCCATGTCACTGGACAACTGGTACAAGCCTTCCTGTACACTCACCATTTCCACAATGACATGGGTAAGTACCATTATTATAACAGTGTGAAGGGATAGCTCCCTATATGCAACGTGTTAGAGAATATGACAAGTAGCTACTGATGTGGTGCAAAACTGGCATTAATTTACAGGGCAGTAAGAGCATAGCAGCTTCATAAATGAATGTCAGTGCTGCATTTGTGGTTGTAGTTAATGTCAGTGTGTGCTAGAAACTGTTGCTTGTTACACTTGTAGCAAGTAGAAAAGCAGTTTGCCACAAGGAGAGCTGTTAGCTTGCCCTTCACCTTTGAGAGATTTTTTTTCCATTTGTTTTTCAGAGGAACTTCCAGGTCATTAGATGAACTAGGTACAGCTCTGCTGTGGGTAGTAGTCATCTGTCACTGGATGACTGATCTGCATATCAGCTGGTTAATTACAAGTGTCTAGGCTTGAAGCAATACCCGGTAGGCAAATGGCTCTGCACCTGCACCATTCCTGGTTAAACTGGTACTAATATACCTATATGAATTTGTGCCATAACTTTCTGCTGCACAAAACATAATGTACTGTTATCACAGCTATAACCTCCTCTATTATCTCATTGCATCTCCTTCATCTTCTATGTGCCTCCTTCCCTCCTTCCTTTCTTTGGGCTGCCCTAAGTCTTTATTTTACCTTTCTTTGTCCTAAATTTTGAACAGGTCTTTATTGTAACAAATACTCTTACATAAAACCTGACAATCCATGCATACTTATGATATTGTACTGCATATACTTACCATACCTCTCAATCTGTTAGAGCAAGATACCTGGACAAAGCCGTAAATAATGGGGGGACAAAGGCCCAAAAATAGGGACACTTTTTAAATATTGCTTTTACAAACTTAGAAAGTTGATATATTAATAAGCTTTGTATTAGCATTAATTTTCTGAAGGGTATGAAGTCTGAAACTTAAATGTCTGTCATTATTTTTATGACTTCAACCCTCCATGATTTGCCAATGGTTTGCCAGAAAACCACAACAGACCAAAAGTATGAGGAAAAAATCTGGACATTCTGTGAAATCTGTACAGCTGAGAGGTGTGATACCAACCTGTATTTAAAAAAATATTCATATATAACCCATGTAACTGTTATTTGTAATTGAAACCATTTGTAAATGATGTAATTGATGTCAAAGGTATCTGACCAATGGAACTGTTGAACATGAATGAAACTCACTGTAAATAATGAAACAATGCAAATGATTTCCATCAATAACTCTTGTGACATGCATACTGTTACACCTGAAGATACAAATACAGGGAAAAATTTCTGGTGTATCTTGTGCAGATTGCTACATTTATAGATGAGAGGTACCTAGAAAGACAAATGTGCAGCTGGGCCTTGGTCAGTCCTTCACTTTGATCGTTGTGTTTTCTATTCTATACTGTAATTTAATGGACATCATTAGTGTTGTGCTCATCGGCTGTGGTGGTGCAGCATTGTCATCTTGCAGCAGAGGTTCTTTGGTTTGATTCTCAGCTGGAGTACCTTCTGTGTGGATTCTGCATGTCCTCCCTGTGGTGGAGTGTGTTTTTAAAGACATGTAGGTAGATTTTGTGTGTGTGTGTGTGTGTGTGTGTGTGTGTGTGTGTGTGTGTGTGTGTGTGTGTGTGTGTGTGTGTTTGTGCCTTCTGTGAAGGTTGGGCATTGAGCTGGCAACCTGACACCATAAAAACTCCACTGCCAATCAATCTGTGGACCAGTGATCTGCTGTGGCAACCCCTCCTAACCAGGAAAATCTGAAAGACATTGCATTGCTTTATTAGCATTGTGCTTCCCTTACAGCTGCATGAGTGCTTGGTGTCAACTCATCTCCCACATCCAAGCTGCCAGTGGGTATAAGGGGCCACTCCTCATGGCTGATGAGTGAATAAAAAATTAATGACCCCACTAAGCTGCATCTATGCTGGTAGTCTACACACAGTGGGGGGCCTATGTGCTACTATGTCCAATGTCTATTCCTTTGCCTGGAGTAGCATAGCGGTTACCCTTTACTGCTCCTGTTGTAGAGACCTATCATAGCTATCCACAGGATGCACACCCTACAAAAGTCTCCACCAAATCTGGTCCTGACTATTCTTGTGTGCAGCTTGTTCACCTATGTGTGCACAGGACATGTAGCAGTACTTTATTCTTCTGGCTGGTAAACCTTTTATCCCTGCTGAGTGATCATGCCAGTATCTGTACACCTAAGGGCAAAACATGTCAATCATTGGGTATGTATGTTATATGTGAGGTGCACTTGAATAGGAAAATGGCCACTCCCTTTAATGCACCTGGTTACCACCTTCTATTAGTGCCATACACAACCTCAATCCCCCCTTTATCTGCTGTATTTGTGTCTCTACATATGGAAATGGAACTCCACACCCACTACACATCCCATGTTCTCAGGTGGAACTCCTACAGACACACAGGGTTGTGTCATGCCTGTGTATCATGGGTTCCCAGACAGACATATACCAGATAATCTGGTTCATTTTCCCTTACACTGACCATAGGGATGACAGTTGTTGCTGAGGTACTTTACTAGACAGAGTTTATTCTTATCTCTGTGAATTTCAGTCTATAGAGAGGTTGTATCTAAGTTTTTGTATATAGCTAGCTGTGTGGTTGCAAGTCATTCTGCAGAAAATGGTAATCATTCCTTATGTCATTCTAACAGGGGCAATTAACATGCCAGTTATGCTACTGAAGTCAACTTGCGCCACTGCCTGTGAATCTGTGCTTGTGTGCAATGTGCCACAATAAATGATCAATATAAGCAGTGTATATCACAGTGAGCATAAAGCATGAAACTTGTATCACCATGGTGCAGCACTCCAGTGCATGCCATTTTACTCACAAATGTACATTAGTGCAAATAGGTCCATCATAAGTGTGGTCACAGATGAAACTGGGAAAAATAGGGCTCCTGCATGGTGCGCCAAGGACAACAGGATGTTCCTGTTCTTCTTCTTGGTTAACCTGTCTGGCCACAGCCTTTGAAAAAGATGGAGGCCAGGTATGAAATGGGACCAGTATTAAGTGATACTACCGATGTCACCCATTCTAGGGAGTACTGCTGTTATCATTATGATGAGCAGTAGTAGCTCCATCTCAAACTATCTTCGACAGTGGGAGGTAGAGGTTAAGGACAGTGAACCAGTGATGCACTGAAAGCATTTATTTTGGTTACTATGCTGTTGTCTTGTACTATGAACTATGTCATGCAGGTATGCTAAATCATAGATATTATGCTTTGCAGTTACAGAAGATCATTGGGTGAACATAATTGGATTCCACAGAAGATAGAATTACCTCCCCAGGCGGCTGGTATTTGATTTTTGCACCATTCCACTCAATACCTGTGACTGTGTTTGTAACATAGTTTATGATGATTTTATCCCAATGTGTTGTTTTTTTACAGGATCACTGTGGAAATAGCGAGGGAGATGATCCAATCACCTCAGTCTTGTCTTGATGCTGCTTCTGTCATTGTGTCACCTGTGACTGCAACATCTGCTTCCAGTGTATCCCTGCTGGAGTTAACCTGGAGGGGTGACTGGCCACCTCAATGTCTGCCTGTCATGAGGGAGGGTGATGGCTCCTTTCCTGAATGTGGACCAGAGCTGTCTCCAGTTGTCTTCCAACATTAGTTACAAAGTTTGGCTGATGGTGAGGAATGCAAACAACATGAGGAGTTCCTTGAGAAAGTGGACAACCTTCTGACATTACTTTTAAACTCACACAAACCCATCCATTAGGCCTCCTGTAGAGGTACTGGCTAAAAGTATGGGCCAGTCAAGTGAGTGATACTTAGGCTTGTTGCTCTCTTGGCTGCCCTGCTGGTGCGGACAGTGAATGAACATATACACAAAGAGATGTGTCAATTAGTGATGGGGAGGGTTGGACAATGAGCAAGGAATACGGAATGACTCTTAATGGAGGGATCACAATAGGAAGGGGAGGGAGTGAGCACCTGGTATGGCTGCCTGCCAGAGTCACTATGACATTATAGGCATCATATATAAAAATAAAGACATTAAAGGTGCAGACTTTGCCATTTAAAATTCCTATATATTTATTAAATCCCATATATAACTGGAACCGTATAGCATTACATGCATACAAACACATGCATCTGGAATGTTTCTTCCTGGGCCTCCCCTGAAAATTGGCTCCGTTCCAAGTCTAACTTTCCCTGTAAAAAAATGTTAAATAAATAAATAAAAATAAAAACTAGGATGATATATTTGCATTATACAAATATCACTGGGATCCAGACATAATGACACCCAAACAGGTCTTAATGCTGTCTTCCTTGCAGCCTTATGCATATGAGAATGCTAAAGGGGAGTGCTAATGCTGTTCCTGCAGTGGCAAACATCATATTAGTGGTCTGCAGTCCTTATGTCTTTGCAACTCTTATGCCTCCCCATCCATTACCTTGACCTGCTCTGTTTTTAACTGCTTCCCTGTGTCTGTTTTCATCCTCCTTCCTTTTCATATCACTTTAATGTAGTCTGGGAACTTTCTGCTCCACCACCTTCCCAAATGCTATTATTCTGTCTGTGGAATCTCTTTTTATCCTCACACCCTTTACTCTGCTCCAGTGAAATGGATGCATTTCTGACAGCTTTCTGTCAGTGCCTATGTTATAACCTTGTAAATCTTAGTTGTTTCAAAAAGTCATTTAATGTGCATACACGCAAATACCTTGCAATTGTCTTGTCTAAGTAATAAAGATCTGCTGGAATGCAAGATTATATTTGTTTGCTTTCCATTTAATACTCCATTACCCTTACAGCCACCTTTTCTTCCCAGTTCTATCTCTTAGAAGCAGTCTAACCTGTCATGCTTTATGTTTCCCCTACTTTCTTTGAACTACATCTATAAGGCAGCATCCCTCATTCACTTCTGTCACATAGCCACCATGACCATATTGTCTTCCTGTTTTGCATGATGTTCTCACTCACTCACTTAGCCCACAAGTCTGTCATGCATATAGATTTCATACCATTGCTCCCATCACTTTTCAAAAAAATGTCTTTTCCTTACCTCTTACACTGCTCTATTTTCCACAGCCACACTAATGCCTTCCTACCGATATATTTCTCTTGTAGGTTTTCCTGCCATTAGCTTCCCTGCTTGAAATAGTCATCTACATATCAGATGCTTAGTGTTTAGCATGATCACTTTTGTATGTCAATAGCCTTGATTTTATGTTTTGATATGGAGCCTATTTAAATAAACAGTATAATTCCTATTTAAAACTTAGTTTTCTATCAGCAATTACTAGAATGAGGCAGTGGAACTGAAATGCTAGACTACATTTCTTCTGACCTACAGAATTAGTATAGCTGCATTGCAACACAGCCTCAAATCATTCTCCCATAGAAAAGAGTGAAATGCTTTCTGGAGGTGTACTAGTATTTTCCCTACACTGTGGGAACTGCTGGGGTTGAGTGTGCCACCAGAAGCAGTAGCTAAATTCTACAGAACAAACAGATGTTGGCATGAGCTTGAAGAGATTTAGATACATATGAAAATAAATAATCTAAATTAGTACGTCTTTACTTGCATCAGGTTAGTCCTACTAGGCTAGTGGCCTCTTTTCAGGGGGGAGAACTGAGGTGGTATTTATACTACTGGTGGAAACTTGGCCAGGGCATCAGGGAATGTGCTGCACTCTTTTTCAATAACTGCTACAGAATCTTTTACATCCACCTAAGCTACCAACAAATCAAGAACATGGAGCCTCATCTAAAGAATGGCAAACTCAGGAGTGCAGCTTGCCCTTATGCTGCACTGTAGCATCATAAATTTACATATCTGGTGTGAGAATAGTACAGACAGCCTTTTTCACTAGAGGTGAGTATACTGCCTGTTGCACCATATCAAATGCTCAATTTTATAGTGAACAATTCAATGCATATGTATCATATGAAGTTCACTGTACGGGGTAGGAGACACAACTGAGAGAGAACATCCGGGTAGTGTTATTTATCCATGTAAGGAACACAGAACATTGGTACACTGCAGTTCTGCAGCTATGATTTATTCCCCAAGAAAGTTTCAGATAAAACATAAGCTACAACTTTTGATAAACAACTAATAGCTTTTAAGAAATTATGCTACATGGGAAAATAAAGCAGATAAATGTTAGTAAACATAAATACTGTTGAAGAAAGTCGATACGCATGAGGCAGCATAATACATTGAGAATGTATGAGAAATGTTATATTTAAAAAATGTCTTACAAACTCTAAGGCAAGCTGTTGGAATAGTTCTAGATCTAATAGTTGTGAGTACCTAACTTAGAAAATTATCAAAACTCCTGACTGAGTCAGAACAAGCAGCAGAAATAACTGTTAATATGTGTGCAAAAAGCCAGCATTCTACCATCTCCAAGGATGATACTTTAACAATTGACTTACTTATTGGTGTCATTCTAAGGGGGTCCAATACTTGCCACCTTGGCAGGACATGATTGACATTCCATGCTGCTTTGCCAGAAATAGTCTGCACCTGTACCACTAGGTTTTCAGAGATTGGCCAAAACATTACCCACCCCTATATTATGTTTTTTTAGGCAATGCCAATCTGAGAAACGTCCAACATAGTAAATACTATACAACATTAACTAAAGGTGCTAAACGTGTTACTGCTCAGTGCTAGCAGTCTCAACAAGAAGGTCCAGTCAGTGGAAATGCTCCTCACCCTGGAGACTGTAGACATCTGAACAGTTACTGAGGCATGTTTTAAAGCCATGGAAAGTGCTCCATCAGTACAAGGCTATAATGTCTTCCACACATTTAGACTAGCTACATGAAGGGAGAAAAGGAGGATATGTATCCATCTACATAAAAAATAAGCACACCTCAACACTGGTCAAACAATATGACATGATCGAGGCACACCTTGTTCAACTAACCTTAGGCAAAGTCCAGTACCATATTCTTGCCAGCCATAGGTCCTGTCTATGATCCAGGATAACTTTACCACATACTTAAATGTATTGGAGTCATTCACAATTCAGCCCAACATCATATTCATAGGTGATTTCAACAATGCCACCATAAACTGGAATAGATACACAACCACTAACATGCAGGCTCACATATT
This sequence comes from Protopterus annectens, assembly GCF_019279795.1. Classification (NCBI taxonomy): domain Eukaryota; kingdom Metazoa; phylum Chordata; order Ceratodontiformes; family Protopteridae; genus Protopterus; species Protopterus annectens. Next base: position 1,643,010,716 of record NC_056743.1, on the reverse strand, counting down.
CCTGGATTTTTTTCAATGCAAACACCCTTGAACAGCTAGTCTGCACACCTACTAGAGATGCAAATATCCTGCATTTTTACTGACAACTATAGGAAACCTTGTACCCCCTCACCCTTGTTTAACCTCCTTACCAGTCAGATGTAAACTCCCAAAACAATCACCTTTGATGCAGCCCCAGTATAAATAATTTATATGACAAAAGAAGAAAATCCTGTCCAAAAAATAGGAAGGTTATGACCAAAAGATAAAAAAACTCCATCAATCTGAATGAGCAACTAAGGGGGGGGGCTAATCAAGTCCACCAAAGTCAACATCAAGGCAAATATAGATCTCCCAGGCTAAGAATAACCATAAGTCATTTTTCAGTTATATATGTCACCTTAAAGGGAACACCCAGTAGTGTGCTGAACTATTAGTAAATGAAATTTCCCATACCAAACTAGAAGAAATAGCAAATTTGCTGGCTGATAAATTTGCCTCCAACTTCACCCCATCATTCCCAGCTTCCCTCAGAAAATACTCTCTGCCATTCCTCCCCCATCTGTCTCTAAAGAACAGGTTCTCACTGCACTCTCCACAGCTAAAAACACTGCATCAAAGGGTCATAATATCACAGGATGTCTTCTAAATAGCTTGAAACATTACCTGTCAGGCCCACTAGAATCTCTATTCAACCACAGCTTCCAGACAGGATTCTTATCTTGGAAATGGAGGACTGCAACAGTCATCCCTCTACACAAAGACAGACCATCAACAGATGCAGGGAACTACAGACCCATAAGTTTAACTTGTCTTGTATGCAAGGCCATGGAAATAGATGGACCTGATAAACAAAGGCAGAGGAAATCCTCAAACACTGTACCCATCCTAGTTTGGTTTTGTTCATGCCTACTAAACTTTGATGACTTCTTTAAGAAGGTCAGTAGAGCTATAGATGATGGCAGAATGGTGCATACTGCCTACCTCAACCTGGTAAATGCATCTGACACAATACCTCACTCTAGTATTATAGACAAACTCACACATTTAGGCATAAATCCTTATGTCACTCAACAGACAGCCAAATGTCTCACAGATAAGACACACAAAGTCAGGGTGGGGGAATCCACCTCCACCAAGATGCCTGTTAATAGTGGTGTCCCACAGGACTCAGTTCTGGGACCTCTTCTGTTTGTAATAAACATCTCTGAAGTCAAAGAAAATGTAGAAAGTCTTTGGCTGTCCAAATGTTCTGATGATCACCAGCTCTGTGCAATCACTGAGTCCCTCAAAGATGTAGGCATCCTCTAGGAGGGTTTGACACAAACAAATAACTGATGCCTGAACTAGGGTCTAAAACTCAATGCAAAGAAATGCATAATTATATCCTTTGAGAAGATGATCACCCATGCAAATTATGATATTGATTATACTCCCCTAAGAGCAAACACAGCGGTAAGGGACTTGGGAACTCAGGTTGACAGAAACTTGAACTTTGATTGCATGTGTCCATGGTAGTAAGAAAGTCCTTCTATGTGGTGCAACTTATAAGTAAGAGCATGGAATCCAGCTCTAAGGATATTATAGTCCCACTATACTCAGCCTTCAGTAGACCAATAATCAAGTACAATGCACCTTTCAGCATGCACCTGACCAAAAATTTGTAACATCTATAGTGGCCACAGAGGTTTCCCACTAAAATAATACAGGGTTTAAATAGTATGTTCTATGAGGACTGCCTCAATGCCACATCTCTGTACTCAGTCTCCTATAGACTACTAAGGGGTGATATATGCCCAAACTACAAGGCATTCTATAATGCAGACCTGATGGATCTGCTACACATTCTCAAAACAAAGAGCACTAGAATTACCAGATCTAAGTATCTAAACCTAGTCTGTGACTTAAACAAAACATGTTGAGGGGCAGGTATGTGCCTCATATATTACCCTTTGCCTGGAACAGACTCTCCATTCATGTGAAACAGGGCTCTTACCTAAGCCTCTTCAAATGCAATTTGGACCTATGGATGGGATATAGCAATTTCACCCCTGGCTTGTCACCTGTGGACTTATGGACAGAGGCAGTTTGTAGATGCCCTAAGGCACAGGCACATACCAAATCCATCCTACCCTATGATTACTGATAATTGTGAATATTGGGGTATGAATAACTAGGCTTAAAAAGCCTCTAGGACCATTAGACTAGTAACCTTGTATGCTTTTATGATCTTAGATCCACTAACATAACCTCCTCTCTCTCCTTGTTAGTTGACATCTTCCTGGTCCTTCTGCTATACTCTTTCCCATCCCTTGTGTACTCCTTCACATTGTACTCACTTTGGGTTTCCTATCCTTGGATTCTCATCAGTTTTGTTTTCCTGTTGCTCTTCCCCCCTCCTCCTCCCCCTGATGATTCTTTCTCTATATTGCCTTTTACCACCACTCCCCCCAATTCCTATTTCCACATATTCTGGTTCCTGACTCCCCTGATATCTGTCCTCTGGCTGATTCCTGCCTACCTTTCCCCACCTGCTGCCAGCTCTGTCCCACTACATAAATCTTCGTTCCCTTTCTGACTGCTTTGGCTCATGTTCTCCTCCTAATGTCCTGCCATCTATATTTTCTTCATACTCGCTTTCACATACCATCATACTGAGATCCCTTACCTCCAGTCTCTCTATCCTCCTAAAGGCCTCGCATCCAGGTCCCCAGTATGTCCCTGACTCAGCAATACATTGGAAAAAGGAATGCATCTATCCCTGCTGTTTTTTGTTTCTTTAGCCAGTGTGTCATTATTTGAACACTTCAGAGTTTTAATACAGTCTATTATCCTTAGTTTAGATTCAGACAAATAAGTACTGCAAATAATTCCTAAAGCCAAGACAACATGCAACAACCTGCTATCTCTGAAAGTGGTACTACAGCTAATAAAAACAACAGCAGTAATTACCACAATGGCATTCTTATCTGTACAGCCCTCTGCAGCCAGTCATTGCAATGGTTAGTATAAGGAAGATGTTACTCTATCCATTGCTTCCTACTGCACTGCTTTATATAACACTAAGATTTGCATTTAAAGAGAGAGAAAGATGCAGATTTTTTTTTTAGGAAATAAAAAGGCAAATACAGAGTTCTGTATCTCGCATGTTATGAAGCAATACATTTACATTAACATGGTAAGTCAGAGGTCAAGCATACTGTGTTAATTAACCACTTTTTTTCTGAATTTAGCATTAATAAAATAAATATATACCTCAATGTCTTTCCTATAATCATTGCATATAAATAGCATACAGGCAGAATATGCTGCATGCATAAGACCTATCCACTGCTTCCCATATACTTTTCTCTTTGTCATAGAATAGCTTTCAGCAAGAATAATTTCTAAAGTTCCCTAAACTGTCTGACTCAATTTTTTTACATAATTGATACATCTTGTATAACTGAAAGTGTTGTGGTTTGCTGTCTAGGCAATGAAGATGTCAGTTCTAAAGTCCTAACATGCTGATTACAGCAAAAGCAGTGGGCTATCCACAGCACTGGCATATCAAACCCTGTAATTTTTTTGCTCACTTTAAACTGTGGTTATATAGTTAAATGAAGAACAGGACAGTGCCAGACGTTTGTGATATACATTTTACCTACAGTATAATGATAGTATATTTTTACTATTTTCAAAAAGAAAAAAAACTTCTGCATTTATTTGCTTGAATTGTACAGTCACATGAGAACTACTTGTATGAATAAATATATGTATTTCTTCTGAATGATTTCTCTTGCATTTTGCCAAAAATAGTTGCCCATTTTGAAATAATAGATATAGACGTAAATTGAAAACCCTGATACAGGTTTATGTCATGGATTATGATTTACTAAACTAGAATAATTCAGCTATGAATGCTGCCTACAGAGAAAGTTGTTAATTCTGACTTCAAACTGCAAATGACTGGGCTCTTTCATGTCAATCTTCTTTCTTCAAAATGTGGAACATCACTTCTCATAACTCACCAAATCACCAACAATCTACAGCCTTATTTTAGGGACCTATACCATATCATTACCCTCTAAGTGAATTATTAAAATGTGAGGAACCCCAAACACTGCCTGTAACAGATCAAGCATATCCGAGAGCTACTAACACCTTAGACCTCTAAATCCATGCCATGAAAAATTTCAACTGCCTTTTCGGAGACCCAACATGCTTCCTAAAGGTCTTTTTACTGCTCTCCTCCCTAACCAAAAAAAAAAAAAAGTGAATGGTCCAGAAAGAAACTATGTGATCCTGAAAAAAATATAAATAACCTTCTACCTACTGAGCATTATTTTATAAAATCTAAAAAGTATCTAGATGACCAACACCCTGCTCTTTTGATTAGTTTAACTGATTTGCCCTCCTCTGCAGAATCAGACTATCTCCCAATCTGAAAAGAATGTGCAGAAAACCTGTCGCCTGCAAAACCCGACTGTCCAAAGCCCCCTCATCATTTTAACAAACTGCCAGGTCAATACCGCTTTACCATCAATAGCAAGAAACACAAAATAATTTGCTGTTCCTCTACAAAAACTCTGTAACTGTTTACCCATATTAGTGGACAGACACAACCTTTCCATATTTTTAGACAGTATTATCTGTTGCCCTTTTCCTACCTGATCCAGCTTTGAATATTACAACTGAATCAACACAGCCAAACCAATAATACATACCTCCTTCCACAGCAGGGTCCTAACAATTCCCCAACTCTAAAAGTCCCCATCTACATAAACACCACCAGTGCTGCTGAAACCACATGTTCCAACAAACTTCCTGACACAAGGGACCAACTTCTCAAAAGCACTCTAAGAATCTGCTTAGTCAATGGAAAATGACCATTTTCTTTCTGACCAGTGATACTCTTCCAACCTTTCAACATCTTCCTCACAACCCAAGCTTTCGTTGCATCTTCCAAACCCACCAATCTAGCTGCTGCACTGAAGGCAGATAGGTGAACCTTGACTGAACTGACTGCCTTTCTCTGACACCATCAAAGCACTACATATCACTTCACTAAGAACACAGGTTACCTTCTCTCCCTCAATGGCAATGAATAGTGTAGCTAGGATGGAGTGAGGGGGCAACTACCCTAGGTGCAAAGTGTAGGGATGGCATCTTCAGCTGATCCCAATCTCTCTTTAGTGCAATGCCGGGTTTTAAAAGCCAGTATTGCATTTGAGGTCAAATTTGTGTGGTCTAAACTGTAGCAACTGCTTGCTACAGGTTAAACACAAAAAAAAAACACTCTTTTTCTTTTTTTTTTTTTTGGCCAAAACTTGAACACTCCAGGCAGGCAGGGCATAAACTGTAACAACCTAGTTGCTAAATTTGTTACAATTTAAAAAAAGAAAAATGTTTTTAAAACTATAACAGGAGTGCTATAGTGCTCCATTCAAGCAAGGTATAATCTGCAGCAACTGCTTGTTACAATTGTAGCAAATAGTTTGCTACAGTTTCAATTTTTTTTTTTTTACTAAAATATCTTGAAGGAGGATTGTGGCTGAATGGTTGGGGCTGAGGGTGGGGGATAGTCATGCTTCTGGACTCCTAGTTGGTGTGCCAGTAGAAGGAACAGGAACTTCCTTTTTTTTTTTTTTTTTTTTTTTCTTTGCTCTTCAGTGGAAGAGCTGGAGCTGGGAAGGTGTAGATCTAACTGTAATAAGCCAATCACAATTAAGCAATCGACTTATTACACTGAAGTGGTCTCTTTTTTTTTCCTTTTTTCTTTTCACTTGAAGAGCTGATGGAGTGGGGTGCTGGATCGTAGTACTGGCCCAGGTCATTGGTTGAACCACCTACATTTCTGATGGCAAGTGACCAAAAAATGATGAAAATGAAGCTAAAGTCATATTATATGCTTTCCATGTGGAGCACACCCAAGACTATTGAATTAACCAACCGGCTATGAACTTCTAATGCTCCACACCATGGCTGTCAGTGCTACTGGTTCCACTCTTGCTGCTAGTGCCAGAGACCAAAACCTGCAAAACTGAAACCGAGAGAGACTGTCACTTATGTGATATACCCGACCTGGCACATGCCTAGCTGAAAAAAAAATCAATTAGCAGACTCTGCAACACCAACTTCCTCAAAACCAATAAAACTAAAGGAGACTTAGCTGTCTTTCTGGCCAAAACTTGCACCACAGCCTTGTTGTCAGAGAAAAGCATCCCTCTCCTATCTCTCAGTCTTTCATTCCTGGCAACTGAAGCCAGACAAATAGGCATAAATTCTTAAAATGCAATGTCCTACTTCCATTCATTTGGCCAGCCCACTGGTACAAATTATTACAAATGACTCACCATCAAAATTGGACCCTATATCATATGTTCCTACATCATCCAGGAACAAACATAACTTAGAATGCATCAGCCATGCATTCTGCCAAATAAAAGACACCATTAAAACTAGCCAGAAAAGATGACCATAAATTTAAATCCTCTTTAACCACCTGTTGACTCTTACCCAATAATGTTTTCTTTTACCTCATCTCAGTAAATTGGAAACTGATCTAAAGGTTCTACTTGGCCCAATTGTTGTACAGGAAAATTTCAGTAAACAAAGTGATTTCTCCACCTTCTTAATCCTGATCTTCTCTTTCTCCTTAATCCACTGAATGTTACCCTTCAACTTCATCACCTTGTCCTAAGACAAACAGAACAGGCGTTGGGTTGCATCCATTGTCAATCCTAACAAATTCAGCACTTTACTGCCCCCCATCACCAGTTTTTCCTGTGTTAATGGAACACCCAGTTCAGTATACATCATTGTAAAAGCCAGGAAACCTGCTAAAACTCTTTCCTGTCCCTTGCCTACCAACTAAAATTAATTTAATGAACAGCTCTTTGATTGGTTATCTGCTTTTTCCAAATCCGCTTTAATGCTGAACTAAAGCTTTCAAATGCCAGATCACAGTCCATAGGCATGGCCATATCAAAATAAAATTTACCATTTAAAAACTTCCCCAACAAAGGCAAGCCAACTTGGCTAACTGGCAATAGCGTAAAAGCAGTTTAAGTGTCATGCTTATGAAGCAAAGGTTCCTCAAACTCTTTAATAATCTCTACTGCATCATCCATCGAAGCATACTGGACTTGAACTTCATCTCTGGCAATTCAATCTTTAACCAATTCCCCTTTGGGAAATGATAAATGATGAATCAGTATGAAATTACCAGGCTTCATTTTGGGCACCAATCCAAAAAGAAAGAAGTGAAAACCTTTAAAGAGTGGCTCCTCAAATGGTCTGAAAAATCTAACAACATGCACTTCATTATCTATTAATCTTTGTCTGATCACAAATTCCAACACACTAAATCCTTCCTTCCTACATCAGACTTAATTGAAAGCTTCCCTTTAAACTCATGTATTAATTCATCCTGTAACTCCAAATCCAGAAAACTTTCGAGTAAAGTAGTTAAGATTACCATGTTAATGAGTGAGTGGGTATATTTGCTTTCCTGTCACCCCTCAAAAAGAGATGGTTCTCCTTTGCCCTTAAAAATTGCTCCTTAGCCAAACATTGGTCTGAACATTGGCTATATGTCTGCCCTTGCCCTATGGCAGCTCCATTGCCTGGTCAAAGCCATCATCCTTACTCCAGCATTTTGCTGCTGTTAGAATCCCCCAGAGGTAGAACATACATGACATATCGGCCAAGAACACCTCTTACAATTAAAGGCCCTATGTGTCCCTGGATTCTCAACTGACTCTATTGAAAATCTGCCCTGATTGCCCACACTATCTAGTATGGTTAACACCAAATATCTTGCATGCCTTATCTCTCACCTCAGCATCATATCAACAGCTTTCCTCTTACAGAATCACTGATTATACCACAACCAAGCATTATCAGCAAGAAACTGTTGCTCCATCTGGATAGTGAGGAAACAGACAATGGAGGTAGTGCCTGTGATGCATACTTCTCCAAAACTACCACCATGTAATATACAAAACTCAGTGTACAATTGTCCTAGGTTTATGCCCTAAACTTTCCTGCCACCTCCCCCCAAATGCCACTAAAGCAGTCAACAAATCTTTTGTCTCGGCAGCCTCCTCAACCAGTCTTTGCACTCCATCTGCATCAATCAAATCAAACACATCAACATATTCTCCTTTCCATATCGTCTCCTTAACTGCCATTGTAATATGCGTGGTGATAAAGATTTCCAATCCCCTTGACAAAAAGGATTGCATAGCCAGCCACTTCCCTGACTGTGCTCCTAACTGACATGCATTCACCTTTGCAACTTGACTTACCTCCCTACCTCCTCGACCACTGGCTCCAAAGCTGCTACCCTCTCGTCAGTGTCTACCACTCCCAACTGACTCCTTTTGTCCTTTACCTGTTCTACAATTCTAAGCAATTTCTATAGTCTATTATGATCTGACTCATCTAAACCTCTCAATACTTCACCAACCCTATCCACCACTGCCACATCCAGCACCAGCTCTGATTGCTCATTCACTCCATTACCTGCAGAAGCCTGGGGCTCTACTACCAATGCTCTATTGTCCGCTTTTCTTGCTGTTCCCCTTGATTTTCTGGTTCTATTTCCACCACAACCACCCATCTGCTGCTCTGCCTCCTTACACTTCCTGCAACTTCTTATCTGGCGTATTGTTGAAGGGATTGCCTTTACATCTCCTGGCACCTCCATCCCCTTGAATAACTCCTTGGCGTGAGGTATTTGTACCCATCGCTCTTTTAATGATCTCTTCACAGCCATCTGAAAAGCAAGCAAATAATATTAATTACTGAATATATTACCAAGTCACCAGCACCCAGCCTTACTTCCTGCATAACACTTTCTTTACCTATATTTAAGAAAACCCCCTCAGACTACCCTGCTAAACCCGTAATATGTTGCGCTACCTACTTTGCTCATGCATGCCCGGATCCCTTTGTGGAAGTACATCCTATCCCCCTTTCTTTCCATCCAAAATCCCCACATTCCCTGCTCTACAGTTACTCAAACAACTGCAAACAACTGATAATATAGCACGCAACCAAGTAGTACAACCCAACCCACCCAGCTGCCCATGCCTCTGATAAGGTGAAGCAACACATCCACAAGTTAATTGAAAATATATGAAAATTCCAGCACACACACATGCACCCATGCACACACACACACACACACACACACACACACACACACACACACACACACACACACACACACACACACACACACACACACACACACACACACACACACACACACACACACACACGCACACACACACACACACACATACACACACACACACACACACACACACACACACACACACACACACACACACACGGGTCTACTTCACGACTGAAAACTCAAATTACTGAATTTTACTTGACTGAGACCACAATATCAAATTATCAAAATACTGAAAACTCATTTGAGTGAGTCTCATTATACTGAAAGCTTACAATGATGAATTTCAAAATACTGAATCTTAAGCCATAGACGTAATGTGTGTTTCCCTTCACCTGTGACTTGCTTGTGATAAAAAAAAAAAATCACTGTATTTTAAAGTGCTGACTGTCAGAATACCAATAGTATTGTTGTAGTGTTTCTAAATGTGGGAATGTCTCTTTCCATTTTTATGGGAAGTATCTAAAGTAATATGGGAGATGTTTCATGCACTCCCGGCAGTCTTGGTTGTGTGCACAGTACTGTAAGGTAAGTAAAAGGTATATGTAATTTTCCCCATTGTAGTGCAATCCTGGAGTTAGTATATATAGTTGGGGGGGTGGCACAGCCCCCCACCCAGTTTGGTTTTATATTGTCTGGTTTCTGTTAGGTGGGAAAGTAAGTAATTTTTAAGTTTTGGAAAGAGTTAGTCATTGGTGTTGTAAGTATGCATGTCTATGGCTTAAAATTCAGTATTTTGAAATTCAGCACTGTAAGCTTTCAGTATAATGAGACTCAGTCAAATTAGTTTTTAGTATTTTGAAAATAAGGTGTTGTGGTCTCAGTCAAATAAAATTCAGTATTTTGAGTTTTCAGTCATGTGAAGTAGACCCCCCCTACACACACACATACACACACACATACCTATGTCTCTTCATTATCATACACACATACACATATATATCTATATCAAATACTGGTTAGCTGCCTATGCATGCCATTTTAATACTATCCAACTGTCATGAAAGTTGAAAATCAAACCGTAGTTTTTGCATCTATGAAGGAAGCACCCTACTCATTATGTCCCCCAAGGACCCCATAGGTGTGCTTGCCTTCCTTCCTATTTATCAGTTTAGCCTGCCCAAAAGTTGGTGTTCATAGGAGACTGAGGCTGCAAGCCCAGTTGTGGAATGTACCCATCTCTCTGCACCAGAAATCATACTACCTGCTAAAGTTATGTTTTTTTTTGAAGGACTGTCTTTCTGTAAATTAAATAGGTAAGGCTCCTGATTAAATGCTTGCAAGTTACTACTAATATAGCCATTGCCTACCAAAAATCTACCTATAACTCCTGAGTTAAGGGACAGGACCACCCTGCTCACCTCGTGACCACACTGCCCACTGGCAAACCCACCACATGGCTACAGGGCTGAAACTGCATCTATTCTGCTCTCTTCCTCTTCATTTTTCTCTCATATATATATATATATATATATATATATATATATATATATATATATGTATAGATATATATATATATATATATATATATATATATATGTATATATATATATATATATATATATATATATATATATATATATATATATAGTAACAAACAACAAAATAAACTATACTCCACGGGTAAATGCCTCATTGATAAAATTCAGCAAGAAAATCAAAACAGAGCTCAGGATTACAATGAGGCAACCAGGCCTTTGCCTGAATCAAACAGCATATGTTCGTCAAACAGAAGGATTGATCCAAGTAACAAGTCCAGTCTGTGTAAAATTCACAACTCACAGTTCATTTATTTGAGTAACATAAAACAGTAAGCGCTAGATAGCTTCTTCAGACCTTCAAGGACAAACACACCTTTCCTTTCCTTATATACTACCTTCAGATATTTCAAAATGAGTGATTACCGATCAGAACACTTCTTACATTGTCATGTGTCTAATTTAAATATTTATACAAAAATGCAAAGATAAAAATAAAGGTGAAAATGCAGAAATGAAATAATAAAAGCACCGCAACAACTTACTCAATATAAAATGTATAAAAGTTATACAATACAAATATAACGCATATAATATGCACCAATTTATACAGAAATAACAATAAATCCATAACAACAGCTTGCTCAAGATACAATTCAGAAATACAATTCAAGAACACAATTCAAGAATGTAGTTCAAAGTATTTAGGGGTTATGCAGCATAGTTATAACACATATAACCTGCACTGATTTATAATATAGCTATAATACAACCATAGAAGTCAGAAATCAAATAATTTGAGTTTCTGACTTCCCCTTTTCATCTTCCTATTCTTTAAGTAAGGTTTAATAGAGGCTCTTTCATTGAGTCCTCTCCCTTTGTCAGCTGTAAAGGCTATTATCCATCGTGCTTTTCTATTTTCAGTAAAATTTCTGATGTCACCTTCTCTAATACTTTATACAATAACCTCTATAACTCTGAATTTAAATGTATGTGTCTCCCTTTCTTGCATAACATGTTTGGACAGAGCATTATGCTCACATTTAGTACGAATATTATAAAGATGTTCCCTTATACGATCTTTAAAAACTCTGTTGGTTTTACCAACATAGAATGAGTGGCAACATTCGCAATCTGCTAAGTAAACCACATGACATGTCAGGCAAGTAGCTGCTGAAGTAAATGTAAATTCTAGACTAGTAGCTAGATGTACAAATTTATTACTGGTATTAATATATGAACAAAAATTACATTTACCACAGGGCTGAATACTGTATTCTTTATCTTTATGTATTTCTGCATTTTTTCCATAACAAAGCAGTCTTTTTAAATTCTTCTTATTTGTATACAAGAAGTTGGGTTTTGTGCCTAACAGAATATATATATATATATATATCTATATATATATATATATATATATATATATATATATATATATCTGAGTCCACTGTAAGTATGGACCAATTCTTCATAAATACTATCCCCAAAAAAAAAAAAAAGGATTTTTTCAATTGTTTATTTACTGAGGTATGAACAGGCTCTACAGTGTTTTTCTGTTGCGGTCCACAGTATGGTTGGGCCCTACTATTCCTGAGACTAGTGACATCATTTAAATTTCTCTTAATTTTGTTGGTGTGATAGCCCCTCTTTGTCATATATATATATATATATATATATATATATATATATATATATATATATATATATATATATATATATATATATATATATATAGAGAGAGAGAGAGAGACAAAGAGAGATGGGTCTATGTCATAACATTGAAACTTCATAGCACTGAAATTTATAACATTGAACATATTTCACTGAAAACTCATAATCGCAAACTCAACTACAAAGACAACCACAGGAAAGAATAACAATTTGTCCAGTAAATTCAACAATTGGCCTGTAGATAAATTGTAAAGTTCCAGGAAGGCAGCAGGATAAATAAAAGCATAAAATATATTAATTTATTTTGAACAAGAAACGTAAGCGCTTTCACAATATTACAATCCGCTTCATCAGACGTACCCTCTACAGCAAACTAATGCCCTTTATATACCTTTTAAATACATTTAAACAGCCAATGAAGGGAATGAAACAATCATTCAATTAATAAACATATAAATTCATTAACAATTCATTAAAAAGCAAATAAAATAAAATAATTAATTTAATCCTAATTATCTTAGCAATACATACAATAAATGTGCTTAAAAATACAATATTTCAACAAGTATATGAATAATAGCTTCTAAAAATTCTTTACTTAATGCTTCTGGATTTAAGCAAAGGTTTCAGGGGAATAGCATCATTAAGTCCCCATCCCCTGTGTGCACCTTATCTCAAAATCCATTTAATTTTTAAGGTTTCCGTGGTGTTAACTATATCACCTAACCTAATATTTACATCCTGTGTTTGCAATACCTGGAAATGAAATTTATGTTTCTCACCAAACTTTATTGTGTGCTTTGCTAGAGCACTATAAATAAAGCCTTTTGTGGTACAGTATACATGATCCCTTATACGTTCCCGCAATGTACAATTAGTCTTACCTACATAGAATGAATAACATTCCATTTAGGATGCTATATATACTAAATTCTTTGTTGTACAAGTACTGGAGTTTCTCAATAATAGGGCTGAATTATTGTGTATGCTGTTAGAAATTGTGTTAGAAAACAATATCTTTCTATTCCAGGACACCTGCTACAAGCAAACATGAGGTGTAGCGATGGGTACCAGTTGCGCTAACACCTATGCTAATTTAGTGATGGTATCCTGGGAGTTAGAATATCTATTATGGATTCCACAGATAATATATTATAAAATAATTTGTGGATGACCTTTTTATCCTCTGGAAAGGCGATGAAAGGTCACTTATGCAGTTTTACAATAGGATTAATAGCAGTAGTGATTTTTTAAGATTCACTATACAACATTCACGCAATAATATAGATTATTTAGATGTTAATATTTCCATTAATAAAGGGGTATGCAGTACAACGATATATAGGAAACCTTGTTATAAGCCCACCTTTTTACACAGAGATAGCATGCACAACCCTAAAATTTTTAGCAACATAGTTAAAGCACAAGCAATGAGACAAACAATCATTGGCTGTTTAAATGTATTTAAAAGGTATTTAAAGGGTATTAGTTTGCTGTAGAGAGTACGTCTGATGAAGCGGATTGTAATACCGTGAAAGCGCTTACATTTCTTGTTCAAAATAAATTAATATATTTTATGCTTTTAGTTATCCTGCTGCCTTCCTGGAACTTTACAATTTATCTACTGGACGAGTTGTTGAAAACTCATAATGTTGAAAACTCATTTCACTAAAAACATTCTCCCGAAGAAATATAACCTGAAAGCATGTTTTTGCATGGGGGAGGCAAGCCCATCCTGCACCTCCCATGTGATAGGACTTTGCCTCCCACTCCCCCTTACTTATATATACTAACTCTATGATTGCACAGCCACGGAGAAAAGAAAAAAACTCCACACACAGTGAATCAGTGCTCATGAGCATACCTCTCAACCATACCGAATTACTCAGTTTTTACCGAGTTTTGGGGTCATAGCTCTCAACCATACCAAATTACTCATTTTTTACTGAGTTTTGGGGACCAAATTAAGGGCGCCACAATTCCCAAATGGCACCCCTTCATTTCTGATTTTTTTTAATTTATTTTTTTGATTTTTTTTAAATACCGCGCTGTCGGAGCAGCCAGGTTTGGATTTACCGAAGCAGTGTGGTGTGTGTGTGTGTGTGTGTGTGTGAAAATGCCCCCATGTAATGCACTTGGTGGCTAGAGGTATTTCAGGCTCAAACCCTGTACCTTCAGTAGAGGGTAAAAAGAGCCTAAAGTGCCTAGCCACCATTTCTGAGCTTTATCCAGATTTGTTGTGCTAAGAGTTGAGAAGAGCTATGGTGGGAAGTGAGAACAGAATTTGTATTCCCCCATTATTGGCTTTGTTGTTTGTCCAGGTTTTTTGTGCTAAAAGGTGAGAGCTATAGTGAGTGTGAAGTGAGAACTGGATTTGTATTCCCCCATATTGGCTCTGTCCAGGTTTTTTGTGTTAAGATGTTGAGAGCTATGGTGAGAAGTGAGAACTGAATTCACTAAATGATAGCCATTAAGTTTCAGTCTTCCTATATTTTAGGAAACTGATGATTTGGCATAGTGGTATGTTGCTTTGACTGTAGTGCATAGAGTCCTGGGTTCAAGACTTGCTAATGACATGCATTGTGGTAACAGTATTTTATACTACCAACTTTCCAAAGTTATACAAGCAATGCTTAAAATGTGTCCATGGTTTCTAACCTTTTGCCCCCACTCTCAAAAAAAAAATGAACTTGAAAATAAGTCAGAGAAGCTGTGCAAGATGCCTATGGTTTACACTACTGTCATTCTATTTATAGTGTGGGTGTGGAAGTAGACTTTTATGATGGAAATGTTCTGAATTTGGCAGTTTTGTCATTATTGGCTCATTCATTTTGTTTCGTTGCCTACAGTACAGCCTACTGGAAAAATGTTCAAACAATAAATTTAAAATGCGCTCTAACAAGTGTGTTGTATTATACAGGGAATATCACTTAATAAAGTCAGGAAGGTTTATCAAAGAAAAGAACACATATATGTTTCTTGTTTTGTGTGCAAGGGGCCAGTGATTTGAAAACGGCCCAAAGGTAATCGTTATCCACCACTGGCCAGATGCATTTTCTTTGGACGTGGTGTGGGTTTCAATGCTATTTCAATGAATGTGAGTTTCAAGGGCAGAGAAGTTTTAATGCTAGGTCTATTTTCATTGCAACAGTATTGCTTTGTTTAGCAGATGTCAAAATAAAATCCCAATAATCATTGTAGAAGTAAAGCAGTACGCAAACATTAGTGTTTATGGTAAATGGGGCAAGATCACCAGGTAATTGGACATTGGAATGGATGCAGGGGGTCAGTGGTGCCATATTTTGGTTGTCTGTTCTTCAGTTTGCTTTTGAAAGTTGATATCCCACAATTCCATTGAAGTGGGTGGGGTTACTTAACGGTGTATGCAAATTAGATGTTAATCAGCGTACAGATTTGTACCAATTTTTCATGGGCCTTGTCCAGATTTTTGATGTTTCCAGGTTGAGAGGTATGCTCATGAGCTACTCTGATATCTACAGATCTGGGGAACAACATGAAGCTAAACATTGCAATTCACATATATTGTGATAGACTCACTTCACATATAACTCCTATGGTAGGAAATGACACCACAGCATAAGTTTTACACAATACTATACAGAACTACATTTTTTAATTAAATAAGTTTTCAATGCTATGAGTTTTCAAAGAATTGGGTTCACCTTTATGAGTTTCAATGACTCTGAAGTTTCAATATTTTTACATAGACCAATACATATGTGTGTGTGTGTGTGTGTGTGTGTGTGTGTGTGTGTGTGTGTGTGTGTGTGTGTGTGTGTGTGTGTGTGTGTGTGTGTGTGTGTGTGTGTGTGTGTGTGTGTGTGTGCGTGTGTGTGCAGATATATATATATATATATATATATATATATATATATATATATAAAATATATATATATATATATATATATATATATATATATATATATATATATATATATATATATATATATATATATATATACATGCACACATAGATATATATATGTATATATATATATATATATATATATATATATATATATATATATACATCTCCCACGGCTTCACCATTCCCATTAAATAAAAAAATGCCACATGCAGATTCAATAACCTGGGTCTGCCCACATCTCCCACCCCAGCATGTGACAGCTAGCCAAGAATAGCAACAGAATGAGAAATACGTGAAGCTATGGACGCACTCCACATTGGTCCCCAGTGTCAAAAAAAGTTAATCAAGTCATTCAACACAAACTCCACATGCCCTGTGCATAGAAACAAACCCTCCAACTGAAGAACCACCACCCACAAATGCCATAGGCATGACCTGCAACTGCCAAGTACAGAAGCCACAAATGACATTCACCATGCCTCTGCAGCCATACCCAGCCAGAACAACTATCATGCAAGCAGAAGCCTTGTAGCAATGACTTATTAAAGACAATGGACCTTGTATGTGTCCCTGAGATACACACCCGAACCATTCTCCCTAACCGACAAGTTTACCTGTGCAGAAATCGGCCCTGCAGATTCCTAGAATCCTTTCCTCTATTTCTTCATAAGTCTAACGTCCCCTCAAGAAACTCAGTAAACACCATCCTACCCATCCTAACAAAACACAATGACACTGACACTACTGGAACTGGAACTGGTATCTGATGATTCTACATTCTACAATAAATGGTGTATGCTATTGCCTACTGGAACTTTTTTACATTGAAGAGATTTTAATTATACTGAAGGTATTTTCGTGGTGTTTGCTCTCACTTTCGTATTTACTACTGGAACACCCACAACCATTCAACCAGCAAAGTCCTGGATAAATGTATCCATACCCAGCTAATGAACTACTTTTTATATAACAATCTTCTATCTAATACCCAACATGGCTTTCGCCTGAATTATAGTACCACAACAGCTCTCCTAAGTTTTACTAACACTATCAGTCAATTCATGAATGAAGGCAAGCTTGTATCCTCCATCTTCTTAGACCTGACAAAAGCTTTTGATACCGACTCCCACCATAAGCTCCTCACTTTCCTGCTATGTCTGCATCCAGCTTGGTGGACATGGGCATCGTGAGGCAATGTAACAACTGCCTTATGTACACTGACAACCACTTAATTCTTGAACAAATACAGTATATGAGAGGTGTAGATACACACTAACACTGCAGGCTAGACTCTCACATATAGACACAAAAAGCAACAAACAGGTTATGACAGACTCACACATACATCCCTCACTGTACCTACAAAAGACCACACAGACCCACATATGCAGATGTGCTCATATGTAACCTATCCAAACCTCAAAGGCCTCTCAATCACCATCCTCAGAAACTCTGCATGCACACAAACAAGACAATTCCCATCACAACACATAAAGCCACATCTCATTGTGTCTCATCTACTAAGCCCATAAGGTGAAAACTTCCACAGCCTGTATTCCGGTCATAGCAGACTCCATTGTGAGACACACTGATATCCCTCCTACTAGGCTGGATAAGAAGAAGATTACAGTTAGCTGCCTGTCAGGGGCCAGGAGCTATCAGATCATGAAAGTACTCAAGCCACTTACCTCTAAGTACCAGTATGACTCAGTCATAGTCCATGTGGTCAGGAATGTCCTGAGATGTACCTCCTTGGACTATTTGAAGAGGGACATGATTGAGTTCTTAGAATATGTGTCACAGGCAGGTATGAGTCTAGCATTGAGCATAATTCTACCATCTTCAAGGGAGATGCCACGATACCAACATGATCAAATTTAACAATTGGCTTAGTTACTGGTGTCATTCCAAAGGGGTCCAATACTTGTTAGTCTTGGAGAACATGGTTGACAGGCCATGTTGCTTTGCCAGGGATGATCTTCACCTGTTACCACCAGGGTTTCAGATATTGGTCAAAACATTATCCACCCATTCTGCGTTTTTAGGTACTGTCAAACATCCATAGCTTTCAACATAACTAAAGTAACTTAGAATAAGCTGAATTTGTTGCTGACCGATGCTAGGAGTCTCAACAAGAAACTGCACTCCCTAGTATCTCTCGTCATCCTGGTGAATGCTCAGATGCTGACATCTGCACAGTTACTGAGACTTTGTTCACCTACATTGAAAACAATCTGGCAGTGCATGGCTGTAATGCCTTTCATACATTCTGACCACCCACTGAATATGAAAGAGTAAAATATGGATGTGTATCTATCTACATAAATGATAAGGACATCTCAAGGCTGGTCAAACAATATGGCATGCTTGAGCTACTCCATGTTCAACTATCCATAGGAAAAATCCATTGTCATATTCTTGCTAGCTACAGGTCCTCCACCATGAACCAGGAAACCCATACATCATACTTAAAGTTACCAGAATCACTCACTATCCAGCCCAGTATCATACTCATGGGTGTTTTTAACTACACTTCCATTAATTAGGAGGCATACATGACCAGTAGTATGCTGGCTCAAAGATTTCTTGATTTTGTAAATTCAAATGCCCTGGGGAAGCTAGGGTGGACTTCCACTAGGGGAACAATTATCCTAGATCTGATACTCACAAATATGGGAGTGTGCCCCCCCATGTGTGTGTCCACACTGGTAAGATCAGATCACAAAGCGGGTTCCCTTGTCATAAAGGTAAAACTAGTTCCTCCACCTAATCCTAAAATCTTTAAGAACTTCTCCAAGGTAAATTATCCCCTAATAAGGGATGGCATAGCTGGTTCCCAAGTCCCCAAATTCAGAAAACACAGTAACTAATGCAGAGGTGTTCATAAAATCCCTGAATGACCAATAAACAACTGCATAGATATAGCAGTAACAAATTAAAATAAACTCAGGACGAGCTGCAAACACAAGCCACTATGGTGAACCCTTTGCATTAATAGGTTGCACAACAATAAAAGAAATACTGTCAAGAAGTAAGAGGGAATGTGCACAAGAGTGCAAAAACTCCCCCTTAGTCTAACCTCCACCGCACCACTGCCAGTTTTCACCAAAGAAGAGGTTGTCACTGTATGGTCTAAAGCTGAAAACATGGCTTCAGTGGGACCTGATGATATACCAGGCTGCCTCTTAAACAGCTTAAATGAGGACTTATCAGGACGATTTGGATCTCTATTTAGCTACAGCTTCTGGACTGGCTTTGTCTTGGTAGAGTGGAGGACAACAGTCATCCCTCTGCATGAAGGGGACCATTTACTGACCCAGAAAATTACAAACCCACAAGTTTGACTAGTCCTATATGTAAGGCCATGGAAAGAATAATTACGGACATGATAAATAATGATATAGGAAACTGCCAAACACTGGACCTGATCCAATTTGGCTTTGTCAAGGGCAGGTCATGCTTACTGAATCTGGTGGATTTCTTTGAGGTTACTATGGCCATGAATGAGGGTAAAACAGCACATTCCACCTACTTTGTCCTGGCCAAGGCATTTCACACAATTCTCCACTCAGGTATTATAAGCAAACTCACAGAACTGGGCAAAATAATGTCAACCATTTTTCTTCATCTGTCAAAAGCTTTCAACACTGTCTCCCACCACAAACTACAGACAGTACTCTCTAACCTGAATCTTAGTCACTCTGCAGTCATGTGGTTCAGAAACTATCTAACAGGACACCAACAGGCTGTAAAGTTGGAAAAAGACCTCTCCCTTCTACTGCCTGTCACACTGGGGGAACCCCAGGGTTATATTCTTGTCCTAGTCTTTTTATTATGTTTACTAATAGTCTTAAATCAGCTACTTCTTATGCCTCCTTAGTCCAATATGTTGACGATTATACACTTATATGTGCCACTCGCTCCTTACAAGAACTTCAAAATATAACCCAAAAGTCTTTCTCTGCAATAGAATCCAAGCTCTCAGAATCTCAACTCATACTCAGCTCTAATAAATTTAAACTTATGATCTTCTATCTCACTAGAGCCACTGACACTCCTCCCTCTTTCTGCACTAAATCTATAGCTAATACAAAAATTACACCAGTATCCTCTACAAAACCCTTAGGTGTCAAGATTGATAACAATTTGAAAATTGACATACACATATCACAAACTATAAAGAAAGTTCAAAAGAAACTAGGCATACTTTATAGAAATAAGCAATTTCTAACCAACAATAGTAGGATAGCCATTGCAAAAACACACCTTCTGTCTGCTCTCCTCTATGCTTCACCCATACTGACTAACCTGAAGAATACAGAACTAACTAAATTGGAAGCTTGTTATAATAAAATAGCAAAATTTGCCACAGACTCCCCATATCGATCACATCATTGTCTAGCCCCAAAACAACTTTCTTGGTTGGAACTCTCGCATCAACTGATTTATAATCAGTTGATAACTGTTCAAAAACGGCTTTACCAGCCAGAGAAAAAACAAGTTCTCCAAATCATAATTGCACCCTATTCCAATAACTGAATGGTACATTTCACTAATAAATTTCTATTAAAAGTAAGCAAACCTAAGAATAGTGCTGGAGACTCACTTTTTTTCCTATTATACAGCCAAAATTTGGAAATCACTCCATCTGCCTGTGAGATCCACCACTAACACTGCTCAGTTTAAAAAATTACTTAAAACTCACTTAACTAGTGCCTGGCTCTGCTCATGTAACAGTCCAGGCTACCTTTACTTTTTGAACAACTCACCCTACTATCCTGTAATCTACTTCTGTAAAACTAAACCCTAACTCTGTTATACTACCTTAACCTTCAGGTCACCAGCACATAATGATTTAAACACCTAATTTCGTATTACCTCCTTTCTTTGTAAATCAAAATCTGGAATTTCACTTTTGTGACTTCACATAAAACATTCTATCTATCAGTTTTAATACTTAAAATTTTTCAAAGACGACACCACTGTATACAATGATTTTCACATGAACAGTTATTTGTTTTGTTAACTTTAACCTATGATGGCAATTGGAAAGAATGTTCCATCCTATATATATATATATATATATATATATATATATATATATATATATATATATATATATATATATATATATATATATATATATATATATATATCACATTGTGTGTTTATGTATATCTCTGTCTTGCCAAGTATTGATCCTATTATGTACCTGTTGTCTTGTATTTTGGCCTTCTTTTCTTAATTGTTTGTGGAGATTTTCTCCTTGGCCCTCCACTGAAAATGTGTTTCATCCAGTCGGACTTTACCTGTAAACAAATGTAAAATAAATTAATAAAATAAATTCCTACATCACCAGATGGATAGACAATTGACTCACTGACAAGACACATGTGGTTAAAGTGGGTGAATCCAGATCCAGCAAGAGGCCAGTTACTAGTGGTGTGACACAGAGCATAGTGCTGGGACTATGTCTGTTTAGAATATGCTTCTCGGAAACTAAGACTAATGCGGAAGACCTCTGTATGACAATGTTTACCAATGACTGCCAGCTGGTGGAAGTCACTAAATCCACCAGTGATGTAGATATCCTTCAAGAGAGTCTAGATCAGGGAAATTAATGGTGCTAGAAACATGGCCTAAAATTAAATGTGAAAAATTGCATTATCATGCCCTTTGGGAAGGCAAATATCCCTGCAAATTACAACACCAATAGCACACCCCTAAGAGTAGACACAGAGGTGAGAGATCTAGGTACACATATAAGCCTGAAGTTTGACTGGCATGGGTCCACAGTGGTGCGAAAGTCCTTCTATGTGGCACAACTTATAAATAAAGGTATGGCATCCAGATAAAAGGAATTTATAATCCCATTGTACTCAGCCTCATTAGACCAATAATCGAGTACAGTGTACCATTTGGCATGTACTTGACTAGGCACTTACAACCTCAAAGGTTCCTCACAAAGAGAATACATGGTGTAGACAACATGTCCTATGCAGATAGAGTAAGAGCCCTATAACTTTACTCCGTCTCCTGCGAGCTATTAAGGGGCAACCTATGTCTGAACATCAAGACACTCACAAATCCATCCCTGACAGAGCTACTGCTCATCAACAATTCAAACAGCACAAGGGTTAGGGATCTAAACTTAGTCAGTGACTCAAACAAAACATGCTGGAGAAACATATATGTGTGCCGAAGATTGTCCCTTCTTTGGAACAAGCTCTCTTTAAACACAGTTTGGATCAATGGATGGGAGATCACAAATTCACACCTGTGGTAGCTCCTATGTACCTTATTGACAAGGGCAGTCTGTAATATACTCAAGGTAGAGGCACAAACCCATTGCCATCATCGTGTCCCTAGGGACCGTATAGTGGGTAAAATTGGGTTATATTGGCTAGGCTTTTAAGTGCTCTTAAACTGTTGGCATAGTAATCTTCTATAAACCTATGAACCTATAAAATGTACCCATGTTACAAATAGCTAAGAAAAAAATCCTCCACTTTATGCACCTGGGTAGTAACAGAGAACATCACATCACATCACATCACTGCTTCACCACAGTGGCAAACATCCTGTTAAGCACTTTAAACTTTCATAATTTACTGAATGAAAACTATTGCTCGTTCAGAGGATTCCTTGTTGGATCAGTGGTTAGGGGTTGGCAGTCTCACCACCACAGCCCAAGTTCAACTCCCAGTCAGGAAAGTTTCAAAACATTTTGGCTGCAGTCTAGAAGTAGTTATAGAACCCCCAAGACACTAACAACCTACAGGAAGGACTAACTCAGACAAATGACTGGTGTCGAAAAGGGGTCTATATTACAAACTCGAAGTTACTGAACTCCGAATACCACATGGTCGACACCATATGATTGAAGTTCAGTAACTTCGAATACATAATAAAAAAATAAAAAAAAATAAAAGTAATGACAACCATTTGCTGTAAGTGCGGGGTGGGCAAGTAGCCCTGCACCCCCCACACCCCACCCACTACTTAAATATACCAAGTCCGAGATTGCGCTACAGTGTAGGAAATAGAAATTTTCCGTTTCTGCACTGTAGTGCAGTAAAGTGCAATCTCGGAGTTGGTATATTTAAGTAGCGGGGGGGTGGGGAGTGCAGGGGGGCTTGCCCCCCTGCTTAAAGCACTTACTTATGTTTCCTTTTATTTTTTTATTTTGTATTCAGAGTTACTGAACTTCGATTATATGGTGTCGACCATATGGTATTCGAAGTTCAGTAACTTTGAGTTTGTAATATAATCCCATCAAAAAAAGCACTTAAAACTCAGTGCAAATAAATGCATAATCATACCCTATGGGAAGTTGGTCACGCTAGGATACTACCTCATTGATAGCACATTCCCAAGAGTGGAGTCAACAGTCAGGGATTTGGGACTAACAGCCTGGCTTTTGACAAACGTGTCTACAGTAGTAAGAAAATCATTCTGTGATGCTCAACTTATAAGGAAGCGCATGGCATCTAGGTCCAAGGGTTTATTGCTCCTCTGTATTTGGTCCATATCAGGCCCATCAGTATGTACCTGACCAGGCAAATGCCGCAACTGGAATGTCCACACAGGTTCTTCATAAAAATAATACAAGTTATAAACTACATATCCAATGCAGATTGCCTCAAAACCCTATCTCTATACTTGGTTTGCTACACACTGCTGAGAGGCGATCTGTGCCTGGCATAAAAGGTATCTTTGGGATCTCACTCTGATGGACTTTTTGCACATATGCTAAAACAATAGCATCAGAACTACTAGAGCTATGGACTAGATCCTTTCTTGCAACATAAATAGGACAAATTGGAGGGAGAGGCAGGTGCCTCAGAGGATTTCTCCTCCTCTGCAACAGGCTTCCCATCCAACAGGTTGCATACAGGTTTATGTTAAGGTTGATTAGTTTGCTGATAGTGCCAGAATGTAGAATAGTGTCCAAGAATTCCATTAAGTTGAGGCAGAGGTCTGAGTCAATCTGCCTTTATCCAAACTCAAGGTGACATTTTCAAGATATCTACTAATTTCTGAAGGCATGATCTACTTTTTAAAAAATAAAACTGGTATGGATCCAATGATACTGGACTATCAATATCATTGTCTCTAAGTTCGAAAAATGATGTACTTCATTGTCTTGTAAATAAGGCTGATTAGTTTTATTAGTCTGTAGTTTTCAGAATCAGTGGAGACAGAACTATAGCTGTCTTATCTGGTACTCAGTGTTGGTCCCCAATCTATCACTTCTCCCTTCTTTCCTAAGAAGGAGCCCCAGGTCCTATGTGTCCTGCCCTCATGTTTATGTGATGAGTAAAAAAAAAGGCAAATCTGCCAATAATTATGACCTCTAACACTTTGCACCCACCCTAGTTATACTTAGTGGAGAGTCTGGATGAGCACAGCATTTCTCCTCACCTCCAACACAATGTCATTTGGGGTTCTGAGACTGAGCAGACTTAGTACTGAGTTGGTAAGGCCTTGTTTGGCACTGGCAAAAAAGCATTTAGACACATTATATGCAATCATGGAACTAGTGTTCTTGGTCTTGCAAGTATCTCAACTATGTCCTCAGAAGTGGGTTCCTATTATATAATCGAAGACACAATCCTTTGAATGCATCTTGATTGAACTTGAAAGCACGACACAGCAAAATAGTGATTCCCTGGGAAAGAAATTGCTTGGTCGCCTCCATTACTTTGCCGTTTTTGTCACAGTAGTGTGATCTCGGAGTTGGTATATTTAAGTAGGGGGGTGTGAGGGTCAAAGCCTTCCAATTTATATAATGTTTTGAAGTTTTTATTTTTATTTATTTATTTATTTTTTGTGGAACAGCGATTTCTTTCCCTGGAAAAAAAAACTGCTGTTCCAAGTGTTCGGGATTGTAAGCTTTCCCTTAATTTGGTAGATAAATCAGTTTTCGCTTTTTTAAGTGTTCGCTGATTTAATATGGACCCTCAGAAGTCGTGCATGTATAGAATGTGCATAGCTCCATGCATTATAACTACAGAATTAAATGTACACTTTATATTTATTTGGAATACTTAGACCTCCAGTATGCTAATATATATAAGCTTTTGTAACATTCGGAACTTTTCCCACCTTGATGCTACTTTTGGTCAAATCTACATGCAAGTATACAAAAGGGTATGCAGTAAGGTGGTATTATAATAAGGACTACCATAGCAGTATTTTATCATTCACAACTTTTGACTCCCAGACTGCCTCCAATGCAGGTCAGTATTTTGAATCATCACATCTTTTTTTTCTACATGATTCACTACCATGCACCATGGGTACGGATTTTCTTCCCTGTCCTCAGTTTGTGCAGGCCTACTCCCACTGCAGAACAAGCATGGACAAATGATGATACATTGTCAGCTGTTTCAAGGAACTGTGCTACTGCCACAAAAATTCAGAAATTTGTAAGTCAGTGAAGTTAAGCAATAAACACCTGGCAAATGAGAAACCTTTGAACTGTTCAGAAAAGGGATGTCTCCCCTTTCAGAGTCATATCTGCCAAACCTACATGGTGTACTGATAGTCAGAAGCAGAGCATCATCATTTACAGTCATAGGCTGCATGTCTAATGCATGTTGTTACAGTTTCGCTGATTATAAAACAGAAAGAGAAAAATGAAGAGAAACATGCAAAAGAGCTCCTTGGTCACATAACTCCCATATTGTGGCTGGGCATATTGCCCAGGAAGCTATTTGTTTTGCAACAGCCTTGCATACGAAAACAATTATGTTTGTAGGAAATGTTTCAGTAGTGACAGACATTTTTTTTTTACTTTCCTTAATTTTTTTATAGCCACATTAAAAATACACTTATAAATGTTGCTATCCAGGTAGTCTCACTGGATTCAAAGGATCCTTTTACACACACATTCCATTAAGCAGGAAAGTTAATGGCTTCACAAAAGCAGACTATCCAATCACAATAAAATTTGTTTATTTTTGTTGCTGTTTGAAAATTGAGGTATAATGCATTTGGCCACCAACACACTGAATCAACTTTCATATATATAAATATAGGCAAATGTCAAAAATATGCAAACAATATCCATACATTATGGCAGTGCTAAAAGCAAAGGACAGTTTCCTCTCAATATCAATTACATTCCTGTTTCACATACTGAGAATCTTGACTGATCTGTTGAAAGAATACTCAATGTGTTTATATTCATTTATGTGTGCCAAAGGCTGTTTACATTCCCCTACCAGCTGTTGCCATTTTCCATGGGAATCCATGTATATTGCTTTGTGCTGGCTTTGGAACAGATAGATGAGAGAAGGAACAGCAAGCCTACTGGATTTGCTCAGAAAAAAAGAGTGCCTGTCGTTTGGGATGAAAGCATGAGATATAAAAAGGAGACTCCTGTTTGCTCAATGTAGACTGATGACTTGTGGTAAAAATGGACCCTAGAGTTTGAAATCTTGCATGGATTTTTATTGCTCTAAAATGAACAGCTATAGGGTCTTCTAAATGAAACTTTAGAGTCACAGCTGCAGGATGATATTCTGATACTTTGTGATGGGAATTTTAACTTCAACTGAGATTTTCAGAAGATCACATCATAATATATATAAAGGACATCTGATCTATCTTAAGCATTATGAACAATATAACCAATGATTTGGGCTATATTTGCCCAAGGTTTAATAGCTGTGCTACCATAAAGGAAATATTATGGGCCGGATTCATGATGGCTTGCACGGAGTCTAAGAGTAGAGTAAGACTCCATGCAGCCATCATGTCCGACGAGCAATCCAGGAACAGCCTGCAAGGGCGTGCAAGAGAGCTCCTAAAACGGCTCTTACACGGACAGGGCTGGGATATGCAAATTACCTCAATTGCAGGCGAAAGGCATGCAAATGAGGTAGATTTGCGATTCAGGAAACACAAACCTGTCCTAGTAAGAGCAGTGTTATTTGCAGAAATGTACTCAGTTGACAACTGAGTACTGTTCTGCAAATAGCAAAACGGAGCCGTGACAGCTCCAAATAAAGGTTGCATCCAGTGCAGGAAGCATGCCAATGGCCAAATATATGGCCATTGGCAATGTTTCCCGATGCAATATGAAAAAAAAATAATTTTGTTTTCTCCGATTTCCGATGTTTAAGCATAGCGCAGCGCCGCACAAACGGGCTGCGCTCTAAAAACCAGAAAACTAAAAATTAAAACCCATAAATGTGGATCTTATTTAAATTGTTAATGTGCAATGCAAGGCAATGGCAGGCTGAAGACAACATGGCCACAGAGTAGAGGTTGCTAAGGGGGGAAGCTCAGTCTAAGAGATGTAACCAAGCATTAGTAGGCAATCCTATGCAAAGGAGGGTTAGGATAGTGAATCGCAAGTTTACATAGCAAATGAGCACAGTCAGTGGAGTGTAGGAGTAGGATAAGGGGAGTAACAGAATAGAAGATAGGTGACATCACGAGTGGGGTATGTATGAAAGAAGTGAAGCTCATTAGAGCAGAGTGGCATGTGTCAGCTGTCATTTACACATCATGGAAAGAGGTGTGTCAACAGGTAGGCTAGGTAAAGGCAAGAAATGGAAGGTGTATGCCGTGGATAACATCAAAGTTTCTTGCTGAGCAGGTATGCATGCTTATGCGCGCCTGTAAACCCGAGTAAGACAGTGTGCGCATGTGTGAGCGGTTGTGCTCATGTTTAAGCCGGAGTAAGCATATATAAGGCTGTTTAAAGAGTTGTAAGCACGTTTGCACTGGTGTGCATGTGTTTTAACTCGAATAAGCAAGTTTTAGTCCGTGTAAGCATGTGTACGTCTGTGTCAGCTGCTGTGAGCGTGTTTGTGCTTGTGTGCACGGCGCTGCCCCCCCCCCCCCGAGGAAACAGAAAGGAAAAAGGAAGCACAACAAATAGTAGGAAGCTACCAGGGAGTACTAGCAGAGCTAGCAGGTGAAAACAATCAGAATCAGGCATTTACACAGGCAGTACACTAGCCCAGCCCAGCCTAGCACTTAAAACTCTGCAAACAACAGTCCATTATGTTTCTCACAACAGACACTGCAGTAAGCTAATAGAAGTGAAAACTGAAAAAGCTTTACTGAGACAAAGAAATGTTAGGGCTGCCATTGCTGATATAAGGCGACATATGCAACATGCTGAGGGTGGTGACAATGGAAATGCTGCTGGACAACCCACAGTGAGGAGACGGAGAAGAGTGCACAGGCCCAGGGTAACCTACCAGGGGCTACATGAGCTAGCGATAGTGGAGCGCTATAGAGTGGACAGAGACCTCCTGCAGCAAGCTGTTGAGCTGTGCAGGCCACGCCTCACACACAGAACCAACAGAGGGGAACCCATCCCAGTGTAAACCAAGGTATGTGTTGGCCTAAGAATATTAGCAACAGGTACCTTCCAGAGACCAACCGGTGATATGATGGGGATATCACAGGCATCAGCATCCAGGGTACTTCACCAGTTCCTGGATACCATGTCAGCACATGTCGGTGATCATGTATATTTCCCAATTCCCGTGAGGTATTGGCCAGCAATATGCGTCTCTTCCAGCAAATAGCGGAATACCCTGAGGTAGTGGGTGCAATAGACTGCACGCATATATGCATCAAAGCACCAGCCAGCGAGCAGGGTAGGGTCTACTTCAACCACAAGGGCTTCCCCTCCATTAACTGCCAGGTCATGTGTGATGCCCAGGGCATAATACTGAATGTGTGTGCTGGCTGCCCTGGAAGCTACCATGATTCCCATATCTGGCATCTGATGCAGCTGTACCAGACATTTGCCAATGGGGACATCCCACATGGTCACCTAGTGGGGGATGCTGGCTATGCACTGGAGCCGTGGCTGATGACACCCATCAGAAACGCGCACACACCTGAACAGGAACGCCATAATGAGGCACATGCACAAACACGTAACGTAATCGAGCATGTGTTTCGGCTGCTCAAGTCACAGTTCCGGTGCCTGGACACATCTGGTGGAGCCTTGCAGTACTCACCAACTACACGTACCCAAAGTGTCATGGTATGTGCTATGCTACATAATATGATCCTGTGAAAACAGCTGCAGCAGAATCAGCATAGGCCTGGGACAAACAGCCCCACACCATTGCCAAGGCCATCACAGGCAGAGCGTGGCTCAGAGGAGGAACAACCTGAGCTTGTCCCAGTAGGCAGACGGAGGCGTGCCGAGTATGCTTTGGCCTTGGCAAAGAGGCAATGCATAGCACATACACTGGCTCAGTAGGAACTCTGGAAATGATACCTCTCTCTGACTTGCACATATAGTAAAAGGGATGCCTAAGTTGACACTACCTGCTTTCAAACATGTCAGATATCCTGAGGTGGAGCATGTCCAGTAATTCTGGGTTGGGTATATCTGTAAACAGCAGGCACACATCATATCCGAGTAGGTGGTAAGCGACTGAGTAGAGCTGGAGTTACTGCATTTGAACTGTGCAGGGCATCCGTGTGAGTCCCTAGATCTACTTGGTGAGGAACTTCTGTGGCCAGTACAGTTGCTGCAGGGAGTGTAGTATGTGCATCCAACATAGGCAGACCTGCAGCACCACCTGAGGCATGATTGCCATGTGATAAGCAATATAAAGCAGTGCTAAACAGCATTTACCACCATGTAGTATATGCAAACAAAATCGCACACACCATCTAGCACAACTGTGGTCAATGTTGAGTAATATTGGGCAATGTCCAGCAATGTTGGTGAATATTGAGCAATATCGGACAAGCCTGGTCTAAGTAGGGCATAGCTGAACAAAAGCCAACATGCTCATATTTGCTTAACTGGCCCTTAAGCAGTCTGGTCTGTTTAGTATGAAAATATAAAGCAGTGATGGGCCTCGAACCCAGGATACTGTGCACTATAGTTAAAGTACTGAACCACTAAACCATGACAGCATTGCAGTGGTCAGCCTGTATGAAGGAATGTTGATAAGTCTCTGCAAAGTATCTCATGGAAACCCTGCAGGCACAGCATAATCCCTGTCGAGTTATGACACAAAGGTGAGTCCTGCAGTAAGAACAGAACCTGACTTCCAACACACACAGTATAAATGTTAATATTGATCATGTTCACACACATCAACAAATGTAGTGGACCTCAGAGAGCAACATACTGAAAGGTCACACTGGGCAGGCTCACACACTTATAAATGAGACAAATGTCAGGCAACAAAACACGGAAAGCCTGAACTGGGCATGCTCACACACTTAGGCCATGTCTGAGTACAGCAGTGGGCCACACATATCTGGCAGTTGCATGTGTTAACCCAGGAACCTCTCACTATCCAGCAATCTGCCCTGTGCACACAGTTATATGACAACAGACACATATATAATAAAGTGGAACCCTGTCATAATCAAATATGTTCGGCAGATACCTAAGTTATTCATAGAAACTGGTAAAGCAAAGATGATAAAGACCTGCAAACAGTATCAGCAATAAACATTGTACATCCCGAACATTAGTATAGGTTCAGAGGTCGATACTAGGCTATCTGCCCTAGGGCATGTACAAGCCTAGCCAGAGTGTGCTTGGCATTCGCAACCCTGTCAGATTACTGCACTGTGCGTGTGAATAGTAGGTCACACAAGACAGCCCATGTACATTTAGGCTAGTGTGCCACTGTCTAGCAGGGACACAGAAGATATCCCAGGGGTAAACATATGATCAACCATACAGTCGTCAAGATGTCTCCTGTAGGTGGTCTGTGGGTGGCTCTGCCTATGTGAAACTGGGATTACAATCTGGAGTGAGTGGAGCCTCTGAGATAAGAATCTGTCCCTCCAGCATGTCCTATTGTGCTGAGGTATATGTCCCTGGAGTGTGTAGCTCCAAGGGAGTCAGATATCCTGAGGTGCAGCATGTCCAGTAATTCTGGGTTGGGTATATCTGTAAACAACAGGCACACATCATATTCGAGTAGGTGGTAAGCGACTGAGTAGAGCTGGAGTTACTGCATTCGAACTGTGCAGGGCATCTGTGTGAGTCCCTAGATCTGCTTGGTGAGTAACTTCTGTGGCCAGTACAGTTGCTACAGGTGTCGGGTAAGGTACACCCCAAATGTGGCATTGTAACCAAGCATGGTTGTGATGAGTATAGGGGCACAATGACCTCATTCGATCTAGATGTGAAACCATATGGGATAAGGTGGCCTACATAGAAGGTCTGTCCAACCACTTTGGCAACGTGATTGTCAAAGGCGATAGTACGAACAAGTCATGTCCCCAAACCCCTAACAACTCCTACCGTATGTAATGGAGTACTAACTATGTGGTAATGTGTGGGCATGTTGTTATTCCCAAAGGAGATGACTATGCAACTAATGGCATTTAGCTGTAGGCCATGGCTCAGGCACCAGTCATCCATCTCTGTGAGACCTTGTTTGAGTATGCATGTGGCAGCTGGAGAGTTGATTATGGCACCCAGTTTGCAGTCAAGTGTGAACATGGTCAGCTATATTCCCCCTGTGGTAGCCTGTACGTCAGACAAATATATACTGAACAAGAGAGGTCCCAGGACCGTGCCGTGTGGGATGCCACGTGTAACTGGTGTATAGTCAGACATAGCACCTGCAATTCTGACCATGTGGGTGCTATCCCTGATCCAGGTAGCAATCCATCGTGTGAGATATGTGTCCATATCGACGCCGGTGAGCCTATGCATAATGGCCCAGTGGGTTATTGTGTTTAAGGGTTTTGCAAGGTTCAGGTAGGCTGTGTGGACAACTGTCCCTATGTCGATGGACCTGTTAACCATTTAAAGAATACAAACAGGTTCAAGAGGCAAGATCTGCCCACAACAGTGCTGAAATGTGTAGGACACAGTGTCTGTAGGGTCCCGATGTCTATGTGTATGAGTCCTATGACAATACGCTCCATAGCTTTGCAGAACAGGCTAGTTAGGCTTATAGGGCAATATTGTCTGTGGTCAGTTGTGGCACCAACTCTGTGGAGTAGGACCACTGTCGCTGTATGCTATTCCTTGGGTACATATCCTGTAGTAACTCTGATATTGAACAGTGATGTAATGTGAGGGTTACGTCTGTCATGAAGCTCATGTAAGATGCAGGCCGGGACACCGTCTGGTCCTATTGATGCTGTGATGTATGCTTTGGGGAGGGCAGCACTCACCTGTTACTGTGTGATGTCAGGGAGGTTACACTCTGTTGGGACAGATAGTTGCTCCTTAGGGGGGATAGGGGGAGACATCTGCACTGGACTTGTTTGCCAGGATTTTGGCAATGCCAGTGGTTTCAGGGTAAGTTTAGTCAGTATGCAGTAACTCACAGCATATCAGTGAGTGTCCAACCAGGTTCCTGACATAACTGAAGAAGGCTGTGTGATAGTCCTACGTGTCTGGTGCAATTGTCTGGTAGAAGCGGCCCTTAGAAAAGTTCATGAGTGATCGTAGCTGTCTGCTAGTACAGATCACAGATGACTTCCCCATCTGGGATTGTGCTCTATCATGTAATAGCTTCCTCCTGATGTTGTACAGCTTATTAATGGCTGGGTTCTACCAGACAGGTCCCCTGCCATTGGAGGAGTGAGTCCTGTTGTTATTTGGGATAGCACAATCCATCAAGTCCACTAGGTGTCCATAGAATGTGTATGTAAAGGATTCAGCAGTCTGAGCCATAATTGCCACTGTCTCAGGGTCTCTGAAGGATACCACCTTGCTTTGGTGAAGTGAGACATTGGCTCATGAGAAGTTCACCAAGATTTCCCAGGATGGGTGTGTGTGGAGGGTATATGTATGTCCAGTGAGATACATGTATGTTCTGACCTTACCAATGAGGGGTATATCGCTGGTGTGGAACATAGAGTCCCCATGTTGGTGATGGTCAGGTCCAATATGTATTCCCCCTTGTGGCTGTGCTGACTGGTTGTGACATAGCATATGAGTCTACAAATTGTAGCGACTGTTGGGCGAGGGTGTTGGGGCTTGAGTAGTATCCCCAGTCAATATTTGTGTATTTGAAGTCACCCAATATAATGGTGTTTGTGGAGACCTTCATATTCTCCATAGTTCCCATGAAAGCTGAGTGTGGTACCTGAGTTTGGGAGGGTGGTCTGTAGCAGGCAACAAACTGAAAGGCAGTTTTGCACAATGGTAGTTGTATATATATGGTCTGTGATGCTTTGTGCAGTGCTACTAACCCGGAGGTGTGTGTATCTGTGATGTATATGGATACTCCCCCTAGTTTTGTTGTCTGTTCCAAGTCTTGTGGTCAGAAAACATGGTATGAAACATAACCTGGTAGTGCTGGTGTGCATAAGTGAGCCTGAACCAGGCATCTGTTAGTGCACAGATATCACTATCCTCCATACTGAGGAGAGTCCTGAGTGACTGCAATATGAGGGTAACACATCTGGTGTTGAGCAGCATTACCCTTAGTTTAATTTAACCTGTAATGTCTATGGAGGTGGGTTTGTTTTGAGCCCTGCTTAAAAAAGGCACTATGGTGGTAGCAAGAGCCTTAGCCAACATTCGAAAGTCCAAGGGCGAGAGGTGCAAGCTGTTCATAGTGAAGCTACGTGGCATGTTGAGCATGTCACCACAGGCTGACAGACACTGTATCCCCTATGAATGACACCAATTTGTTAGCCAATTGTTAAATGTGATATGTTTGTCTGTATACTCTGACATCATAATTGGTGGGTGTAAGATGCTAGACAAGGTCAGGGTCATACTGGCCTGGGCTACATGATCAGAGCGTTCCTCCATGTATCATGTCATGTGGTCCAGGTAGTAACGTCTGAGGTTTTATGCACCAGCATGGACAATGATGGTGCCAGTCCTGTACTTGCTTTGGAGTGACCTGACTGCATGTGTTATGTGGCAGATTCTGGCACCCGACAGACAGCCCAAAGTGACTATTCCCTTGTTTGGGCTGGTGAGTTGTACATCAGTGTGTCTGACAATAAGTGTCGCCTATTACAAGTATATTAGGTGTGTTGTTTAGCCCAAAGGGCAGTGACTGTGTGGCACACTAACATTGTGAACTATGTGATATGTGGGTATTGTAGTGGGGTAGCAGTTGTGTGTGTGTCTGCTTTGGAGGTATCTGCTGCTTAGGCAGAGTTCATTTACAGCATCCAAGTATGTCTATGTGTGATAATGTGGTTTGAGTGCTGTCGCTAGAGGATATGTGAGACTGATATGTGGTGTGTGTGGTTACCTTCACCACCTGATAGACTGTGCCAGTCATGGGTCGAGATAGTTCAGCACCCTGTATGTCTATATAGGTGCATCTCACATATATATCTGAGTTTGTCGGGAGGAGGAGAGGGTTGTCCGTGTACCTGAGGCAGATGTGACATTGTGTCAACATCACAATATTCACCAGCTGGACTGGAGAGTACACATGAAACCAACCCCTGGACATGCCAGGATATTATGATGACATACTCTGTAGCCTAATCACAAAGGATCAATAAGGTGTTAAGTGTGTAAAAGAGTATAACAGGGATTAGTGCTCAGGTTCGTTGGTGTTTTGTAAAGAGTAGCTGAGAAGGAGTCCAGACTGAATCATGACACCTCCTTCAGCTATTTCATAAATAGCAATGTGCACCCATATATGTCCTGAGTCAGGGCCAACTGTACCTGACTGACAATGCCGACATCCTGACAGACAGGCCCATATATACATACCCACCTCCCACTGACGATAGTCTATATCATCATACCAGGAGATATCGCATGTAGAATGCATGAGCAGCTACCCCCAATGCCAAAAGCATGGCAGCAAGTGGAATACATTGATTCCTAATATGTGTCATGCATAAACTACAGAACAAACAGATCCTGCACCTGAACAGTCAGCTGAGCCTCACCCCCTACACAGGATGTGGAACCGTTGAATGTGTTACAGCAACATATGGCACCCCCCACAAGTGTTGGTGCACAACACACCATGGGAAGTACAGTCCAGTACGCCTATGAAGTCTGATCTGCAAGGTCATGGAGTCCATCATGGTTGAAGTCATAAACAGAGCTATTGGAAGCTGACATGCACACAACCCTACCAACTGTGGTATGTTCATGTGCGGATCATGGTTCCCAAACATGCAAGACTGTTTGCAAGGCAGCCACCCAGGACATACATCACTGAACACAGCTACACATGTCTCACATAGGCTTTGAATAGCCCTTTATCAACATCCCAGACACATATAGTATCCACAAAACCAACAAGCTGTGCATAAATATGTGATGACATATGAAGGAATGTCAATGTGTCCACAGATAGATCACACAAGGTAAGGATTATGAGGTCCTGTTCAAGCTGTTGACACCTGCTGACCCACATGGACCATTCCTGGAATGGCATAAAACAAAGTGTACACACATCACCATGTCCAGTCTGATGATGTTACCATCCTATAAATACAGCAGGAGAAGGGAAACCAGCCAGTAGAGCAAATAGTGCGCCATGTTAATGTGTCTTTCTCTAATATCATAACATAGTTAGGTAGGGGTTTGAATCCTGCAAATGCTTGACTGTGTGTGGGGTTGTGTGTATGTGTGCAGTTTCCTTTGAGAGGAGTCCCCTTTTTGGAGACTGGGAAAACTCACTAAAAGAGGTACATTCCTCTATGGAAAGTTTGATGATGTCACCATCCTACAAATACAGCAGGAGAAGGGAATCCAGCCAGTAGAGCAAATAGTGCGCCATGTTAATGTGTCTTTCTCTAGTATCATAACATAGTTAGGTAGGGGTTGAATCCTGCAAATGCTTGACTGTGTGTGGGGGGTGTGTATGTGTGCAGTTTCCTTTGAGAGGAGTGCCCTTTTTGGAGACTGGGAAAACTCACTAAAAGAGGTACATTCCTCTTTGGAAAGTCTGATGATGTTACCATCCTACAAATACAGATGGTGAAAGAAAACCAGCCAGTAAAGCAAATAGTGCGCCGTGTTAATGCGTCTTTCACTCGTATCATAACATAGTTAGGTAGGGGTTTGAATCCTGCAAACAGTGTGCGTGTCATTTTGGTCAATGCAGTATGGGTTTTGGTTTTACTATGGTAGGACGTATTATGATTAAAACAGTAAGTGCATTGCAGACATCAGGTATCAGCGTGGCAAATATATATATGTGTACATGTCCCCTCAATCAGTACATAGGTGTGAAGCCTGCATACTACATGAATACATC
Source organism: Protopterus annectens (assembly GCF_019279795.1). Classification (NCBI taxonomy): domain Eukaryota; kingdom Metazoa; phylum Chordata; order Ceratodontiformes; family Protopteridae; genus Protopterus; species Protopterus annectens. The sequence goes on along the minus strand of NC_056743.1, from coordinate 1,642,974,341 downwards.
TGTTTCTATTGACAGGTTGTGCCACTGCTTCTCAGATCGTAGATCACATATGTATGTATGTGACAAGGCCATCCACTGTTGTGATCTGTGGCCAAGGTCATCTGTTCCACACACACCCATGACAGTTACTAAAGAGTAGTGTGAGTGAGGGTGTATGCCTGGGGTATATGTCAGACATGTTCATACACAACAACAACTGGCAATAATGGACAGTCTGCATAGGTGTACAACTGTCTTGTGGATATGCATTCAGGCCTCTAATGTCTTATGTGATACACTGAGGGACTCCACAATACCTATGGATATGGGGATACCAAGGGACACATGACATAACATGAGGTTGTATGTACACATTGGTACCCAACATACATGTTGAGGTCTACCATCGATGTGGTACTGATGGGATAGTATGTATAGTAAATGTGGATGACTATGCCATAACCGGCTTACTGCTATACAGCATGTATCAGACAACAGGTATCTGTCTATATGATACCCTTGTGTAGGATATGCGTCCCATCCAGGGAATGCATTGTAATCCAATGCATGCATTTCCAGATGTGGGCGGACACATCCCTAGTGTGTTTGCATGTACCTAAGGGGGCTATATGCCAAACAGGTATGATCCCAGGAATGGGTGGCGGTCAATAAAACTGGTTAGTGCTAGAGTATAGTACTGGAAGGATCCAACTGTTACTGAGTTCCCTACAACTGTGTGTCATTTGTCAGGACATCATCCAATGATTGCTTATAGTCATGCTGTTGAGGTTGTGTATACTACCAGACCGCAAATCATTGACAGATATTAACAGTATCACCCACAGCATAGTGTCAACCCATGTCATACACACATGTGGACTCATGTTAGTACACAACTGTAGTAGAATGCATACTGGCTATTGAAAGATACTATGAGATGTTAACAATGTGTACAACAGGGTATGCCACACGTCCCATGTGTCCACCATGCATGTACATGCAGCCAGTGCACACCCACCATGCTCACAGATGTACACTTGCTAATCTGTACTGCACACATCACACACGTACTGTCCACTCAGTAACACATGCTGGCAATACATTACACTTCAGCCAAGTGACACATGGGTGGACAATACATACTCAGACCTAACAGTGGTGTAAACAATGCTACACTGACAATCAGAGCTTTGATGCATAATGCCTGCTCAGACATACCTACAAGGATGTCATTACACTTTTCTGTTGACAACTTGCTAATATTGCTACACTGCTATAATGTCACCCTGTGCATCAGCACCATGTTAGCCTGTTCCTGCATTAATGTTACAGATGACAGGAGGCGACACAGGTATCATCATATGCACAGGGTGTGTTGTTGTTTGCCAGAGCCTGACATTGACCCATCCAATCGACATGTCTTTGTGTGTGTGTTTGCGTGTGTTTGTGTGTGTGTGTGTGTGTGTGTGTGTGTGTGTGTGTGTGTGTGTGTGTGTGTGTGTGAGAGACAACAGTACAGCATGGGCCAACACTGATGTAATGTGTGTGTATGTGTGAGCCCTAGTTGTTTGGTTAATGTGTGTGTGTCTGCATGCACACAGCTCCACCATGTGGTTGCCATATACGGTAGTTTGTGGGACAGCCACAGACTGCACCTGCTAGGCTGTACAGATTACTGTCTCCGGCCACGGACACAGTACCTGTGCCTAGCAGGGGTGCTACGGACAGTATCGGGTACCAACCCCAACTGGGTACTGTCATCGGAGGCAGAGGTATGATGACTGGACTCATGTCCCTGCTGGGACTGGCCAGAGCCACGTGCATGTGGTCTACTGGGATGGCCAATGGACAGGCCAGCCCCAGCATGGCTGAGGCTGGTACTGCCATTACGAGAGCGGCTGTGAACTGTGGGCCGTCCGCGACCACTGCCAGCTGTTGCTGTTACTGGCATGCATCCGCGTCAACATCACAACCGTCCCACATGGTCCTGGCTCATAGAAGACATATTGTGGAGGGCATCTACTGTCTCCCCCAACGTCTATCAATGACCTCGGTGTAATTCCGGATGGAACTGGCAAGGTCATGGATGCTGTCATTGATAGCGGTGTAATGGGCCCTCTACGACCTAAGTCCCTGGCTGGTGTACCGTTCCATACGTGCCTGAGCCTGCATTACAGCCCGGAACATACTGGATGTTGTAAGACCTGTGAGGGCATGTCTGCAAGGGGCAATACGACCAGTGGTTGCTCCCCCGAGAACCCCTGGACCTCCGCCTATCTGGTACCGTTCCAGGAATCCAGCTATGTCTGCTGTGAGGGGATGCAAGTGCTATGGGTACCACACTCTCCTGGTCAATGCCAACTGTATGCTGTCCCTCGCCTATGGCCATTGGTGATGAGGGATGTATTGACAGTATGAGAGTGCACATAGATGGGGTTGAACGCTGTGTACTGTCGACTGGCGAACCAATGACAGACCCTGTCAAACCTTCCTGTGCCAGAATACATGTCTCATCATCACCACTATTTGTGGCAGTGGCTTCAGGTTCCTTGCTGCTTTCGGCCACCCCTAACTCAGCACCTGTGAGAGGAAGACAGGAAACACACTTTACAGTCTGCACATGATGCATGCACACATGCACACATGCACACATGCACACATGAACACATACACACATGCACACATGCACACATGGACACATGCACACATGCACACATATACACTCCTCACTACAGCACATACACACACACACCAGCAATCCAACACATACTCTATAGTGGGTGAAGGTGGGTGTCAGTATCACAAGGCAAACAGTCACCACACACGTGTCAGCATGCAAAATATGTGTTGCACAAGACCATGCAGTGCAAGTGTAGACGCCCCTATTTCATGGCAGTGTACATGGCTTTGATGCAACTGTGTAGTTGTTCAGTGATTGGTTACACCCTGAAACACAATGTGTACCTGGACACAACATTGCTGTGCAAGTATTATCAGCTCTACAATGCCCTGTGCACCATCACTCACAGGTATACATGCCATGGCTGCATGTGTTATCTGTGTGACATATAGATTTCCATGTCTGAGTACAATGTCTGTGTCCACAGCAGATAATAGTGGGCACAGGTGTAGCACATGCATGCTATGTACACACACGGGATGAGTGGTGCATGTTGATGTGAAGGAATCCCAATGCTTGACATGGCCAGTGTACAGTGGTTATGGTGAGTGTGGGACATATTGCAGATATGTCGGTGCCAGCCATTGCATGGCATGCTACACGACTGCAACATTAAACACCACACATACCCAATGTGTGTCATGTGACCTATACACCCACTAGCATTCCAGGACATATATGTGACACTTTGTTTGGATGGCGACTGCTGTGCATATTGTGTATACTGGCATATGTAAGCACACACACAACATGCTATGCATATTGTGTATAGGTGCATATGTTTGCACACACACAACATTGAGGTGCACAGCAATGACTGCTATGAGTAGTACTGTGGTCACTGTAACTGGATGAGGTGTAGTACCCTGTGCCATCATCATCATGCATCTTGTGGTCACTCACAGCTACTAATGTGTGCAAGACCACCACCCAGCATGTTGTACCTGAACTGCAGTGCCATGGCTACATTCACAATTACACAGCCACTTTGTACGTGGGTGTGTGAGGTGCCCAATAGGGAGCATTGCCTAACATGACTGTGTTATGTGTTGAAGAGTGTTGCACAGCCCCATGATAGGCCTCTACCCCTGAGGTACATCATGTGTGTGTGCATGACATGTGGGATACTGAAGTGTGACCTTACAGCGGGTGTGTGGTAATGCCAAATGTAGCATGTTTTCGTGTACTGCGTATGATAAACGTGTTCTGTTGTGTACAGCTGTAGCAACTATGCATATCCAATGTGCAGTACAGTGTTTCCACAAATGTGTCTGCTGCTCTGTGCATTGCATGTGATCGAGGCAGCTTCTGACTTTACTGAGATGTTTAATGTCTCACAGCAAACATGCACAGCATGCATTATGCATAGGTGTGTTACGTGTACATGGCCTACACCTCACCTATGACATGCACATGTCATTACCAATATTAAAGTGTTAACACACTCACCAGCATGTATCGTCTGCCCTGCTGTCACACCAGAGGGACCTACAAGAATATGACACAGTTTGTCAGTGGCCACAACTGTGGCATTGCTACTGTGAGTGTGCTAAACTACAGTAGAACAACAGTCAACAGTCACAGGTGTACAGATACTATTCCAAATATCAGTATTGCACACAATAGGCAGCACAACTGCTGAACACACAGTACACATCTCACATATGCATATTCTAACAATACAGGTAACAGTAGTCTACAGCTAGGGCATATTACCTGCACGCTCCATGTCATCATGCTGGGTGGATCCAGCCTCCATGATGACACATGTGTGATGCTGTTGCTGCTGTAGGCCAGGAGCCACCATGCTTAGGAGCAGCTCCTCCACTCTGGTGAGGGGGGCATGTATGGCCGCTGTTGTCTATGGATATCAGACGCACGCTGCCGGACATGTCTAAGTAAATCACTGCAGTGATGGTGTACCTGCTCATATGTCCGGTTATGCATGCTTCTGTCATTTACCCGACGAACAAGATCTTGCCACAGTGCAGTGCGCTCATGCTGGTGCTGGCTGGCCCTGGAAAACAGCAGTGTATAGTGCTGCACCAGGCTGTTGTGTATTTCCTGTTCCTACGCAGCTGTATATGACGGATTGTGTTGATGAGCCATAACCCTGGAAGACAATTAAACAATATGTGTGAGCAAGTCATGTGGCGCCTAACATTATTAAGTACAGATACCACTTAACTGCCATATATAGCATCTGTTTGTCTGTCAGAGGATACACACGTTCAATACCACATATCAGTGCACAGCCCACAACTGGCTGACAGTGCCTGCCACACTCCATATAACAAACCAGTATACACCAGTACTCGGCACACTGTTTGGGTTACAATGCACAACCTCGCCACGGGGGTATATATCAAGCCAATGCATGAAGAAATATGTCATCCAATGCAATGAATGTAAAGTACATTTACAGTATTACCAGTAAACCACCCTAGTCGTTCATGCCATACCCCTACCTAACATATGTGCACAGTTGTTAATATAGCTGGCATACTGCTGTAACAGAGTATACATGTTGCTAGGTACACACACATACCCTGTAACACACATGTGATTGTGGGCATGGTACAGGCATCATTACACACACATCAGACATACATACAACACACAAATATATGCCGACACAGATGAGCATTACCTGTGTACCTTACAGTACTGTGTGTCCCTACTTACAGATACTTATGCCTGAAGTATGTAATCTGTGCAGACTACAGAAAACACACAAGACAGTGTTACCAGGGAATGTGAACATACACCATACTGTGCTGTTTAGGCCAACAGTTTCAGGTAGTACAACAGTTCATATGTGAGCTGGATTCTCCAGCAGTACCACTTACTGAGCATACATGTATTGCTTCAGCCTACAATGGGACACCGCAGTCATACACAAGGAACTATGTCACAACATATGCCATCCTACTATGTCTGCATTCCAATAACTGACACATCTTTCTCTGGCCTCACACCTAGGACACAGACTACCATGACAGAAACAACCTCACACTAAGCTATCACACCTTTACAGACCTTGCACACATTCACTGTCACACTCATTCCACCTCACATAGCAGGTATTGCACTGAGTACATGTGTGTGTGTGCATTGTGTCATAGGTAGGTAATACGCTATTGGACCTAGGGCCTAGAGCAGCCTAGCCATATGCTACCCTGGCCTTTGACACACATGTAATGTGATTTCACTTGCTCCTGTCAACCGGATACACAGAGGTGACTCCCAGGGCATATTACCTATCTCCCAAACAATCATCAGGGGTATGTATGACATCAGCTAATGAGGAGCCTTGCTTGTTAATGCTGGGTGGTTTAGTCCAGAGTATGGCATATTTGTGGATAGGAACCTGTACCTCCAGCATGTGCTGTTTAGTGAGGTGGCAAGGATTAGGGCCCTAGGTCATGTAGCCCAGAGGGATTGTGAGGTGTTGACATGGTGGTTGGCCGACTGCTATGGGTGTGACATACCTCTGTATGTCCGACAGAGGTAACCACTGGGTGGGCGGTATGCAACGCACTCTAGCTGTGGTTTTGTGAGTCAGTCTGCCTAGCGCATGTGTTTGAGGGCAGTATTACTCTTTGTGAGGTATGTCTGTGGCCTTTCCACTTGCTGTAGTTGTCATGTGAGGTACATACCACATGGGTCATTGTGATGAGTAGAGGGGAGCACTGACCTATATTTCCCTAGATGACACACCTTTTGTGATGACACGTACCACATAGACAGATTACAAGACTAGAGTGTCACTGTAATTATCAAAGGAGAGGCTACTGTCCACCTGTGTCCCATGTTCCCTTCTGACACCTTCAGTGTTAGGCAGGCTACCACCTATGTGGTAGTTACTGGGTAAAGTGTTTTGGAATGGGATATGGCACTGCAGTACCAACACTGGTGTTCAGACCATGCCTTGGTCAACAGGCACCTGTTGCAGTACGTATGACCCTGTGTCTCCCTCTCTCTCTCTCTCTCTCTCTCTCTCTCTCTCTCTCTATATATATATATATATATATATATATACATATCTATACATATCTATACATATCCATATATATCCATATCTATCTATATATATATATATATCTATATATATCTATATATATCCATATCTATATATATATATATCCATATAGATATATATATATATCCATATAGATATATATATATATATATCCATATATATATATATATATATATATATATATATATATATATATATATATATATATATATATATATATATATATATATATATATATATATATATATATATATATATATATATATATATATATATATATATATATATATATATATCTATACACACACACACACACACACACACACACACACACACACACACACACACACACACACACACGCATATATATATATACACATACATGTATACATCCATTGATATACATATAGATGCACATATAGGCACATATACTGCCCACCTTTCATGGGGGGGATGTCAATTATGCAACAGTTGTGAGACATACGGTTATGTAATAATATTGCACAGTGTTGTGCAGAATGCATTTTGCTGTCCTCAGGCAGTATAACTGTAGCAGGCCTCACTGCCTGTAGCTCAGTCCCACAGCGTTTAACCACCACATGACATATACCGGCACTGCTTGTTGTATGCAATGCCACACACTACAACCTACATACATATGTGAACATAGCAACCTTCAACAACCACTGGGTGGGCGGTATACCACATATAGATACGGACTGCTGCCACATATGGATGATTCACAGTATGTAGAGTACCCTTCAGACACATAATTCGGATGCCAGCAAATACATATCTGTTACATACCTTACCTTTGTATTCCTCACCTCCGTCTGTTGTAGCTGTTGATTTGTTATTTATTTATTTATTTTTTTTGGTTTTGGTTTCCTCTTTGTGTTGGTCTTTCTTTTCAGTGTCTGTCTCTTACAGCCTGTTTGTCTCCGTCTGTCTGTCTGTCACTGTCTGTATGTCTGTCTGTCTCTCTATGTCTCTCTCTGTCTCTCTGTCTCTCCCTCAGTTGGTGCAATGATATTATTGCATGTGTGGACAGCAAGTACAGGCTGCTTTTCTAGGTATCTGCACATGTGCATGTGATGGCCTCTGCGCAAATTGGTGCCCACCATTTAGTAATTGCATGCATCCTGCTGTGTGGTAATTGCAGTACTCACTGTGATTGCAGGACACTGCTATAAAATGCTAGGTTAGGTAGGCGTAGCCCTTTCAGTTCTGCAAGGTGGGGCCCATGCTTGTTTGCTGTGGACACTGTTGTCTCAGTCAGAAGGTTAGTATATGTCTCATATCTGAAGCTAGGGTTGTAGCCAGTGATATGCATGTTGTACTGAAACCTGACTGTTGCTTCTTTCGGTGCACTCTTCTCAGTGTGTAAGTTTACTCACACCTCCTAATGCTAACACTGGATACATGGGAGCATGTACTTTCTTTTCGAATTAGAGAATTAACTAGCTTACAACAGTAGTTATTGCAATGTGTTCATATGGCTTTCCTATTTTCCCTTTACATTCACTCATTGTAATGCATGATATATTTCTTACAGCACCAATTTATTGTCTATCTGCTGTGGCTTAGTGGTACTTCATGTAGACCGGTTAGTCCAAGGTGTGGGGTTCGAGACTGACAAGGGCATTTTATTTTGCTGCTGAGCAGTACAAGGGCCCTGTCATACACAGTGACTAAGCCACTTTTAAGCTGTTGTAAGCAGGTTTGCGCGGGTTTGCGCAATGCTTAGCGACACTTAGCTAAGCGCACACATGCGCACACTGGTGCAAACCTGCTAACTACTGCTTAAAAGTGCTTTCTCCCACTAACCCCCACGCTAATTTCTTTTAAAGAAAAGAAAATGGGGAGATAGGAAAGCGGTGTAAATAGGGGTCACAAAGGGGGACACACAGTAGGTAAACAAGCTCGGGATGTGCAGGACGGGTGTAGGGAAGGTCCATAGCTGCCCATTTCTTTAACAGCAACAGCTGTGCATATGCAATGAATTTGGAGTGAAATTTAAAACGTTCCACCCCTGGGAGAGGGGTGAGGACAACAAAGTATATTGTACTGCCAATTCTAATTATCAGCTTACATGTTTGTCCAATGGACATGTGTGTGAAATGGGCAGCTATGTATGGGGCATAATTTTTTTGTGAGTACAGATTGCCTTTTTTTTTCAGGTGAGAGTGGGAAGTGAGGTATGTCTGGGGAGGTAGGTTGGGAAGGTAAACAGACAAGACAGACAAGACGCGTACAGGGGTGGTGTATGACACACGGGGTGGGTGAACACAATTGACGGGGTGGGATGTTTGGAAATCGCAAGCCCATGAGCCCACAGATGGTAACAGTGGAACTGAGATCCCCACCCATGGGCAGTCACCACTGAACCTTCACAGCCCCGAGGGTGGCTGTGGTGGGGGCTGCGTAGGACGGGCAGGCTCACCCATGAGACGTGCCACTCTCACCTCAAGCTAGCATAGGGGATCAGCGACTGAACGCTGGATCTCCCTATGCACCACAGCCCGGACCCTTCGAAGGGTGACAGGTGGCCCTTCTCCGCCCACGCTTGCATGGGGGGGGGACGAGCCCCATCCCCTGCAGCACTTCCACCTGAAGGTGGCACAGGACCAACGGAGGAGGGGAGCCCAGGCTGGGTACCAGACCTGCTGGTGCCAGGTGCACTCGCCGGCTGAGGAGGTACAGGTGGGTCCGCTGGGACCGGCCTTCCTATACATTTTGTGATTAGGTGTGTTTAATTAAACATAAGCAAACTAGCAGTGGTCATTCTGCACAGGAACTGTGGATCAAGTCAGATCAGGGCTGACTGAACTGATCAAAGTCCAGGCCTGTGTTAAAAATAAGCCTCAACAGGGAAAAGCTGCAAAACAGGGTTTCTAAATCAGAGGCTGCCATGAAAGAAAGTATTGGCTAGATTAACACAGGCACAATCAAATCTGAGTTGAGGTAGTATCAGGATTACCATATACTACATTTTCACTATACAAGCAGCCTGAATTAATATGCTTGCTCCTAATGTCAATGTGGTTCACCTGGATACAATGCTTGTTATGTGAATTTTGGTATTCGTTAAGTTTCCAGAGTGCTAGACAGGGAGCTGAAGAGACTATTCACTCTGTAGGTTCACCTTCATCTTGGAGGCACGTGACTGGTTTGTAATCACTGCTGCAGTGTAGTTTCTGACTGAGTTCATGAAAAGTGACAGTGAGCTTCAAGGAATGAAGAAATGAGACTCCTGATATGGACTGTAGGTCTATACATTAAGTGCAAGCTAGCAAGAAAACTCAAGCTATTGAACACTGGCCTATTGACAAGGGCTAGTATTAGTAGGACAAGGATCTAACATACATTATACTGGTCTGAAATCTCTGCTCATAACAGTTGCTCAAAAAATATCTAGCTACAGGCATGCAACTGTAAGCAGCTTGAGAGAATGAAAGTGATTTGGGGGTAATAATCCACCTTAAACTGAGTAATACTGTGTGCTATGAAAATAAAATCATTAATGTGAATAGGTTACTGGGGATGGTGGAGTTTTTACAGTGTGATGCAGGTTCTAGAGAGTCCAGGACTAAGATCTAGAACACTTGTAAGGCTGCATCTGGAATACCCTGTACAGTTCTGGATTCCATATAGACAGCAGGAGAAATTAGGCTGATAGGAGCTGTGCAGTGCAGATGCCAAAATGGTTAGAGTATTGAAATAATAGGAAATGAGCACAGACTTAGAAATGTGTGCATTCATATTTTAGAAGATAGAGATAGAATGAGTAGATACAGTTCTGATTCTCCACAGTGTTTATGAACATAATAATAGAGCACAGAAGAACATCATATGACTGGGTAGAGCCAAAATGACTGCTATGCAACAAACTATAACGCATGAAAAATTATTGTAACCATTTTTAGTTTATTACCTGATCAGAGGTGCTTAAAACAGAACAAGGAAAGCATGAGACAAGGTGGGGAGGCAGCAGCAAAACAGTAAAACAGCAAAAAATAAATATCGGCGTTTCTTTTAAGCCAGTTGGAAATAAGTTATGTACTTTCTAGGCACAAGTGGATATTTAAGAACTGCTTCTAACATCAGTAAATTAATAACTCCAGACAAATGTCAAGCTGTAAAACTCAAGTAATTGCCAAAACAATTGTGATGCCCCTACACTGGAGTTACAATCATCACCACTGGCTCCAGTGGGGGATATACATTAGGAAGATGACAAGTACACACACACAGTATTTCCAGACGCACCACTCTGCATCAAGTGCAATTTCTCTTAAGAGCACACAGAGACCATAGTCAGTTTGGGGCTCGTTTCTCCCTCTTTCTCCAGATCCCCAGTAAAACTCCCCACTGGCACAACTATAGAGGAGATCTCAGCTAAGAAGCCAAGCCAAGACCTCCAGCACCCTCTCTGTCGAGCCATTACTTAGTGCCCCTGCCCAAGTAGCTGACACACAAACACACTTTGAGGTTTGATTTACACACACGCACACACACACACACACACACACACACACACACACACACACACACACACACACACACACACACACACACACACCCCTGGGAAAGGCTGGTAGAGGTTTACTAGCTATGCCCCCTTCTACCCAGACTATAAGGTAGTTATTACTGCCACCAGCCAGCTCCTTATCAGCTACTGTAAGGCCCTTAACAAAGGGTGTCCACATCTTACAAGGACGAAAACGCATAACTGAACTGTTGTTGTAAGAGCGTTAATATAAGATATCGTTTGCTTCAACATTTTATGTGATTTTAAACTTTGTGGAATAAACTGCTTGAACCGAGTTACAACGTCCCCTGGCACTTGTTTTTTGGATTCTTGGTCTTTTGAAGTGCTGGTACTATTTCCTGTATCTTACTGTGTAATGTTACTATTTAATACAAATGGTAGTTTGACCAAGAGCAAGGCTATTAGGAGTGGCCCATACAGTGTCACCAAACAAATATGCAAGTACTCCCAGAACTTAAATAGCTCTGGATAGATCAGCCACAATAATAGGTTTAAATATATTTAGTAATAAATAATAAAAGGACAAGAACATATTCAGTATATAATCACAGTAACATCAGAGTTCAAAATCACAAGAAATATTTAAAACAACTTTGCAGGACAGTCTCATATAAATAAAGAAAAGCATCTAAATTAAGCTTTGCTATATTCCTGACTGTATCTAAGAGATTCAATATACCCTAATAACTTACACAATTACAGCAGCAAGGCAGATGTGATGAGTGGATCTTGATGTTGTCAGGTCAAAGGCAGAATACAGAATGTTCTCCCTCTCTTTCTCTAGGAGACTTCCCAAATTAATATCTCAACTTTACTGCTGGGATAACTTGAAGAATGACATAATTGCTGTTCATCTGACTTCATTACCCAGGCTCAGAGCAACCATTGTTGGAATATGGCAGTATTTAGCATGTACCTGTGAAAATACATACCCAAGGGTTTTTCCTCAGATCTTGGTACTTGCTGGAAGTCACAAAACAATAAAACACTTCCACATCTCAAGTTAAGTAATTATTTCTCCTTCAAGAAAACACAGAGAGCTACATAGGTTAGACATCCTGTCTCTTGCTGTCATAAAGTAATTTAATGTCTGCTATTTTTCTGAAGTTTTGCTGGAATGAAGTTAACCCCGTGTTCCAGTTTTCACTCTTAAAATATACACATTTAAAAAGTTACAGTGGTGTATGTACATTTCTGTTCCATTCCAGTACGGAACACTGTGGATACATTTCAAACAGCACTTTGCAAAATACCTCTTCAGCACACGTCTGTACAAACCATCTTATATGGTGTACAGGTCTAATACATTTGTAACACAAACATCTATATGAATCATGTTGATATTCACAAGTGACATATAATTATTTACAAAATTCCAGATAACTGGGCTAGCAGTATCTCCTTTCATGACACCGTTGTTGGTCCATTTAAAGGGATTACATCTCACTTGTGTTCCAGTGTTTTTGTTTTTTATGTATAACAGGTGATTTAAGGAAAGTACTGGTTCTAGTGAAAGTAGAATCTATGCAACACTGCCGATCAACAGTTTATACTGAGGGTAAAGGCTGCGAGCTGGAGTTCCTGTGGGCTAACTTTTGATTCTCTCGTGCCTTATTTGCCTGCATTGCGATCTTAAACAAGTCATTTAACCAGACAGGGTTTGTGGGCAAGTGAGAAATTTAGGGTACGCTCCTCAATGGTACCCTGGACTGCAAGCATATCACTAGTTTTCTTTTGCATGAATGTCACATGGCTGTTAGCCAGTAATGTGTGAGTTTAGCTTCATCAAAATCATTGGGCTTCACTACACTGCTGGGCAGATATTACTCCTTATCTAAGAAGAATCAGAAGACATCTAAATTAAAAAAATCAGAGTATTTACTGTTCATACTCAATAACAAGAAAATACCTCTACTCTTGAAAATGCTAAATTCAACAGGCACAGGTTTAAACTTCTTTGATGCCTCGCCAAGAAAATGACTGACAATATTATTTTCATTTAACACAGTAAGAAATAATAATGAGTACATTTTATCATGGGTTCATCATTTTTTTGTCCTCACCCACAGACGTGTAATGCTTTGCAGATTAACTTTTTTTGTATTCTTATCGTGAGATCATGCTTATCTTACATTTGTTTTTTTATTAGGATTAAAATTGCACACCCTAGTCTCTTGTACTACATATTATCAGAGCCTGAATGCTTCACTTTATGCAGCTTTATCTTCATTTTATTTAAAGAAAGAGCGGTCATTCCATGTCTGCCCCCCCCCCAATCTGTCCCCAAACCAGACCTCAGACATTCTGTTACCTACATTATGAACCTTAACATCTCTGTTTGGATTAAGTGTTCATTTAGTATATGCATTTTATAATATACATATACAAAATTTTATGTTTGACATACATTAATTACTTGAATACTTTAATACTCTAGAAGCATGCATGTGTGCATAAACTATATTTTGAGAATGCTTAGTTTAGACATGAAAAATGTGTGCACATATTTTACTTTAGTATCTGTAAGTAAAGATAGACTGACTAGACAGTATCTCTACTTTACATGTATTTACTATTTTAATATTGTATTGTGAAATATTTTTATATTTAGGGCAAACATAAAACAAACAAATAGTGTTGAGGTCAGACAGTGCTCCAGTGTTCACAAAAGGCACTTGCAATGAATAAGTGGGAAAAGCTGCAAAGTAAATAAATAAATGTATGTACAAATGAATGAATGAATAGAACGTGGACATGTCCTTGTGAAGCAGCAGGTGAGAAGGAAACCACATGCAGGTAAAATCAGCAAACTAGATTGCTGCCTTAGGAAAACATGGATTAAAGGGGGTAATAATAATGCCTACGGGAAAAGCATTTACAAAAGTTTTATATTATAAGACAACTTATGTGATTTGAGGAGTTCACAAAAATTATCTTTAATAAGTTTACACCATGATTTTTGAATATGAGCATGTATGAATTGCAGTCACAAGTACAGCCTTGGTTAAATATTACAGCATAAATATACAGTAATGTTTATGCATCTTTGATATACTGGATATCAAGGTAGTTATTAATAAATACAGAATGAACTTACATGCATCGGCTGTAAAAAAGAAAATATAAAATACCTAAATATCCATATGTGTAAGACAGAATGGCATCCAGTATGCTTTCTGTTTGAAATTAATTCAGTGGATGTTAATAGTAAGGTATGATAGTCTTGTGATAAGAGATCTGCCTTACAAGTAGCCTGTATCCATTTTTCTGTATAGACTCTTGGCAAAACTTCCATCTTTGATCGCATCTTGGCAAATATTTGAAGTTTCCGGAACCTGTCAGGTATGTGCACATGGCAGTAATAGTTAATATGGCGATATATATGCTTATACTAAGGTGTATTTTAATATGTATGGGCTCTTTTATCAGTGGCATATGACGGAGTTTTATCCTGGAACTGCGCTATGGTGATTACTGTACATTCTAATTTAGTAAGCTGGGGATATGGAAAATACTGTAGTTAAGTTGTGCATATATGTATATATCTGTATAAGAAGGTGTGTGTGTGTGTGTGTGTGTGTGTGTGTGTGTGTGTGTGTGTGTGTGTGTGTGTGTGTGTGTGTGTGTGTGTGCGTGCACATGCATGCATGCCTCTCACACATGCAGCCATTTTTAATTTGGATACTCTGTTACTATTAAAGTCCTGTTATGATAATGTGATCCACTTAAATGTTTTAAGTGAAGCTCAGTGTTACATTGGCTGCTGCTTCATTTCAGTACTGTACTAAATTGTTCTTCTTGCTCTCTGTGTCCACCATCTGCCTTGTACGTACCTTACAGAGTTCAACACAAGTATAAGAAGATGGGTGTCAACAGTTAAAAATTCAGATATTATTACAAGACTTGGGAACATGGTGCTTATACAGTTTACAGATGAAAGTATAACTGTTTATGGAGTGAAGTGTGGGAATTTGACTTAAAGAAGTAGAGAAATTATGCATTCAGGAAGAACGAGAAGCAACCAACTAAATACACTATAGAAATATTTTTCAAGGTGCCAGATATTACATTTTGCACAAAACAGTTGTATATAATATATATATATATATATATATATATATATATATATATATATATATATATATATATATATATGTATAGGTCTACTTCAAAACATCTAAAACTCATAACATCAAACTTCATAACATTGAAAATGTGCATCAAAGCATCAAACACTACAAATCACAAGTAAATAACATCCCCTCCACATATAATGACATCAAACTACCAAACACACTTTTTACTATGTTTCTGCAGGGGGGCAAGCCCCCCCTGCACCCCCCATACCCCCCGTAAAGTAAATATACCAACTCCAAGATCACACTACAGTGGGAAAAAGTTAATTTCCTATACCCACTGTATCAAGCCCCCCTTATAAAAACGTACTTAAAATGTGTTTGGTAGTTTGGTCTCATTATATAATCTATATATATATATATATATATATATATATATATATATATATATATATATATATATATATATATATATATATATATATGAGAAATAATAAAGAATGCAAAGTTAACAGAAAATAATTATACTATTAATTGTATTGTATTGTATTTTACATTTCTTTATTGGGGTAAAATACTGATCACAGCTAACCATTTGCAAATATTGCTTAGGTGAAAAACTTCATAAAAAAAGACAAAAGTGGAACAGATAAACAGTAAGCTTTCCACATCAAAAACAGATCAGAAAGCAACAATATATATCAAAAACTATACAGTAACAATTAATAGATCTAGCAACAATTATAAAAGAATTGCCATTTTATAATTTTGCATGCTTATATTTGAGGTTTACATCATGGTGGAAATTATGTAGGGCAGTGACTGTCAGGGCAAGGGAGACCAGGAAGTGGAGTTAAGAAGGTTAGCAGTTTAGAGAGCAAAGGTTACATAGAGGTAGATTTGGTGTGGAGGATTTTTTTTAAGTTTAGCGCTATAGGTGGTTAAGGGAAGTTGTAGTTCCTTAGGCAGGGGAGGGATTCAAATATTTTAGGAGCAAGGATGGAGAAAGAGTGGTTGATGCAGAGTAGCCTAGTGAGTGGGGTTTGGAGTGGGTGATTGTCTGGGAGTATCATCTGAGGTTGTAGTGTGTGTGTGTGTGTGTGTGTGTGTGTGTGTGTGTGTGTGTGTGTGTGTGTGTGTGTGTGTGTGTGTGCATGAGTTTAGCATAAATTTGTTTGCTAGTTGTGGCTATGAGTTAAGCTGAAGAAGTCTGAAGATGACATAAAATTTTGAGGGAGCGGCAGTGGTGTCCATGGCAGCATGAGCTCTTGATGAAGTAACACGTTTTTTCGATAGTCTGTAGTGTGGTGGAGTTTTCCTTAGAGGCTGTGGCTATTATGGGTAATCCATACTTGAGTTGGTCCAGAAGGTCTCCTTTGCCTATAGCTGCCATGATGGGTTTGGATAGATGGGGTAAATTTTCTTGGCCCAGAGGAGGGGTTATCTTTTTTGCCTTTAAATTTTCTATAGCATTATGTATTGTAAGTGACTGGTCTGACCACAACTATAGTGCAAATACCAAGTTTGCCTCTATTATTGATGTGGATAAAGATAGAGGTCAACGATGAATAAAATGGGTGTACAGATTTCAAAATTATGTTACAGCACTAAATATGTCAAACTTAAAGCAAAATTATTATACCCACTAGCAGATAAACTTTATAAAGTATATGGAAATTTGACAGCCAGTGCAGACACACTGAATTAAATAAATATTTTGAACACCAAATAAGTGTGCGATTTGAAATATATAAGTCTGAGAAAGCCAAATAGTAGCTGCATGAGGATATAGATACACAACACATTAGATTAAGGAATATAGCAAAGAATTATAACTTGACAGATGAAATAAAGAATTTTCGCCAAGGATTATAGAAATGGGTACTTCAGGAATGGTGGTTGTTTGTTGAACTTTTCTATTTCACTAAATGTACGAAGGTGCAAAAAATAACATGAATACAGTTAAGCAGGAAAATTCTGCAGTAAAACAAAAAGCATGTAGCACTGGAGTACAAAATGTATCAAAAGGCAAAGCAAGCCACCCACTCAGTTCACTTTGCCCACTAAAGGCAAATGGTATAAGATATACAAGAAACTGGATCACTCTGCAAAGGGGTGCAACACAGCAGGAAATACGAAAAATAAAATGAAAACAGAATGTTTCATGTAAAGAAAACAAGAAAATGTTAAGAAAACAAAGAGCACCTACTGTTGCAGATGAAAAAAGAGTCCCTAATGGAGACATTGAACAGGGTCGTAATGGAGAGGTGGAATAAGGTTACAATGAAGTGATGGGATAGGGTCCTAATGGAGAGATGAAGTCAGCAAGAGAAAGAGAGTAATATTGCTAGTACTGAATTCATCTTCATGTCTTGATGAGTACATTCACATGGTGGACCCTGTGTTTTGCAAAATCTCACTAAGACAACACTGATATAAAATCTGCATTTTATACACCTTGGAGCAAAGTAATTCAAAAAAGATTAAGAACACAGGTATCAGGAAAAAAAAATGCAGAGCTCTGGTGCCAGAACTAGAAAAAAGCAGTGTAGAAGGTTTACCTTTACATCGTCTATCCCAATATGGGCAAAACAACTTCTGCGAATACCAAAATGTGAACATCTCCGACGTCGAATTCTACATAAGCAAATGGCAAAACCTCACCTCTTTTTGACCCATGGTAGCACTGGTGTAGAGGTGTGGCGCAGCCGGAAATGTCGAAATTCAACATAATTTCGACATTTAAAACTTTTCACGGTTTCAGTTCGTTTAAATTGTTCGATTAAGTGGCCGGTTGATCATGTGTGATCGATGATATTAAGGTAAACCATGTAGAATCATTAGAACAAAGAAACATTCCTTCCAAAGGACTAAATCACATGATATTCAAAAAGTTTGCTTAAGAACTCTGAAGAGAGCTAAAATTAAGGGGACCAAAGGCCCAGAATAACAGACAATTTCAAATGTCACTCTAATTCACTTGTAAAATAGAATAAATAGTTTTGCATCAGCATGTATTTTCCTTACAATAAAAAGAATGAAATTGTATTGTCTGGCATTATCGATGGACTGTAATCCTCAGTGACTTACCAGAACCAGCAAAATTCTGTACAACTGAGAGTTATGGCTGGACACTTTGAAGTTCTTCCAATGTAGAAGATGAAAGACGTAATCCACAGGGGAGAAAAAAAAAAAACAATAAGAAAAGATACTATAAAGTTGACTGTTGAGTTTCTGTTTTACTTCTATTATATAACAAACCCATGTTGATCATGCAGAAAATATGGGGGATACATAGCAAGGGCAAGAAATAAATTAGAGGAATGAAGATGTCTGCACCAGAAAAACTGAAGATCTTTAATGCAACAAATCACAGTAAAACATTACCAAAGTGAAGAAATATTAACCCATCTGGAAAAGGATGTGACCAAGTAAATGTTATGAAACGAAAAAATTCCAAAAACTGTATAAAAAAGAAGCACAGAATTGAGAAAGAAGAAGAAATTTGATACGGTCTTGTATTTATGTGGAGAAAAAAGACATACAGACCAATATGGAAAATTTGGCGCCAAAAATAGTTGAAGAAACCTACAGACATATACCTTTAGATATGCTAAATTTTACAACGGCAAGAATGAGAACACAAAAACAAATCATAACACAAAACAATATGATTAGAGATGTACAGAAGGAACACAAATAAACTGAAGTGATAGAACAACAAAAAAGTGAAAAATTTAGTGTGAAAACTCCTATACAAGCAATATCATAGCATGATTGGTCATTACGTCCTCAGATGACTATGCAACAGACAGCAGCATGATTTTTGAGAAGTACATGCCAAGACTGAGGCTGCCTGTTTCCTGTGCATCTAAATGGGACATGTATAGCTAAAAGTTTCAGTTACACGGTGGGGAAGAAACATGCTAAAGCTCTAACGTTATTGTGGAGTGCTGCCCTGACATAACAGCTGTTCCAAGCTAATGTAATGGCCTAAATTCTATCCTCCTGAATGAAAAAAAATACATTGCTAAAAGAGATGCTGCATTACACAGAGCTATTGTTAAGTGCATTGTTTAAAGAATGGAAGAATGGAATGTGGCAGGAATACCCTTTCATTTCCCAATAGCTGACTTTACTTGGGCTGAGATATGTCGCAGAAAAACAAACAGGTAGCAGTACATGATAGCATTTTTGCAGATGTGCTAATAGGAAATTATTTTGGTGAATTAATACCTTGTGTAAATGCAGGCACATACAGTCAAGCATGGAATCAATCACATGGAGAAGGCAGAACAAGGGAGATCCACTCTTTGCCCAGACTTCTAACAGAGGTTGTTCATGTGGCTATGTCAGGGGAAAAACTAGGTAGTAACAATAAGCCTGAATCTGAGCTATAGCTATGGAAAGGTATTGGTCTTGTTATGAAATGTGTTGCTTCAAGGAATGAATTAAGACTATTGCAACAAGACTGAATCTGAGCCACAGCTACCAAAAGATATTAGACTTCCCAGAAAAGATCTTGCAAAACATTATGTGGTTTGACATCTCTTACAGTATCTCATTCAATGCAGGTTGTGTATTAGTGGTATTCAAAGACTATTTGGTTATGATGTTGGAGGAAGACATTGAGAAGAGGAATGCAGATATTGTATTGCAAGAAGAAGAAGAAGCTGAGAGTAAAGCAGATCAAGAGACTGTGATGAAGAAAGGGGATAATTCTGACTCAGTACTAAGGACATTGGAACAAAGTCAATTTTCAGCAGAGGCCTGGGAAGAAATGCTCCAGATCCATGTCATTGTAATGTTGGAGGAAACCGGAGCACCTGGAGAAAACCCAAACAAATACAGGGAGGACGGATTCACTTCAGAATATCAAAGGTTTAAAACTTCGAATTTCATATGATCAAGACCATATGATCGAAGTTTCAAAACTTTGATATTCTAAAATAAATACAAAAATAAAACCAGGTTCCCCAACAATTTTTGCACCCCCCCCCATGTGGAGGCCTGCACCCCCTGCAACCCCTGCTACTTAAATATACCAACTAAGAGATCGCACTACAGCAAGGAAAAGGGAAAATCTCCCATTCCGCCCTTATGGAGATCTCCAGTCATAATTTTAAAGTTTTAAAACTTCAGTCATATGGTCTCGAACATATGAAATTTGAAGTTTTAAACCTTCGATATTCTGAAGGGAACCCATATAAATATAGATACATATATATATATATATATATATATATATATATATATATATATATATTTATATATATATATAAATATATATATATATATACTGCTCAGCATTTGGTGACTTTAGAAGATAATGCACAGACGAAGTAAACTAGGCTGAATATAGCATCTAATGGTGAGTAACGGGTAAATCAAACACAGAACTAGGCTATGAGGAAAGGCATTAGGGTGCAGTAGGGCATTTCTGGCATATAGAAAGCAATGCAGTATATGCAGTCACATGGGGTATTTCAATTTTAGCATGTTGCTTACCTCGTATTACATTTATAGCACGGCTTACTACAGTTTCAGAGAAGAAGAGCCTTTTTTTCTTGTTTTCTTTTTTTTTTCTTTTTGTCTCCTTAACTGACACTTAAGGGGAGAACAAGATGGAGGAATAGTGCTATACCTAGTGCCAGATAACCTAGCTATGGTACTAGGAGAGATTGTCTAGACTTTTTCAAAATAAAGTTATTATTTTCATTATGACATTTCTGAGTAATGAAAGCATATTTGTTACCATTTTTTTGGCTCATTAAAAGTAGCATCAATCCATGTATCATTCTTGAATAAAATTGTTAGCAACTGTGCCGGCTATGGCATAGATGAATGAGAGATGGCTGAATGTAATTTCTGGGCAATTACATTGTAACAGATATTGCAGATTATGGAACTGAACAGGGGGAGAACAAAAGAAAAATAAAATATAAATTGACTTTTACAATGATTATAAAAATATTTTTTTCCAGAAGCTGTGCAGCTATCTGCAAGTGTGAAGATGAAGATAACTAACACCACAAACAAATTTAGTTTACCAGTAATCAGGCTTAGGAGATAAAACAGATTAGCTCCACTAAGACAGCTGATAGCATACATCCTGCAGATGTGGGTGAGAAATGAGAAGAATCGAGATGGAAAGGGACAGTATATCTATGTTGAAAGAGAAGGAGTGCTGATACTTGGAAAGGAAGTATTGTCAATGAAGGAGTCATGCAGCTTTTGCATGCTGTACAAATGCTTATTGCACAATGTAATATTTTAAGAGTGGTCTTTTGATCTGTGTTTTGACATGTGGGAAGAAACAACCTTTGTTTAATAAAATGTTACCAACTGGTTTACTTTGTGTCTGTAAATGTATTGCCCAATTTCAGATTTATAAATAAGAAAGTTAGTCAAAGAAGATACAGAGGGAGCAGTTTGAAAGAATACATTGTATTGTTTTGAAGTTAAGGTAAAATACATGTTATATTTTAAACCAAAAATGAATGCAGTTTCTGGCAGCATTGTGATACTGGACCAGCCTCCTCAAATTCCTCACTGGCTCCAGACATGGGTCAGGATGAACACTGGGGAGGTGAAGGTGGGTCTGGTCGACCCAGTAAACAAGGAGAGGAGTTTATGTCAGCTGATGGTCAACTGCAGGGAGGAAAAATACTATTCAAAGTGTGTTTTTCATAACTTTAAATTACATATTTTTAATGTGCTATATAAATATGCTTGTTTTTCACCATTGAAGTAATAAACAAATATAGTTGAAAGGTACCCTCTGGGCTATTGATCTATGAGGATCATTAGAAACATAGCCTTATAGTTACATGGTAATTTTTTATCCCTTATAATTTGTTTATAAACAACCCAGAGTGGGCAGAACAAAGATATGTTGGGGCATTCCTTGTTGCCCCTTTCCATAAGGGGCATGGGTGCTATATTATTTCTGATATAAGCATCTGAAAACATTGATTTTAAATTTGAATGGATGCAACATATTAGAAATAAGCAATTTGACTGTTGTCTAAGAGCATTAAATCATAATGCAGTCAGAGATGTGACTGGGAGCTTTTTTCTTCAATATTTTTATTTGGCATATAATATAAAGAATACAGATGTGATGTTATTGCCTGCAAGACACATTTTCTTTAACAGTATTTGCCAGAACTGAGCTACAAAGTTTCGAATCTGAATGCAAATTAAACATCTTTTGTCACAATTTTGTTTTATAACTGGGGGATAATAGGTCTGCACGAACTTTTGTTTGTAATGAGTTTGTTTAGATAGAGTGAGGATTCAGAAACAGTTAGTGTATGATGTATAAAAAATAGAATGGTGAGTGAGAATGCACAGGATGGAGCTGATTCAGAGACATATGTAGTGCAAGGACGCTACCCAAGAAAACAGTGCAGTCAGCATCACGTGCACATAACTGTGTAATGACATGCAAATGAGTGACAGTGAGAAAATGAGACCAAAGGTGAATGCAAAGAAGGATAAACAACATGGCAGTTTGGTTCTGAAATGTATATCATATGTTAGAAGCTATTCCCATAGGCAATTTCCATGATGGCAAATGTCATCTTTGACCATGCCACAGATTAATTTGTCCATGTATAACCTACCATCACTTTCATGAGATGAACATAGTTGAATGCTACCATGTGGCTGGAGATAACATATGGCAGAGTGGAGATATGTGCTTTCCCTATTGGGAATCCCATAGAGTGTGTGGAATATTATTATTCGTAGACAATAAGATATGTACAGCATTGACCATTTTTCCTAACAGGACCTTCCAATGGGCATCAGAAGATAGACTGGTAATGACACAGATATCTATTTCATGCATACTACATCAGTTCCTTGATATCACATGACAGCATGAGGAGAAGCATATGTGTTTTCTAAGGATTGCATAGACAAAAGTACCATTATCCGGGCATTCTATGACATAGCCCATTTATCTTTGGGTTGAGAGGCCATTGGCTGCACCCACATTGCCATCATGGACTTTCATAACCTACCTTGATACTAGTTCAGCAAACAGAAGGTTTTCTCTCCATCAACTGCCAAATGATGTGCAAAGCACATAGTACTATTTAGAATGTATCTGCATCCTTCCCAGGTTGTTCCCAAGCTTTCATTTTTGGTACACCTCCAGCCTAATGCAGCAATTTGTGAGGGCTGATTTCTGACAGAGATATCTTCTTGTTCATGTTGGATGTATCATGGTGCCAGGGCTCATGACTCCTATACAAAATCTGCAGTGCTACACTTTCACAGACCTACAGCATTGGTAAGCATGTGTTCATATTGTTGAAGGCCTGCTTCTACTTCTAAAATATCTCTGATAGTGTAATGAAGTAGACTCATAAGGCATGCATCAAGACATCTGATGTCTGTGCAGTGCTGCACAAGTTGGTGGTAAGCAGCTGAGGATTGTCAATGGAAAACCAGGCAGACCAGATAGACCAGAGTCAGCAGAAAAGAAGATGCAAGGTAAGAATCCTTCAGAGGAACCAGCTAGTGGGAAACCTACTTAAGGCCGAAGTGTATGCAAAATGATGTGATGACAGTAAAGGGGAATTGTCTAGCCTCCACCTTTGGTCCACCTTTAGGCCAGACTAGACTAAATTAGGACTAAAACTGGTGCATACAATAAGATACACTGGTTATGCTGCATAGTGCATTGGTTGGCCATGTTATAAGTCAGACATTAACTACATGCATAGCTGCCCTGGTGGAATAGAGGAATAAAGCCTTCAGTATATCCCAGTCAACTCAGGCTTGATTAGCAGATTGGGCCATTGATGGAGTGCCTGTAGATGGATAGGTCTACCCATCCTGGGGTGGGTGTTTATACAGGTGCTCCATGAAGTGATCTTTGGTGGAGTCTGGGTTATCATACTGAGGGGGCATAGCACAAGGATTAGTTAGGGAGTTGGGTATGGCAGAGCTGCTGCAGAGGTAGGGAAATCTGTCACATTCTCAACTGTATGCCGGCCATTCAAGTGCCACCAGGTTGAAGCATTAGAAAGGGGGAGTGGTATGTAGAAGATGCTTAAAAAAACAGTGGAATGGCAAAAGCCAAGAAGCCCAGG
This sequence comes from Protopterus annectens, assembly GCF_019279795.1. Lineage (NCBI taxonomy): Eukaryota > Metazoa > Chordata > Ceratodontiformes > Protopteridae > Protopterus > Protopterus annectens. Next base: position 1,642,949,905 of record NC_056743.1, on the reverse strand, counting down.
ATGTCTTTAGGTTCTACAACTGCCCCAGCAATAAATAAGAGAAAGTCCAGGGGATCTGTAGTAGGATGGATGTGTAGCACTGGGTAAGAAGACTATAGGATGAAAGAGGCACCGCTTAAAAAAAGTTGTAAGAATGGTACCTACAGACAGCATGGGACAGCCCATTCATTATGGTAAGAATGGTACCTACAGGCAGCATGGGTCAACCCCTTCATTATACTAAGAATGGTACCTACAGACAGCTTGGTACAGCCCGTTCATTATACTAAGAATGGTACCTACAGACAGCATTAGACAACCCCTTCATTATACTAAGAATGGTACCTACAGACAGCATGGGACAGTCCCTTCATTATACTAAGAATGGTACCTACAGACAGTATGGGACAGTCCCTTCATTAAACTAAGAATGGTACTTACAGACATCATGGGACACCTCCTTCATTAACCGAAGAATGGTACCTACAGATGGCATGGGACAACCCCTTCATTATAGTAAGAATGGTACCTACAGATAGTATGGGACAGCCCCTTCATTAAACTAAGAATGGTACCTACAGAGAGCATGGGACAGCTCCTTCATTAACCTAAGAATGGTACCTACAGACGGCATGGGACAACCCCTTCATTATAGTAAGAATGGTACCTACAAACAGTATGGGACAGCCCCTTCAATATACTAAGAATGGTACCTACAGACAGCTGGGGACAGCCCATTCATTATTGTAAGAATAGTACCTACAGACAGCATGGGTCAACCCCTTCATTATACTAAGAATGGTACCTACAGACAGCATGGGACAGCCTCTTCATTATACTAAGAATGGTACCTAAAGACAGCTTAGGACAGCCCTTTATTATTGTAAGAACAGTACGTGGTGGTAAGTATATTGTAGAATTGTAAAGCAGGAGACAGAAGTTCAAACCTTCTCCCTCTTTCCTCAAATGCTGTCAACATGATGAAGACATACCATGATAGACAGGCACTCATACTCAGAATCTGTAGTACATCACAAGAGGATGCTGAGGGGGCCTTGTGATAGATTTCCTCACTAAACTGTGCCAATTGTTGAAGTAATACTTTTATAGCAGCCATCATCGCCTACCAAAGTTTAGAGAATTCATTCAATCGGTAGTGGTGAGTTTTAAACAGATTCTGCCAAGATGGAGGGTATTCAGAAATGGCATTATAAAAGCAGTGCTGCAATACAATTTCAGGCATCATTCAAGATAAGGAGCTGGGCAATGTAGCTAAGGAATTCCCCATAAATCAAGCTATCTTTCTTAGATGTGCCTCAAAAACTTGTTTTATTATGGAAGGGGGATATCATAACTAAATTAAGATTTTTTTTTTACTAAAGATTCAGCAAAGATGTAAAAGGTATCAATTGTACAAAGTACTTTTTTCTACAGAAATACAGCAGTGCCCTGGTAAATTTATACTGCCTAGCAACATTTTTTTCTAACTATTTGTAAGATTTTATAAGGAATGTTATCAAGATTCAAAATTTGATCCATCACAAGAAGTAAAGGGGCTGGTCTTCTTCAATTAATGCTGGAAAGTCCACCCCCTTTCGTGAAAATGCTGAACTGACAGAACCATTTCCAATATTGCTTCAATCTATGACACTTCCTAGAATATCTTTTAATAAACTGGGGCTTTTTGTCTGTATGCCATGTTCATACAGCCAAACAGTTTTTGCTTTCATCTGGAAGAATTCAGTGAACTGCATTTGAGACAATAGTGAGAATGTCTGATTTACATTCACCGGTGAGATTATGTCTGTGAACTGTGTGAGTCATTTTCAGCTTACTGGTAGAGATACAGTCATCGTCCATTAGTATAGTGTTAGATCTATCTACCCAATGATGCATTTTCTAGTGCCCTCTGTCCACTTGGGCATTTTTAGTTTACATTTTTTCATGCGTGATTGGTACATGTTTTTATTAATTAATTTTCAGCCACATTACTAGATTTTAAATAAAAGATCTTATTGCTTATTTCTGGCTGGTGCTTTTTAATGTATATATAGGTAATTGCACAAAACTGGTAAATTTTAAGTTATTGCATTTGATTTTTCTAAGAGTAAAAGATTGCTTAGTTATAGCTGTAATACATTAGAATAACAGCTGAGATATTTTAAGAGTGTAGAGTAATTGTGCTGTATGCACCATATTGCTCGGGCTGATGGCAGCTTGTTTCTGTAAAAGCAGGAAGAGGTAGCAAAAGTAAAAGTTATTACTAGAACCTCATGGAAAACTTCTGTTTCTAAGAACTTAAAGTTTAGCGAAGATGCATTTACTGTTGGTAGTTGACACTTTAAGGCTCCAGGCTAAGAAATAGGTAGAGGAATGTCTAGGAAGCTAATGAATATAACACTGCTCTAAACTGTGCATTGTGGAACCTATTGGGATATGGTTAATACTGCTTGCAGCCCAACTCAGCAGTGGGCATTTTTCCCTGCAATTGCTTTTAATATCCAAGTGTTGTTTAGGTCAAAAGGTCATAGTCGCTGTCACAGAGCAGTTAGTAGCAAATGTGTGGAGTTAAACCCATATCCTGACATGATCTAATATTCTCTAATGGAAAATACATTTTAGTGCATTTTTTTCCATAAAGTTGGGGATGACCTGCTAAAGACATTCGTGCCAAAAGTACTACATCAAGGGCAAGGCTTTATTATAGCTACCGCCAGAGAAGCATAGATGTTCATGGAATATGTCAGACATAATGTAAAATTAGTCATGCCCACATTGACATAATTATAGCTGCACATGACATTTAATCATTTTTTTATTTAATTATTGCTATTGTAGAACAAAATAAAGGGCATTAATTTGCTGTACCTCCTACAAAACATATTCATGTCTGGGTTACATGTCTAAACCTCCATTTCAACAAAATACATGTTCTGCTAATGTTGTTTGTAAGAGAGACTGGCACCCTGCTTAACTCCCTATCAGTAAATTCTAAACATAAGGGACAAATGGTTAGCCAGCACCCAATGCAGAGGGATTACAGAATTAATAAAAATGTGTTTTGCTATTACTGATTTGCATATAAGCTCCAAAACATGAGCATTTATTTCTGAAAGTCATACAAGTAACATGAGGTTATTATTTTCAACATTTGGGAAGCTGTTGGGATTGTAAATTTATGTTAGCTAAGAGTGAATATATGAGCATATTTACAATGCTGTGCTGGTTAACTGTTACTCCATTAACCATTATCCTGATATGGTCATTTCTGTTTAGATTATGGTAATAAACATTATAACCTAATATCTGTATCACTGGATATGGATATTACATTGATAAACTAATAAGTCTCTGACATACTGCCAGGTAATGGTTTTCATTTGCTTAACTGAGTGCTTGCCTTTGATGTATAATTTCTTTTTTGTCCATATTGGTATTATATATTCAAGGCAATTTCTATGTATTTTCAATTGTCCTACTGTATGCCTATGACATGTCTGTAAATAAATGTTTTAATCAGTCCGTCTATGCAGTTAACCGACACAGCACTTAAATAAGTATTTAAAAAAATGACAATCCATAATATGTTTGTGTATTTCATTTGAAAGCTTAGAACAAAGTTTTCTGAATGAGGTGTAGATATTACATTCTCAGTCATGTGGTGTTCTCTTGTATAATTCTTTTGTCTTGCAACAAGAGATGCCACAAAGGAGGAAGTAGGGTTTCTGTTTCACCCAACTAGTTCCTGCTGTCAGTGAATTCACCAGTTCGAATCTTGCACAAGTGAAGGGTATATAATAAATGATTCTTCGTGGCATATATGAGTCTTGTTTATGCTGATGAATTATTTGTTAACATGGTTAAATATCAATATAGTTTTCAGGTCACACTCATTATAATGTAGTGACATGGAAATATTAATAGTCTTATATTCCACTCTATAAAATGATCGCTAGAATCACTGAGTGCCATAGGTCTCAACTGTCCAGATTTCTGACTCATATTTTTTGTCTATTTCTCATAAAATTGTAGTTTTTTGGCAAATCATTGTCAATTCATAGAGGAATGAAGTTAGAAAATAATGACAGACATTTGATTTTACAGGCATCATATCATTCAGAAAATTCATGCTAATGCAAAACTGTTATTCTGTCAACCTTCTAAGATTGTAAGGGCAGTATTTAAAACGTGTCCCTATTTTTGCACCTTTGTGGCCCCATTATTTGTGGATTTGTTCAGATTTCTTGCTGTAAGATGTTAAGTAGCATGCTGAGTGCCCTCCTTCAACAAACACTTAACTATAAAACTCGGGTTGAAATTAGCAGTAAATGTCTTTCAATATCTAGTGGTAACAGTTTTTGATAAGCAACAATAGTCATGCCTAGATATTTCGGAATGCTACAAAGGTATTTCAACAGTACTTGATTACTAGAGTAAGTGGACTAATGTCCCTTGGTCACACTGTTGTGAGTCCCAGAGTGTCAAAAGAATACATCTACAACCTACACCACAGTATGGCCTTCTTTGGTCCTTCTTCTGTGTACATTTACTACAGTTCTGCAGCACAGGGTATGCAGTCCAACAAATCCTTCTCTGGCTGTGATGCTAACCCTGTGGGTACTAGAGCAATCCCTGACAACAACAGTACATTGGGTGGGTTACTGCTTTCTGGGGTGCTGCTCTGTATGCTGAGCCCCTTTATTATTGTAAGAATGGTACATGCAGACAGCATGGGACAGCCCCTTCATTATTGTAAGAAAGGTACCTACAGGCAGCATAGGACAGCCTCTTCATTATACTAAAAAGGGTACCTACAGAAAGCATGAGACAGCCCCTTCATTTTTGTAAAATGGTACCTACAGAGAGCATGGGACAGCCCCTTCATTATACTAAGAATGGTACCTACAGACAGCATGGGACAGCTCCTTCATTAAACTACGAATGGTACCTACAGACAGCATGGGACAGCCCCTTCATTATTGTAAGAATGGTACCTACAGGCAGCATAGGACAGGCTCTTCATTATACTAAAGAGGGTACCTACAGAAAGCATGAGACAGCCCCTTCATTGTTGTAAGAATGGTACCTACAGACAGCATGGGAAAACCCCTTCATTATTCTAATAATGGTACTTCCAGACAGCATTAGACAACCCCTTCATTATACTAAGAATGGTACATACAGGCAGCGTGGGGCAACCCCTTTATTATTGCAAGAATGGTACCTACAGGCAGCATGGGACAGCCCCTTCATTATACTAAGAATGGTACCTACAGACAGCATTAGACAACCCCTTCATTATACTAAGAATGGTACCTACAGACAGCTTGGGACAACCGCTTCATTATACTAAGAATGCTACCTACAGACAGCATTAGACAACCCCTTCATTATACTAAGAATGCTATCTACAGACAGTGTGGGGCAACCCCTTCATTATACTAAGAATGGTACCTACAGGCAGCATGGGACAGCCCCTTCATTATACTAAGAATAGCACCTACAGACAGCATTAGACAACCCCTTCATTATACTAAGAATGGTACCTCCAGACAGCATGGGACAACCCTTTCATTATACTAAGAATGGTACCTACAGACAGCATGGGACAGCCCATTCATTATTGTAAGAATGGTACCTACAGACAGCATGGGTCAACACCTTCATTATACTAAGAATGGTACCTACAGACAGCTTGGTACAGCCCCTTCATTATACTAAGAATGGTACCTCCAGACAGCATGGGACAACCCCTTCATTATACTAAGAATGGTACCTACAGACAGCATGGGACAGCCCCTTCATTAAACTAAGAATGGTACCTACAGACAGCATGAGACAACCCCTTCATTATACTAAGAATGGTACCTACAGACAGCATGGGTCAACCCCTTCATTATACTAAGAATGGTACCTACAGACAGCATGGGACAGCCCATTCATTATTGTAAGAATGGTACCTACAGACAGCATGGGTCAACACCTTCATTATACTAAGAATGGTACCTACAGACAGCTGGGGACAGCCCATTCATTATTGTAAGAATGGTACCTACAGGCATTATAGTCATTATTGTAAGAATGGTACCTACACACAGCATGGGTCAACCCCTTCATTATACTAAGAATGGTACCTACAGACAGCATGGGACAGCCCCTTCATTATACCAAGAATGGTACCTACAGACAGCTTGGGACAGCCCCTTCATTATTGTAAGAACAGTACATGGTGGTAAGCATATTGTAGAATTGTAAAGCAGGAGACAGAAGTTCAAACCTTCTCCCTCTTTCCTCAAATGCTGTCAACATGATGAAGACATACCATGATAGACAGGCACTCATACTCAGAATCTGTAGTACATCACAAGAGGATGCTGAGGGGGCCTTGTGATAGATTTCCTCACTAAACTGTGCCAATTGTTGAAGTAATACTTTTATAGCAGCCATCATCGCCTACCTTAGTTTAGAGAATTCATTCAATCGGTAGTGGTGAGTTTTAAACAGATTCTGCCAAGATGGAGGGTATTCAGAAATGGCATTATAAAAGCAGTGCTGCAATACAATTGCAGGCATCATTCAAGATAAGGAGCTGGGCAATGTAGCTAAGGAATTCACCGTAAATCAAGCTATCTTTCTTAGATGTGCCTCAAAAACTTGTTTTATTATGGAAAGGGAGATATCATAACTAAACTAAAGATTTTTTTTTTACTAAAGATTCAGCAAAGATGTAAAAGGTATCAATTGCAGGGGCAGCTCGTGCCATCGGACTGCCAGACAGCAGCCCCCTCAGCAAGAAAAAAGTACTTTTTAGTTATTTAATTTTTATTGTCTTTAGTGAGTCTTTCTTAGCCAGCTGCTTTACGCCGACTGACTCGTCTGCGAGTACGAGCATGCGCACTTTCTATTTCCGGGTTGCGGCGGTTTTAAAAAAAGAAGGTTTTTTTTCTCTTTTTCTCTGCGCTGCAGTCCGGATAGTGAATTAAGGCATGAGTGTGATGGGCAGCAGTCTATGCAGTTTGGAACCGTATAGAATTGGAAGGGGTTTGGACTGTCACGTCCGCAGGCATGTACATGACGTGGATGGGCTAAATGGCTGCTGATTGGTTTTCGCTCTCTTCCCGGGCTTTATGTGCTGGGAAAATAGCGAGAAGCAAATAGTTGCAGCCAGTTTCGGTTGTGGACTTGTCATTTGTGTGGTGGATTTTATTTGCTTGCCTTGGTGGCCTAATTTCATTCACTGGACTTTCAGCGGCTTATACAAGGTAAGTACCGAACCGAGTAAGCAAATTACCATTCAGTTCATAAATTAATGGTGATGATTCTCTTCACCATTATACAAACGTCCTTCTTGATTTTCCAGTAGAAAATGAGGGGCACCCATCATATTTAGCAACATGCATTACATTTCCAGAATTGCACATATAATGTTACTTTTGCCCATATGTTCTCCCTGTTTCCTTGTATAAAAACATGTGCTAGAAATATATCTTTGTGCCTTGCAAATGCCATAAGTAAATGTTATTTTCGTCTTTATACTTTTTTGTTAGTTCTGCTTTTGGTGGTTACTGTCCTTTTGACATATGAACTTGGGTCCAATTCATACTATTTTCCACAGAGTTTTGTTTATTCTTAAAATTCTCTACTTCCTCTGTGTTTTGTTTCTACTTTCTTATCCTCAATTGAGTAATTCAACAACATTCTACACTCATGTATCAGCCTCTTGTAAAACTAATTTCCTTTCTATCAATTGAGTAATCTAACACCTTCCTATATTTATGCATTGTCATCACACTCTTGTCATCTCGTCTCAAACCCCCTTCACTTAATGGCATATGAAAATATTTTATCTTATTATTAATTTTTGTTATTATTCTGTTTATGCTTGTTTACAAGACCCTTCTATTCAACAGCATATTTATCAACTCTGTTTTACCTGCTTCAAAATTATTATTTGCTGTTTTTCTAGATGCTGTCATGAGGGCAGTCTTTAAAACATTATCTTTCAGGCATCTTAGATGCACAGTCTGGAAATGTAAAATGTTGTTGGTTGCTGGGCAGTGAGATGGAGAAGCTGCATCACCTCTGGGACCACAATGTTCATACCGATATTGATGCCCACTTCTATGCACTTACAATGAGAACTACCTCAGAAGTATCTTAGTAGCCAAATATTTTCCTTCAAAACCACATTTGTCAGCATTGCTCCTCCTTGGTGGGACTGTAGACTTGGATGGCCCTAGGATGATTCCCCTCCCTCACAGGACAGGCATACCTCCGTCCTGCTCTGACTGTTCCTTCAGGTGCACAGACATCTAGTTGACCAGTCCAACTAGATACATAGTGATACTAAGTCGGTGCTTTATTCCCTGTAAACCATCACAGCTGGTCTTATACTGCTAGACTATATACCATCAAAACAACACACAGGATCTTCAAACAAACAGCAGTATTAATGCAAGCTTAAATGCAATTCTAATACCTTTTATCTGCAGACATGGCAAACAGTAAGACTTATTTATGTATACATAAAACTCAAATGAGATGAGATGTGTTGAGCAAATAAGGTTGAAAATCTCTATATTTCTTGTAAAAGAGGGTCATGACAAACATTGAGGCAGTATGTAAGAGTCTGCAGCAAAGCATTACAACTTACTCTGTGACAGTTAAGTAAAGTGAAATTAGGATTTTCTCTTGCTCAAACACAAGAATTAGCAGAGCTATTCCAGCAAATCTCAATAAGAACATAGTAAGACTTTGAGGTTTACAGAAGTTAAATAATTCTTGTGCTGCAAAACTCACATTTAGCATGATATGTGACTCATCAGGACAATGAGCCAGTCTAGCAAGCAATAGCTTGTTGCCAGTCTATCCCTTCATACCATGTAATCAAATAAATCTGTTACAGGTATGTTTCTAATGTTATAAACTATAATAGATAGGATCCAAACTGGTTCATTCTACTGAATGTAGAAAGAGAACACCTGCTACTTACTCAAGTAATAAAACTGTTCAATATGTCATTCAAACTGTACAAATACCCACTTGTTTTCACTTCACGTAAAAGTTCAGCTGCTCCAGGCTACAGGAACTCAAAAGAATAAGAAAACATTTCAAGCATTTATCAGTGCTTAGCCCAAAATAATGGTAAAAGAAAATGAGACTGGTTTTAAGAAAGGTGTTCATTGCACTGTATCAATAAGTCAAAACAAGGCATTGTTGTATCTGTATTTCCTGGATGTCCCAGATACACAGCAGAAAATGATTTGGCTTTAAATACATCTGATGACTTGGATGCGGCATCAGTTATGCTCTGATGGAAAGACAAAAATGCTGAGTACGTATACATAGCCATAGTTGTTAAAGTACTGCTAAATACGTATGTATGTGTGTAAAATGCCCCAGGTGCTACATGGTGGTGGGTAGAGAATAAGGCTTGAACCCTGTACCTTCGGCCCAGGTGGCAAGAGCCTGAATTCCCTACCCATCACCATTTGTAAAAATGCTGCAGATTTTTCCCTCATACTTGTTCTGTTCCTCATAACATCTGTGGTTTCTGTATTTTTTTGTCTTTACAAAGCCAGTAGTGCATTGGTGCAGTGGTAGCATTGTTGCCTGACAGCTACATGTTCTCTGGTTTGATTCTTGGCTGGGGTGCCTTACTTTGTGTATGGAGTCTGAATGCCCTCCCTATTTTTGTTTCCTCTAGTGTCCTCCCATCTTACAAAGACGTGTCTGTCCGGAGTGTTTCTCCTTGGGCCTCTGCTAAAAATTAGCTTTTGTTCCAAGTCAGACTTTCCTGGTTAACAAATGTTAAAAATGACACGCATTTGAATATCAGACTTCATATTTTTCAGAAAGTGCATGGTAACACAAAAGCTTTTATTCTAGCAATTTTCTAAGTGTATAAGATGGATATTTGAAATTTGTCCCTATTTGTGGGACTGTATTCTCCCATTATTGGCTTCATCCAGGTTTTGTGCTAAGGTTGAGAGCTATGGTAAGAACTGAATTCACTGAATATGTTTCAGGGCTATATTCCCCCATTACTGGCTTTGTCCAGGTGTTTTTTGCTAAGAGGTTGAGAGCTATAGTGAGAACTGAATTCACTGAATGTTTGGGGGGCTGTATTCACCCATTATTGGCTTTGTTCAGGTGTTTTGTGCTAAGAGGTTGACAGCTGTGCTATGGTGAGAACTGAATTCACTAAATGGTAGCCATTTAAGTTTCCATTTTCCTCTTTCACAAGACAGCTGATTTGACATAGTGGTATATTGCTCTGACTGTTTTGCACAGGGTCCTAGGTTTAAGGCTTGACAGTGAAATGTATGGTGGTAACACAGCATTTTATTCTAGAAACTTTCCAACATTATACAAGCAATGTTTAAAATGTGTCCCTGTTTTTTGGGCTTTTGTCCCCCCCACAATAAACTTTGGATTTTTCCAGATTTCTTTGTGCTGCAAAGTTCAGAGATACAACTGAGTGAGTAGATTTTACAAGGAGCTGAGAGCTGCAGGGGAGCAAAAGTTTAGTGCTGCTTATGGTGAGTCTGCTTGCATTGTTAATAGCACAACAGGTAGTATACTTGCTTTTGATGCAAAAGGCTGTGGGTTCTACTCCTACAGTACATAGATGCATTTCTGATACTGTACTGTGTTGCAAAAGGGATTGATGCAAAGATACCCAGTAACTATGAACCTGTTATCAGTTTGCCATCCATTCCCTATTGCAATATTGCTAGATTATCAATTTTTTAGTATAAGATAGGCAATTTATTCCTCAAGGGTAACGGGCACTTTATTTGTAGATGAAAAAATGAAATACAAAGTTGTTTGCTAGCAGCAACCTCTTCATTAGTTACAGATCTCTTTAATGTGGAATTATTTAGATGACTTTTACTTCTTCAGAGATTGTGGATATGTACTGATACTGGTGGACTGTAGAAGTTTGAGTAGACTTTTATGATGGAAATGTTCTGAATTGGGCAGTTTTGTCATTACTGGTGCATGCATTTTTGTTTCATTATTTACTGGAAAAATTTCAAAACAATAAATTTAAAACACCCTCTAAAATTGTACTGTATTGTACAAGGAATATAATTTAATACAATCAGGAAGGTGTATGAAAGAGCATGTGTATGTTTCGTGTGCAAGGGGCCTGTGATTTGAAAACAGCCCAAATCCAAAATTAATCTGCCACTGGCAAAATGTATTTTCTTTGAATGTGGGTTTCAATGATTGTGAGTTTTCAAGGGCAGAGAAGTTTTAATGCTAAGTCTGTTGTCATTGTGAGACTGCATTGCTTTGTTTAGCAGATAAGGTTCATAGGTTCGTACTAGGCTTACTGCCCTTTTCAGCCATTTGAAGCCTAACCAATTACCACATGTGAGAATCAAACCCTGCACCTTGTGTCTTTAAGGTAAACACCTTAAACATTATGTCATCCTCCCACTAATAGATATGATATCTATTAGTGTTTGCGCTGTAAAATGCAAAATAAAACTTTTAAATGAAGTCCAAATCATCGCAGAAGTAAAGCAGTATGCACATTAGTGTTTATGGTAAATGCGGTGAAATAGCCAAGTAATGGTTCATTGGAATGGCTGTAGGGGAGGAGCTCCATTCGACCATAATTTTGTGAGGGGGGAAGGGCAGCAAACTCAAAGACAGCCCCGGCTGAACTATATCTCTCAACTGTCCAGATTTTTGCAGAATTAATAGATTTTTGCTTCTTATTTTTCGTTTAATCCTCATAAAATTTGTGGTTTTCTGTCAAATCATTTAGGAATGAAGTCACTAAATAATGACAGACACTGAGTTTCAGACTTTATAACCTTCAGAAAAATGCATGCTAAAGCAAGACCTGCTATTCGGTCAACTGTCTCATTTTATACAAGAGCAATTTTTAGTACTGTTTATATGTTCCCCCCATATATTTGGCCTTGTCCAGATTTCCTGCATTAACATGTTGAGAGGTACATGCAAATAAATTGCTTTATAGAATTAGGCATATCCAAACCTCTCAACTGTCCCCAATTTTGGCTCAAAATGCTGCTCTTCCCCTAATAATCCCTCTGCAAAATGGCAATTTTGGAAGAAACCATGGATGGTTTACAATTAATAAATAACTGTAATAATCAGTTATATATTACTTTTATTTCAGAAATGCACATAGATTCTTTTATTTTCTCAGCTGCTCAAGTTAGCAGTAATAATATTAAAAAGTGTCCCTTCTTTGACAGGTTCCCAGCTGTATTATGTGGCTATTTTATATTTTTGAATCACATTTTTGGTCCATTTTTCATAAAATTGTGGGTTTTTTTGGCAAATTAGTGGCAAATCATTAACAACTGAAGTTAGAAAATAATGACAGACATTTCCGTTTCAGATTTCTTACCCTTCAGAAAATTCATACTAATGCAAGACCTACTATTCTATTATCTTTCTAGGTTTATAAGAGCATTATTTAAAAATTGTCCTTATTTTTGGGTCTTTGTCCCACTTCTATGTATGGCTTTGTCCAGATTTCTTGCTCTGAGGTTAAGAGGTATGACAAATGTGTCAGGGCCATCACAGTCAGCCAGAGCCTTTCAAATTGTGACATACTTGTTGCACCCCACTCCCCCATGTAGTTACTCTGGATGTGTCCAAGCAAGGCAAGGAGCAGTTATGCAGTGTAAATGTGCAGACTATCCCCCCATCCAAGGTAGACATAAGTACTACAATGGCTTTTCATCTGACCTTGATTTTGCAGAATGTTCTGGTTTCTGTCATATTTTTATACTGTTAATTTATGCTTATTATTATTCAGAAAGTGTCTGTTGCTCTGTGTTTAAGTAGCAGTGCTTTAATGACCATCTGGTAAGCTTGTCTGCGATTGTAAGATGCAAGTAAGTTTTAATAAGCATACTGTTAAAGAATTGCCAACATTGAAAGCCTTTCTGTTGTTGCCATGCAGAGAATACTTACATAACTAGATAACATATAAGCCTTGGGTATTGAAGTGCATATGACTGTATTTGTAATAAAGGACAGGATTACATTTTAAGAGCTCATTACAGGCTTTACCTGCAAACTAAACAGAATGCCAATCTATTATGTGCGGTCCATATCCTGTGCAGTAATCCTTTAAGCAATGTATGTTGAGTTTGTTTCCTGTTTGCTTTTCATTTTTTACTTTGATCATGTTTTCCCCATGAAACAAGTAGATAGTTGTTGTCAGGCAGCAGGTCTTTTTTGGATAAGAAACATTTTTACAAGTGGGGGTATCATACAGATTGCTACTTTCAGCATGTTACTTGGTACTTTAATAAAGCTGAATATAAATTATAATTAGAACTGGAGTACAAGGAGAAGTGGTTTGAGTTGAGTGCTGCTTGTTTTTCTTATACTTGATTTTGACTAGCATTCCAGTAAAAAGTCATTTATTTTTTCATGCATCTCAACCTTTTTGTTTCCATCTAGATATGAAGTAAGCTGTCATGCAGCCAATGGACTGAAATATGTTTTTTCTTCTACACTTCATTTTGTCTTGATTTACTATCATAATGACTGTTTGGCACCCAGGGCAGAGTATTTAATTAAAGTTCCAGTTTTTGTGGTTTTGAGCATAGCCCCTCCCCTTTCTAGTTGGCCACACCCATTCCCATTGACCCCCACCCATTCAGCTGTCTCCTGCAGCCACCCTTTGATTTGAAGTCACCAGCCGCCACTGATCAATTGTCCAAAGTACTTTTTTCTACAGAAATACAGCAGTGCCCTGGTAAATTTATACTGCCTAGCAACATTTTTTTTCTAATTATCTGTAAGATTTTATGAGGAATGTTATCAAGATTCAGAATTTGATCCATCACAAGAAGTAAAGGGGCTGGTCTTCTTTAATTAATGCTGGAAAGTCCACCCCCTTTGGTGAAAATGCTGAACTGACAGAACCATTTCCAGTATTGCTTCAATCTATGACACTTCCTAGAATATCTTTTAATAAACTGGGGATTTTTGTCTGTATGCCATGTTCATACAGTCAAACAGTTTTTGCTTTCATCTGGAAGTATTCAGTGAACTGCATTTGAGACAATAGTGAGAATGTCTGATTTACATTCACCGGTGAGATTATGTCTGTGAACTGTGTGAGTTATTTTCAGCTTACAGGTAGAGATACAGTCATCGTCCATTAGTATAGTGTTAGATCTATCTACCCAATGATGTATTTTCTAGTACCATCTGTCCACTTGGGCATTTTTAGTTTACATTTTTTCATGCGTGATTGGTGCATGTTTTTATTAATTAATTTTCAGCCACATTACTAGATTTTAAATAAAAGATTTTATTGCTAAAATGCATTTTTCTTGCTGGTGCTTTTTAATGTATATATAGGTAATTGCACAAAACTGGTAAATTTTAAGTTATTGCATTTGATTTTTCTAAGAGTAAAAGATTGCTTAGTTATAGCTGTAATACATTAGAACAACAGCTGAGATATTTTAAGAGTGTTCAGTAATTGTGCTGTATGCACCATATTGCTCGGGCTGATGGCAGCTTGTTTCTGTAAAAGCAGGAAGAGGTAGCAAAAGTAAAAGTTATTACTAGAACCTCATGGAAAACTTCTGTTTCTAAGAACTTAAAGTTTAGCCAAGATACATTTACTGTTGGTAGTTGACACTTTAAGGCTCCAGGCTAAGAAATAGGCAGAGGAATGTCTAGGAAGCTAATGAATATAACACTGCTCTAAACTGTGCATTGTGGAACCTATTGGGATATGGTTAATACTGCTTGCAGCCCAACTCAGCAGTGGGCATTTTTCCCTGCAATTGCTTTTAATATCCAAGTGTTGTTTAGGTCAAAAGGTCATAGTCGCTGTCACAGAGCAGTTAGTAGCAAATGTGTGGAGTTAAACCCATATCCTGACATGATCTAATATTCTCTAATGGAAAATACATTTTAGTGCATTTTTTTCCATAAAGTTGGGGATGACCTGCTAAAGACATTCGTGCCAAAAGTACTACATCAAGGGCAAGGCTTTGTTATAGCTACCCCCAGAGAAGCATAGATGTTCATGGAACATGTCAGACATAATGTAAAATTAGTCATGCCCACATTGACATAATTATAGCTGCACATGACATTTAATCCCTTTTTTATTTAATTATTGCTATTGTAGAACAAAATAAAGGGCATTAATTTGCTGTACCTCCTACAAAACATATTCATGTCTGGGTTACATGTCTAAACCTCCATTTCAACAAAATACATGTTCTGCTAATGTTGTTTGTAAGAGAGACTGGCACCCTGCTTAACTCCCTATCAGTAAATTCTAAACATAAGGGACAAATGGTTAGCCAGCACCCAATGCAGAGGGATTACAGAATTAATAAAAATGTGTTTTGCTATTACTGATTTGCATATAAGCTCCAAAACATGAGCATTTCATTCTGAAAGTCATACAACTAACATGAGGTTATTATTTTCAACATTTTAGGAAGCTGTTGGGATTGTAAATTTATGTTAGCTAAGAGTGAATATATGAGCATATTTACAATGCTGTGCTGGTTAATGTTACTCCATTAACCATTATCCTGATATGGTCATTTCTGTTTAGATTATGGTAATAAACATTATAACCTAATATCTGTATCACTGGATATGGATATTACATTGATAAACTAATAAGTCTCTGTAGTACTGCTAGGTAATGGTTTTCATTTGCTTAACTGAGTGCTTGCCTTTGATGTATAATTTTTTTTGTCCATATTGGTATTATATATTCAAGGCAATTCCTATGTATTTTCAATTGTCCTACTGTATGCCTATGACATGTCTGTAAACAAATGTTTTAATCAGTCCATCTATGCAGTTAACCAACACAGCACTTAAATAAATATTTCAAAAAATGAAAATCCATAATATGTTTGTGTATTTCATTTGAAAGCTTAAAACAAAGTTTTCTGAATGAGGTGTAGATATTACATTCTCAGTCATGTGATGTTCTCTTGTATAATTCTTTTGTCTTGCAACAAGAGATGCCACAAAGGAGGAAGTAGGGTTTCTGTTTCACCCAACTAGTTCCTGCTGTCAGTGAATTCACCAGTTCGAATCTTGCACAAGTGAAGGGTATATAATAAATGATTCTTCGTGGCATATATGAGTCTTGTTTATGCTGATGAATTATTTGATAACATGGTTAAATATCAATATAGTTTTTAGGTCACACTCATTATAATGTAGTGACATGGAAATATTAATAGTCTTATATTCCGCTTTGTAAAATGATCGCTAGAATCACTGAGTGCCATAGGTCTCAACTGTCCAGATTTCTGACTCATATTTTTTGTCTATTTCCCATAAAATTGTAGTTTTTTGGCAAATCATTGTCAATTCATAGAGGAATGAAGTTAGAAACTAATAACAGACATTTGATTTTTCAGGCATCATATCCTTCGGAAAATTCATGCTAATGCAAAACTGTTGTTCTGTCAACCTTCTAAGATTGTAAGGGCAGTATTTAAAAAGTGTCCGTATTTTTGCACCTTTGTGGCCCCATTATTTGTGGATTTGTTCAGATTTCTTGCTGTAAGATGTTAAGTAGCATGCTGAGTGCCCTCCTTCAACAAACACTTAACTATAAAACTCGGGTTGGAATTAGCGGTAAATATCTTTCAATATCTAGTGGTAACAGTTTTTGATAAGTAACAATAGTCATGCCTAGATATTTCGGAATGCTACAAAGGTATTTCAACAGTACTTGATTACTAGAGTAAGTGGACTAATGTCCCTTGGTCACACTGTTGTGAGTCCCAGAGTGTCAAAAGAATACATCTACAACCTACACCACAGTATGGCCTTCTTTGGTCCTTCTTCTGTGTACATTTACTACAGTTCTGTAGCACAGGGTATGCAGTCCAACAAATCCCTCTCTGGCTGTGATGCTAACCCTGTGGGTACTAGAGCAATCCCTGACAACAACAGTACATTGGGTGGGTTACTGCTTTCTGGGGTGCTGCTCTGTATGCTGAGCCCATTTATTATTGTAAGAATGGTACCTACAGACAGCATGGGACAGCCCCTTCATTAAACTAAGAATGGTACCTACAGACAGCATGGGACAGCCCCTTCATTATTGTAAGAATGGTACCTACAGGCAGCACAGGGCAGCCTCTTCATTATACTAAGAAGGGTACCTACAGAAAGCATGAGACAGCCCCTTCATTTTTGTAAAACGGTACCTACAGAGAGCATGGGACAGCCCCTTCATTATACTAAGAATGGTACCTACAGACAGCATGGGACAGCCCCTTCATTGTTGTAAGAATGGTACCTACAGACAGCATGGTCATTATTGTAAGAATGGTGCCTACAGACAGCATGGGAAAATCCCTTCATTATTCTAAGAATGGTACTTCCAGACAGCATTAGACAACCCCTTCATTATACTAAGAATGGTACATACAGGCAGCATGGGACAACCCCTTCATTATACTAAGAATGGTACCTACAGACAGCATTAGACAACCCCTTCATTATACTAAGAATGCTACCTACAGACAGTATGGGGCAACCCCTTCATTATACTAAGAATGGTACCTAAAGGCAGCATGGGACAGCCCATTCATTATTGTAAGAATGGTACCTACAGGCAGTATGGTCATTATTGTAAGAATGGTACCTACAGACAGCATGGGTCAACCCCTTCATTATACTAAGAATGGTACCTACAGACAGCATGGGACAGCCCATTCATTATTGTAAGAATAGTACCTACAGACAGCATGGGTCAACCCCTTCATTATACTAAGAATGGTACCTACAGACAGCATGGGACAGCCCATTCATTATTGTAAGAATGGTACCTACAGGCAGTATGGTCATTATTGTAAGAATGGTACCTACAGACAGCATGGGTCAACCCCTTCATTATACTAAGAATGGTACCTACAGACAGCACGGGACAGCCCATCCATTATTGTAAGAATAGTACCTACAGACAGCATGGGTCATCCCCTTCATTATACTAAGAATGGTACCTACAGACAGCATGGGACAGCCCCTTCATTATGCCAAGAATGGTACCTTCAGACAGCTTGGGACAGCCCCTTCATTATTGTAAGAACAGTACATGGTGGTAAGCATATTGTAGAATTGTAAAGCAGGAGACAGAAGTTCAAACCTTCTCTCTCTTTCCTCAAATGCTGTCAACATGATGAAGACATACCATGATAGACAGGCACTCATACTCAGAATTTGTAGTACATCACAAGAGGAATCTGAGGGGACCTTGTGATAGATTTCCTCACTAAACTGTGCCAATTGTTGAAGTAATACTTTTATAGCAGCCATCATCGCCTACCTTAGTTTAGAGAATTCATTCAATCGGTAGTGGTGAGTTTTAAACAGATTCTGCCAAGATGGAGGGTATTCAGAAATGGCATTATAAAAGCAGTGCTGCAATACAATTTCAGGCATCATTCAAGATAAGGAGCTGGGCAATGTAGCTAAGGAATTCACAGTAAATCAAGCTATCTTTCTTAGATGTGCCTCAAAAACTTGTTTTATTATGAAAAGGGAGATATCATAACTAAACTAAAGATTTTTTTTTTACTAAAGGTTCAGCAAAGATGTAAAAGGTATAAATTGCAGGGTCAGCTCGTGCCATTAGACTGCTGGACTGCAGCCCCCTCAGCAAGAAAAAAGTACTTTTTAGTTATTTAATTTTTATTGTCTTTAGTGAGTCTTTCTCAGCCAGATGCTTTGCGCCGACTGACTCGTCTGCGAGTACGAGCATGCGCACTTTCTATTTCCGGGTTGCGGCAGTTTTAAAAAAAGAAGGTTTTTTTTTCTCTTTTTCTCTGCGCTGCAGTCCGGATAGTGAATTAAGGCATCAGTGTGATGGGCAACAGTCTATGCAGTTTGGAACCGCATAGAATTGGAAGGGGTTCGGACTGCCACTTCCGCAGGCTCATACATGATGTGGATGGGCTAAATGGCTGCTGATTGGTTGTCACTCTCTTCCTGGGCTTTATGTGCTGCGAAAAGAGCGAGAAGCAAACAGTTGCAGCCAGTTTCGGTTGTGGACTTGTCACTTGTGTCGTGGATTTTATTTGCTTGCCTTGGCGGCCTAATTTCGTTCGGTGGACTTTCAGCGGCTTATACAAGGTAAGTACCGAACCGAGTAAGCAAATTATCATTCAGTTCATAAATTAATGGTGATGATTCTCTTCACCTTTATACAAATGTCCTTCTTGATTTTCCAGTAGAAAATGAGGGGCACCCATCATATTTAGCAACATATATTAAATTTCCAGAATTGCACATATAATGTTATTTTTGCCCATATGTTCTCCCTGTTTCCTTGTATAAAAATATGTGTTAGAAATACATCTTTGTGCCTTGCAAATGCCATAAGTAAAAGTTATTTTCGTCTTTATACTTTTTTGTTAGTTCTGCTTTTGGTGGTTACTGTCCTTTTGACACATGAACTTGGGTCCAATTCATACTATTTTCCACAGAGTTTTGTTTATTCTTAAAATTCTCTACTTCCTCTGTGCTTTGTTTCTACTTTCTTATCCTCAATTGAGTAATTCAACAACATTCTACACTCATGTTTCAGCCTCTTGTAAAACAAATTTCCTTTCTATCAATTGAGTAATCTAACACCTTCCTACATTTATGCATTGTCATCACACTCTTGTCATCTCTTGTCTCAAAACCCCTTCAGTTAATGGCATATGAAAATGTTTTATCTTATTATTAATTTTTGTTATTATTCTGTTTATGCTTGTTTACAAGACCCTTATATTCAACAACATATTTCTCAACTCTGTTTTACCTGCTTCAAAATCATTATTTGCTGTTTTTCTAGATGCTGTCATGAGGGCAGTCTTTAAAACATTATCTTTCAAGTATGTTAGATGCACAGTCTGGTAATGTAAAATGTTGTTGGTTGCTGGGCAGTGAGGTGGAGAAGCTGCATCACCTCTGAGACCACAGTGTTCATAACGATATGGATGCCCACTTCTATGCACTTACAATGAGAGCTACCTCAGAAGTATCTTAGTATCCAAACATTTTCCTTCAAAATCACATTTGTCAGCATTGCTCCTCCTTGGTGGGACTGTAGACTTGGATGGCCCTAGGATGATTCCCCTCCCTCACAGGACAGGCATACCTCCATCCTGCTCTGACTGTTCCTTCAGGTGCACAGGCATCTAGTTGACCAGTCCACCTGATACATAGTAATACTAAGTCGGTGCTTTATTCCCTGTAAACCATCACAGCTGGTCTTATACTGCTAGACTATATACCATCAAAACAACACACAGTATCTTCAGACAAACAGCAGTATTAATGCAAGCTTAAATGCAATTTTAATACCTTTTATCTGCAGACATGGCAAACAGTAAGACTTATTTATGTATACATAAAACTCAAATGAGATGAGATGTGTTGAGCAAATAAGGTTGAAAATCTCTATATTCCTTGTAAAACAGGGTCATGACAAACATTGAGGCAGTATGTAAGAGTCCACAGCAAAGCATTACAACTTACTCTGTAACAGTTAAGTAAAGTGAAATTAGGATTTTCTCTTGCTCAAACACAAGAATTAGCAGAGCTATTCCAGCAAATCTCAATAAGAACATAGTAAGCCTTTGAGGTTTACAGAAGTTAAATAATTCCTGTGCTGCAAAACTCACATTTAGCATGGTATGTGACTCATCAGGACAATGAGCCAGTCGAGCAAGCAATAGCTTGTTGCCAGTCTATCCCTTCATACCATGTAATCAAAGAAATCTGTTACAGGTGTGTTTCTAATGTTATAAACTATAATAGATAGGATCTAAACTGCTTCATTCTACTGAATGTAAAAAGAGAACACCTGCTACTTACTCAAGCAATAAAACTTGTCAATATGTCATTCAAACTGTATAAATACCCACTTGTTTTCACTTCAGGTAAAAGTACAGCTCCTCCAGGCTACAGGAACTCAAAAGAATAAGAAAACATTTTAAGCATTTATCAGGGCTTAGCCCAAAATAAAGGTAAAAGAAAATGAGAGTGGTTTTAAGAAAGGTGTTCATTGCACTGTATCAATAAGTCAAAACAAGGCATTCTTATATCTGCATTTCCTGGATGTCCCAGATACACAGCAGAAAATGATTTGGCTTTAACTACATCTGATGACAGTGTCCAAATGCTATCAAAACACTGTTACCATGGGCTAAATAATCAGAAATGCTAACCCTGCTTGCATGCGGCATCAGTTATGCTCTGATGGAAAGACAAAAATGCTGAGTACGTATGCATAGCCATAGTTGTTAAAGTACTGCTAAAATACATATGTATGTTTGTGTGCATGCATGTAAAATGCCCCAGGTGCTACATGGTGGTGGGTAGTGAATAAGGCTTGAACCCTGTACTTTGGGCCCAGGTAGCAAGAGCCTGATTTCCCTACCCACCACCATTTGTAAAAATGTTGCAGATTTTTCCCTCATACTTGTTCTGTTCCTCATAAAATCTATGGTTTCTGTATTTTTGTGTCCTTGCAAAGCCAGTAGTGCATTGGAGCAGTGGTAGCATTGTTGCCTGACAGCTACATGTTCTCTGGTTTGATTTTTGGCTGGGGTGCCTTACCTTCTGTGTGGAGTCTGTATGCCCTCCCTATTTTTGTTTCCTTTAGTGTCCTCTCATCTTACAAAGACGTGTCTGTCCGGAGTGTTTCTCCCTGGGCCTTTGCTAAAAATTAGCTTTTGTTCCAAGTCAAACTTTCCTGGTTAACAAATGTTAAAAATGGCACGCATTTGAATAGCAGACTTCATATTCTTCAGAAAGTGCATGGTAACACAAAAGCTTTTGTTCTAGCAATTTTCAAAGTGTATAAGATGGATATTTGAAATTTGTCCCTATTTTTGGGACTGTATTCCCCCCATTATTGGCTTCATCCAGGTTTTGTGCTAAGGTTGAAAGCTATGGTAAGAACTGAACTCACTGAATATGTTTGGGGGCTATATTCCCCCATTACTGGCTTTGTCCAGTGTTTTTTGCTAAGAGGTTGAGAGCTATGGTGAGAACTGAATTCACTGAATGTTTGGGGGCTGTATTCACCCATTATTGGCTTTGTTCAGGTGTTTTGTGCTAAGAGGTTGACAGCTGTGCTATGGTGAGAACTGAATTCACTAAATGGTAGCCATTTAAGTTTCCGTCTTCCTCTTTCACAAGACAGCTGATTTGACATATTGGTATATTGCTCTGACTGTTTTGCACAGAGTCCTAGGTTTTAAGGCTTGACAGTGAAATGTATGGTGGTAACACAGCATTTTATTCTAGCAACTTTCCAACATTATACAAGCAATGTTTAAAATGTGTCCTTGGTTTTTGGGCTTTTGTCCCCCCCACAATAAACTTTGGCTTTTTCCAGATTTCTTTGTGCTGCAAAGTTCAGAGATACAACTGAGTGAGTAGATTTTATAAGCAGCTGAGAGCTGCAGGGGAGCAAAAGTTGAGTGCTGCTTATGGTGAGTCTGCTTGCATTGTTAATAGCACAACAGGTAGTATACTTGCTTTTGATGCAGAAGGCTGTGGGTTCTACTCCTACAGTACACAGATGCATTTCTGATACTGTAATGTGTTGCAAAAGGGATAGATGCAAAGATACCCAGTAACTATGAACCTGTTATCAGTTTGCCATCCATTCCCAATTGCAATATTGCTTTTTTTTAGTGTAAGATAGGCAATTTATTCCTCAAGGGTAACGGGCACTTTATTTGTAGATGAAACAATGAAATACAAAGTTGTTTGCTAGCAGCAACCTCTTCATTAGTTACAGATCTCTTTAATGTGGAATTATTTAGATGACATTTACTTCTTCAGAGATTGTGCATATGTACTGATACTGGTGGTCTGCAGAAGTTTGAGTAGATTTTTATGATGGAAATGTTCCGAATTGGGCAGTTTTGTCATTACTGGTGCATGCATTTTGTTTCATTGTTTACTGGAACATTTTCAAAACAATAAATTTAAAACACCCTCTAAAACTTTACTGTATTGTACAAGGAATATAATTTAATACAATCAGGAAGGTGTATGAAAGAGCATGTGTATGTTTTGTGTGCAAGGGGCCTGTGATTTGAAAACAGCCCAAACCCAAAGTTAATCTGCCACTGGCAAAATGCATTTTCTTTGAATGTGGGTTTCAATGCTTGTGAGTTTTCAAGGGCAGAGAAGTTTTAATGCTAAGTCTGTTGTCATTGTGAGACTGCATTGCTTTGTTTAGCAGATTAGGTTCATAGGTTTGTACTAGGCTTACTGCCCTTTTCAGCCATTTGAAGCCTAATCAATTACCACATGTGAGAATCAAACCCTGCACCTTGTGTCTTTAAGGTAAACACCTTAAACATTATGTCATCCTCCCACTAATAGATATGATATCTATTAGTGTTTGCACTGTAAAATGCAAAATAAAACTTTTAAATTAAGTCCAAATCATCGCAGAAGTAAAGCAGTATGCACATTAGTGTTTATGGTAAATGGGGTAAAATAACCAAGTAATGGTTCATTGGAATGGCTGTAGGGGGGGCTCCATTCGACCATGATTTTGTGAGGGGGGAAGGTCAGCAAAGACTGCCCTGGCTGAACTATACCTCTCAACTGTCCAGATTTTTGCAGAATGAATATATTTTTGCTTCTTATTTTTCATTTGTTCCTCATAAAATTTGTGGTTTTCTGTCAAATCATTTAGGAATGAAGTCACTAAATAATGACAGACACTGAGTTTCAGACTTTATAACCTTCAGAAAAATGTATGCTAAAGCAAGACCTGCTATTCGATCAACTGCCTCATTTTATACAAGAGCAATTTTTAGTACTGTTTATATGCTCCCCCCATATATTTGGCCTTGCCCAGATTTCCTGCATTAACAGGTTGAGAGGTACATGCAAATAAATTGCTTTATAGAATTAGGCATAGCCAAACCTCTCAACTGTCCCTGATTTTGGCTCAAAATGTTGCTCTTCCCCTAATAATTCCTCCACAAAATGTCAATTTTGGAAGAAAACATGGAGGGTTTACAATTAATAAATAACTGTAATAACCAGTTATAGATTACTTTCATTTCAGAAATGCACGTAGATTCTTTTATTTTGTCAGCTGCTCAAGTTAGCAGTACTAATATTAAAAAGTGTCCCTTCTTTGACAGGTTCCCAGCTGTATTGTGTGGCTATTTTATATTTTTGAATCACATTTTTGGTCCATTTTTCATAAAATTGTGTTTTTTTTTTGGCAAATTAGTGGCAAATCATTAATGACTGAAGTTAGAAAATAATGACAGACATTTCCGTTTCAGATTTCTTACCCTTCAGAAAATTCATACTAATGCAAGACCTACTATTCTATTATCTTTCTAAGTTTATAAGAGCAATATTTAAAAATGGTCCTTATTTTTGGGTATTTGTCCCACTTCTATGTATGGCTTTGTCCAGATTTCTTGCTCTGAGGTTGAGAGGTATGACAAATGTGTCAGGGCCATCACAGTCAGCCAGAGCCTTTCAAATTGTGACATACTTGTTGCACCCCACTCCCCCATGTAGTTACTCTGGATGTGTCCAAGCAAGGCAAGGAGCAGTTATGCAGTGTAAATGTGCCAACTATCCCCCCATCCAAGGTAGACATAAGTACTACAATGGCTTTTCATCTGTCCTTGATTTTGCAGAATGTTCTAGTTTCTGTCATATTTTTATACTGTTGATTATGCTTATTATTATTCAGAAAGTGCCTGTTGCTCTGTGTTTAAGTAGCAGTGCTTTAATGACCATCTGGTAAGCTTGTCTGCGATTGTAAGATGCAAGTAAGTTTTAATAAGCATACTGTTAAAGAATTGCCAACATTGAAAGCCTTTCTGTTGTTGCCATTCAGAGAATACTTACATAACTAGATAACATATAAGCCTTGGGTATTGAAGGGCATATGACAGTATTTGTAATAAAGGACAGGATTACATTTTAAGAGCTCATTACAGGCTTTACCTGCAAACTAAACAGAATGCCAATCTATTATGTGTGGTCCATATCCTGTGCAGTAATCCTTTAAGCAATGTATGTTGAGCTTGTTTCCTGTTTGCTTTTCATTTTTTACTTTGATCATGTTTTCCCCATGAAGCAAGTAGATAGTTGTTGTCAGGCAGCAGGTCATTTTTGGATAAGAAACATTTTTACAAGTGGGGGTATCACAGAGATTGCTACTTTCAGCATGTTACTTGGTACTTTAATAAAGCTGAATATAAATTATAATTAGAACTGGAGTACAAGGAGAAGTGGTTTGAGTTGAGTGCTGCTTGTTTTTCTTATACTTGATTTTGACTAGCATTCCAGTAATGTATTTAAAAAGTAATTTATTTTTTCATGCCTCTCAACCTTTTTGTTTCCATCCAGATATTAAGTAAGCTGTCATGCAGCCAATGGATTGAAATATGTTTTTTCTTCTACACTTCATTTTGTCTTGATTGGACTCTCATAGTGATGGTTTGGCACCCAGGGCAGAGTATTTAGTTAAAGTTCCAGTTTTTGTGGTTTTGAGCATAG
The DNA here is from genome assembly GCF_019279795.1 of Protopterus annectens. Taxonomy (NCBI): domain Eukaryota; kingdom Metazoa; phylum Chordata; order Ceratodontiformes; family Protopteridae; genus Protopterus; species Protopterus annectens. The sequence goes on along the minus strand of NC_056743.1, from coordinate 1,642,924,366 downwards.
CTCCTCCCCTTTCTAGTTGGCCACACCCATTCCCATTGACCCTCCACCCATTCAGCTGTCTCCTGCAGCCCCCCTTTGATTTGAAGTCACCAGCCGCCACTGATCAATTGTCCAAAGTACTTTTTTCTACAGAAATACAGCAGTGCCCTGGTAAATTTATACTGCCTAGCAACATTTTTTTTCTAATTATCTGTAAGATTTTATGAGGAATGTTATCAAGATTCAAAATTTGACCCATCACAAGAAGTAAAGGGGCTGGTCTTCTTTAATTAATGCTGGAAAGTCCACCCCCTTTGGTGAAAATGCTGAATGACAGAACCATTTCCAATATTGCTTCAATCTGTGACACTTCCTAGAATATCTTTTAATAAACTGGGGCTTTTTTGTCTGTGTGCCATGTTCATACAGTCAAACAGTTTTTGCTTTCATCTGGAAGTATTCAGTGAACTGCATTTGAGACAACAGTGAGAACATCTCATTTACATTCACCAGTGAGATTATGTCTGTGAACTGTGTGAGTTATTTTCAGCTTACAGGTAGAGATACAGTCATCGTCCATTAGTATAGTTTAGATCTATCTACCCAATGATGCATTTTCTAGTACCATCTGTCCACTTGGGCATTTTTATTTTACATTTTTTCATGCGTGATTGGTACATGTTTTTATTAATTAATTTTCACCCACATTACTAGATTTTAAATAAAAGATCTCATTGCTAAAATGCATTTTTCTGGCTGGTGCTTTTTAATATATATATAGGTAATTGTACAAAACTGGTAAATTTTAAGTTATTGCATTTGATTTTTCTAAGAGTAAAAGATTGCTTAGTTATAGCTGTAAAATGTTAAAACAACAGGTGAGATATTTTAAGAGTGTACAGTAATTGTGCTGTACACTGTGGTGGTGGTGCTGCGGTAGCGTTGTCGCCTCAAAGCAAGACGTCCTGTTCGATTCTCAGCTAAAGTGTCTTCTGTGTGGAGGCATGCGTGAATGGGCATGCCTTCGTTGAAGCTTGTGCATCAGGGCTGGTAACCCGGTACGCAAAAATCCATTACCAATCATTAGCGGACCGGAGTTCCGCTGTGGCGACCTCTAACTGGGAAAAGCGAAAGACACAAATAGTAATTGTGCTGTGTGCACCATATTGCTCTGACTGATGGCAGCTTGTTTCACTAAAAGTAGGAAGAGGTAGCAAAAGTAAAAGTTATTACTAGAACCTCATAGAAAAATTCTGTTTCTAAGAATTTAAAGTTTAGCTAAGATACATTTACTGTTGGTAGTTGACACGTTAAGACTCCAGGCTAAGAAGAAGGTAGAGGAATGTCTAGGAAGCTAATAAATATACCACTGCTCTAAGCTGTGCATCGTGGAACCTATTGGGATATGGTTAATACTGCCTGCAGCCCAACTCAGCAGTGAGCATTTTTCCCTGCAATTGCTTTTAATATCCAGGTGTTGTTTACATCAAAAGGTCATAGTCCCTGTCATAGAGTAGTTAATTAGTGGCATATGTGTGGAGTTAAACCCATATCCTGACATGATCTAATATTCTCTAATGGAAAATACATTTTAGTGCATTTTTTTTCCATAAAGTTGGGGGTGATCAGCTAAAGACATTTGTGACAAAAGTACTACATCCTCAAGGGCAGGACTTTATTATAGCTACCCCCAGGGAAGCATAGATGTTCATGGAACATGTCAGACATAATGTAAAATTAGTCATGCCCACATTGACATAATTATAGCTGCACGTGACAGTTAATAATTTTTTATTTAATTATTGCTATTGTAGAACAAAATAAAGGGCATTAATTTGCTGTACCTCCTACAAAGCATATTCATGTCTGGGTTACATGTCTAAACCTCCATTTCAACAAAATGCATGTTCTGCTAATGTTGTTTGTAACAGAGACTGGCACCCTCCTTAACTCCCTATTAGTGAATGCTAAACATAAGGGACAAATGGTTAGCCAGCACCCAGTGCAGAGGGATTACAGAATTAATAAAAATGTGTTTTGCTATTACTGATTTGGATATTAGCTCCAAAACATGAGCATTTCATTCTGAAAGTCATACAGCTAACATGAGGTTATTATTTTCAACATTTTAGGAAGCTGTTGGGATTGTAAAATTATGTTAGCTAAGAGTGAATATATGAGCATATTTACAATGCTGTGCTGGTTAACTGTTACTCCATTAACCATTATCCTGATATGGTCATTTCTGTTTAGATTATGGTAATAAACATTATAACCTAATATCTTATATCACTCCATATGGATATTACATTGATAAACTAATAAGTCTCTGTAGTACTGCCAGGTAATGGTTTTCATTTGCTAAACTGAGTGCTTGCCTTTGATGTATAATTTCTTTTTTGTCCATATTGGTATTATATATTCAAGGCAACTTCTCTGTATTTTCAATTGTCCTACTGTATGCCTATGACATGTCTGTAAACAAATTTTTTAATCAGTCCATCTATGCAGTTAATAGACACAGCACTTAAGTAAATATTAAAAAAATAAAAATCCATAATATGTTTGTATATTTCATTAGAAAGCTTAAAACAAAGTTTTCTGAATGAGGTGTAGATATTACATTCTCAGTCATGTGATGTTCTCTTGTATAATTCTTTTGTCTTGCAACAAGAGATGCCACAAAGGAGGAAGTAGGGTTTCTGTTTCACTCAACTAGTTCCTGCTGTCAGTGAATTCACCAGTTCGAATCTTGCACAAGTGAAGGGTATATAATAAATGATTCTTCGTGGCATATATGAGTCTTGTTTATGCTGATGAATTATTTGTTGACATGGTTAAATACCAATTTAGTTTCCAGGTCATGCTCATTATGATGCAGTGGCATGGAAATGTTAATAGTCTTATATTCTGCTTTATACAATGAATGCTAGAATCACTGAGTGCCATAGTTCTAAACTGTCCAGATTTGTGACTCATATTTTAGTCCATTTCTCACAAAATTGTAGTTTTTTGACAAATAATTGTCAATTCACTGAGGACTGAAGTAAGAAAATAATGACAGACATTTGATTTTTCAGGCATCATATCCTTCAGAAAATTCATGCTAATGCAAAACAGTTATTTTGTCAACTTTCTAAGTTTGTAAGGGCAGTATTTAAAAAGTGTCCCTATTTTGCACCTTTGTGTCCCCATTATCTGTGGCTTTGTTCAGATTTCTTGTTGTAAGATGTTAAGTGATATACTGAGTGCCCCTGCAAGAAACACTTAACTATAAAGCTCGGTTGGAATTGTTGGTAAATGTCTTTCAATATCTAGTGGTAACAATTTTTGATAAGTAACAATAGTCACGTCTAGATATTTGACATGCTACAAAGGTATTTCAACAGTACTGGAGAGATGGACATTCTTCTTCCTTTCTTTCAGCACCAGATTTATAGATTTGTGGATGATATTCCACCATACAATTTTGTTCCTGTTTTATAAAATTGTACTTGTTTCCCGCAAAGGTGAAAAGAAATGACAGAAACACTTATTTAATTTCATGTTCAGGATTACATATCTAGATGAATTAGGAGAAATGTGCAATTGGTGAATCACAAGAATATGACTTTCCCAAACTAAAAAAAAATAGAAAGACACAGACAATACACTTGCTTGTGTACATAGATGCGGCATTTATCTGCCACATTTAGTTTGCTTTTCGGGGTCAAGCCAAAGGCAGTATGAGACTTTGTGCACCTGTTTTGCACTTGATCACAACATGGAAAGTGTTGTGCGGAGACAAAAGACGTAGGCTCAGGTAATTTTGAGTTCATTCATTTCCATGGGGCTGAGTGGCAGTACCTGTCTAACTGTATGTAACTTCTTCTGTTTGGGCAAAGATTAAAAAGGTGGCATCATAATCCTAGAGTGATCTGTAAGTTCTTTAGGAGTATGGTGTAGGTAGCTAGCTTGACATTCCAACAGGCATGGAATACTCTGAATATAAGTCTATGAGGTATACCTAGCTGAAATCAGATACTGATTTGGGATTCTTATTGTCATGGCACAGAAAAAGTAAAAGACTCTTCTAGAAACACCTTATGATTAAGTGTGAGTGGCAAAAGTCAAGTGTAAAAGACAGACTAGACTTGACCTAGGAGAAGAGTAGTCATAAACATGTATGTTGGTGTCATACTATGACACCAACAGTGTGTACTATCAGACTGTAGTATCCTTATAAAAAAAGTACTTTCTTCGCCATCTCTGTAACTTCTTGTTACAAGATATATACTACTGACTGGTGTGTCCCTGCCCTAAATAAACTGAAGTGTATTTATTTGTGTATTTATGCCTGCATGTATTAATTAATTAATTAGTTAATATATTTATTTACTACATTGAATTGCAAAGTCTTTTAATTGAGGTTTTTTGGCAGTAAACTCCACAAGATTTATAGTTTATATTCATAAAACTCAGATCATCAACATTTCAGTAAACCAGAAATATTAAGTGTCTGATGTATGGAACAATCTTTAGATATAGAAATACAAAAACACCAGATGGACCTGCAGGACTACTGTTTAATATAGCAAATAATTAAGTGCTTTTATTGGTATCAGAATACACAGACTTCCTCAGAATTCCATAAACAACACAAAATCACCAACATAAATACACATATTAATTATAACCAACTGATATCCAATAGGTCGGTTATTGTTGAAAGAAACTGGATAGTGTTCTTAAATGTAATAGTTGTGGCTTCTTGGTATATAGTTAACGGAGACAAAATGCTCCATCTCAATGTATGTAAAGCAGAAATTCTCAATTGTATCTTAATTCCCTTTTTGGTATAATATTTGATGATTTCAATGAAATATGGGTAGGGGGTTTAGAACTTAGTTTATGTGTCAGCATAATCTAGGCATGTCTTATTCTTCTTTAGGATTACAGCTAAATGAGATTCAACATTGTTTGCACTAGTCTTCTCTGGCCTTAAAACTTGTAGCAACTCTAGCTATCTATTGCTAGTCAAGTTCCATTTTGGTAAAAATGCAAGCTTAGACATTAACACAAGATTAAATGTAAAGTCATCAGCTACCCTTGTGCAGTTTTCCATGCAAAATATTGTTTGGCTCTGTACATTATTGGCTGTTTTTTTAGCTGCTCACATTTCATAGTCGATAGAAATTATCTTATAATACTATCTGTCAAGTCTAGGTTACAACCCCATGATATTTGTATCATAAACTGATAACTAGAAGTGTATACTTGGCTTTGAGTAAGATGGGTCAATATATCAATGCTGAGCAGTATTATCAAGCTAAATTGGATCAACCAACATATTGTAGCTATAAATTCATGCAAATTAAACTATCTAGCAAGGCAATCCATGTCACTCACTGTTATCCGTACACCAGCAACTGCTAGTACATCTCATAATTTAAATCATAATAACAATTAAGGTCATGATTATTGTAAACTTAGTTCTAGGCCAAAACAGCTCTAGCCAACAGTACGGGTCAGTGTGCCATGCATGTAATTTATCACAAGTTTTTTGTTTTGCCATCTTCTTCCAGAAAACACAGCATTGTCTGCATATTATATAATTACAACAGCAGAGCTGGATCAATGCCTCCTCCCTATGCAATTTACAAATATAATAAGGAAAAGGTGACCAAGCTCTAACCCCAGGGAGACAGCCCCAGGGTGACAGCCACTAAATTAATTACTATTTTAGCCCTTGAAATCCCTGTTTATCCAAATTTTCTATAATTACTAGATTTATGCCTTATAAACAAATATGACTGAAAGCAGACTGTATACATACCATGTTTGGACTGATAAACCTTGTTTTTTATATTTTTCTTTGTGATATTCCTACTTTTTGAGGTTTGCAGATGTGACAGCAACAAAAAAGGTAGACTGTATTTGCAAGATAGAAATATCACATTGCATTGGTGCCAACCTCCTATAAAATCATTGAAGGCAAGTGAAATCTTAAAACTGTGAGCAATGTGATTTATGTACTAAGACTGCAACAACAGTATCTCAGATAGACCCCTTCATTCTGTGGTACAAGGATCTTAGACTTAGCAGATATCAGTATCATGGATGTGGGGGCGTTCTCCTATTGTCCTAACAACAGTGCTTATAGCAGGCTTGCAGCAGGGCTTTAAGCAGGACAATCTGCCTGTAAAATCACTTTTAAAGTGTACAGCAAGCTTTCTTGTTGAAGTTTAATGGAGGAATCACAGCTCATGATCTCACTTTTCAGTGTTGAACATTACTTGCTTGTCATGGAGCCTAAAAAGCACTCAAGAAACTTCTGGAAGAAAACAAGTGAATGCATAATATAATTTAACTAGAGGATCTTAAACATGTCAGTCTGTTGTTCCAATATCAGGGATCAGTTGGCTACAAAATGGAGTGTTCAATTTTTACCTGTAAGTTTAATATTTTCTTCTATTGGAACATTTTCTTATAGAAAAAAAAAGAATGTGTCTGGCCCATAACCATCCATGGCGTCCTATCGAATAGTGCAGTCGCACTCCTCCCACTCAAAGCTACACTGAATCTCTCATCTCCCTTCTGCTGCTGCTGCATATCTGATCCACATACTTAGTGGAAATCACCATATCTTGGATCCTGAAATTACCTAAACTACTGCAAACAGTCCCCCCACTCAAAGCTACACTGAATCTCTCATCTCCCTTCTGCTGCAGCTGCAGCTGCATATCTGATTTACAGACTTATAGGAACCCACCATAACTGGGATCCTGAAATTACCTAAAGTGCTGCTAAGTGTATGTTAAGACTGAAGTATCAGTCCTCTGTAAATGTATACTTTTGTACTTAGAAGTATAGGCATTTGTACTACTGGACCCACTGCCTGTCCATTCTCCTTATAAACTGCATCTAGCAATATTTTCCAATCTGGCTTGCTCTAATCATCTATAGCAAGTAAAGATATTTGTAAATACAAATATAAAATAACAGCTGCTTTGGCTTAATGTCACTTACCCGTATTAGTGCTACAGCTGTTTTTTTTTTTTGTTATATTCTGAGCTTACTGCCTGGTCCACGCTCTGACTCTTGATCCAACCAATCAGCCCTAAAACCATTTTGCATACTCAAACATTTGGCCATCTTGCTCTATGCTATCCTGTATAGCCCATGCCAGCTCTGAGGACCTAACAGAGTTCACTTTCCTCACTTTATCAAATGGCACCACTTAAAAAAAAAGAACCTCTCTGGCTCATAATCCTCAGTGGTGTTTCATCCAATAGTGTGCTCACACTGGAAGCCATAGTTTGCTTCAAGTCTTTCTTTTTATATTTTGTCTATAGTCTACTTAGTGTAGCTACTGAGATTATGTTGGAATATACTAAGTTACTGTGTTTTACAAATATCTTCTGTAGTCACTGGGTCAGTAATCTTGTTTGGAATTATAGACTGCTTAAGTAACAACTTAAACACCTGCATAGCGTAAGCATTATTTTAAAACAAATATGCAGAGCAGAAAACAGGATGTCATCTGTGTAACTTTGACTTGTTTTTCCTTTTTTGTTAATATTAGCCATTTTATTTAACCCATAGGAACTGCTTCTAGTAGACTTTAGATTGAAATACATGTTGAATATTCTTTGCTCGTTCTTAGTACATTAGAACCTAAGTGCTATTTTTTCTTACATGACCTGATATACTTGCATGGTGAAACAATAACATGAATAACTGAATACTCTGCACATGAGATCCAGGCACTACTATCTGGTTGAAAATGTGTGTAGTACTCCTTGTACACCAAATTGAATAATATTGTGTCTTTCTCTTTTATTGCATGATATAAAAAATGATTTTGTTTCAAGCAAAGCAATTTTTTTGCTGAACATAGGACATGTGTTTTATAGCTGTAACATAGCTAGACTTTAGATGTTTATGTTTGTAACCCTAGTCTCATGCAAAATACATATTAATTAGCCTCCCTTGATTAATTTACTGTAGATATTCTACCTTCTTAGCTTTTGCACCACTCAAACTACCCCTCTGACTCCTGTACTACCCTCTTTCCACACTCTTACACTTTACTCACTCCCTCAGTCACTTTATCTCCTTTTTATTTTCAGCCCATCACTCAAAGCTACACTCAGTCTTTTATTTCCCTTCTGCTGCAGATGCATATATGCTCTACAGACTGACCAGAATGTGCCCTATCTCAGATCCTGCAATTATCTAAACTCTAGCAGTGTATGTTAAGACTGAAGTATCGGTGCTCTGCAAATGTATGCTTTTATATTTAGAAGTATAGGCGTGTGCACTACTGTACCCACTCCCAGTCCCTTCTCATTATAAGCTGCAAGTAGCAATATTTTCTAATCTGGCTTGCTGTAATCATCTGCAACAAGTAAAGCTATTTGTAAACACAATCATAAAATAGCTGCTTTGCTTTATTTTACTTATGCATACAAGTGCTACAGTAGATTTTTTTTTTTATATTTTGAGATTTCTGCGCAAGCTCAGAATATAAAGTCCATGCTCTGGCTCAGGCTCATTCTTCCCCCTACCCTACCCTCCATTTCCACCCACCCCATATCCCTACATTTATAACTAAACTAAATTCACCCCTAAAACCTATATCCAATCAAACCACTTCCCACATAATTATCCTTGCACCAATTTCACCAATGATTTCTAATCCAAACTTTATCCACTCAACTAACAGCCTAATACCTCAGCTATCTAAACTCACCTCAAACTTAATTGATTCACAATCACATAAATCCATCCAACATACTTGAACTCAGATTATACTACACAACTAAAATGGTAATCTTCTGTTTCAGCTTAACCTCCCTCCTAATAATCCTCAGCCTACCTACATCTCCCTCCAACAAAACTGCTCCCGTCACTGAAAATCAACTTTAATCACTACCTTACCCAACCAACAGAAGCACTACTCCGACATCACCCCTCACCTATTCCTTTACACCTTTCCTTATACCAGCAGACCCAAAGGAGCAACTGTAACATCCAACAAACCCAAGCTAATACCTTTAAATTCTGTCCTCAAAACAAAGTATGAATCACTGCTCAAATATCTTCTAACTAAAATAATACAAAGTGGAGAGATACAACCAAACCCCAGACCAAACATGCAATATAACACTAAAAACCTAACTCTATTCACTATTAACTTGAGAAGTATATTCAATAAAATCACCCCCTGCACATCTGGATCAAACTTAACAAATCCGACATATTAGCTCTGACTGAAACATGGCTTAAGCCAAACAATAAAAGACCCTAAACTTTACAACTCAGCTATGCCATATACAGATCTGACAGGCCAACAAAGAAAGGTGGAGGAATAGTTCTCTTATACCCTCTAAACTAAAGATTACTCTATATACAAATAATATACCAACCTTCCATAATGCTAAAATCCTAGTTACCTCTTTAAACTTAAATAAAACTAAAACAAATCTGTATCATATTAATCTATATCTGACCAGGAAATAACACACCTGTCCTGGAAGATATACTATTCTAGACATCTCAAAACATTACCCAGGAAACAATTATACTAGTTGATATGAATATAAACTGGCACTCAATCTCCATGAACCCCCCCCCCTCTAGTATTAATCTGTGCAGTTACACACAACTAATTACATGCCCTACAAGGTATAATAAAGATTACACTTCTCACTCCACCCTGGACTGGATCTTACTATCCCACCCAGCTAATTTCTCATCATCCAGCACACTATCAAGTTTTCTTAGTGACATTGCTACTAAAGCCAGTACCCAGCTCCCAAAAACACACTTATTAAAATCAGTCAGAAATGTAAAAAAAAAATCAACCAACAGTCCCTCAACAATTTAATCTTTAATATAAACTGGGCACCACTAAATATTCTACCCCATGAAGAAGCTGTACATCACTTTAATAATACCTTCCTTGAGATACTAAACAATGTAACCCTTGTTCATACCAAAATTTTAAAACCGCACGCAACCCTTGGATAACCACAGAATATATTGATCTAATGAAAAAAGAGATACTGCTTGGAACAAATGAAAATTCAACAAAACCCCATGAAACTCTACAAGCCTTTAAAACACTCTGCAACATTGTAACAAAACTGGTTGATAAAAGTAAAAAACTTACTACTTGCATCTTCAGTCATAACATAAAAATAACCTCAAAAAATTCTGGCACTCAGTATCCACACTCCTCAACCCAGGTACAAGCAAATAGTTCCCCCCATCAACTGATGTCCCCCAACACAGACAGCAGAGAAATTTAATAGACACTTCATCATCAGATCCATAGCCAACCTACTAACCACAAATATCAATTCAAACCACACTCAACAAAACCCCACTCCAAACTCCAAAAATCTTTCCTCACCGAGCTCTGATCATATAAATAACCCCACAAACTATCAAGCCAAACACCGTCAAAACATATTCTCCTTCCAACCCATACCCACCTCAAAAGTAAAAAATCTTCTGCAAACATTAAGGCCCTGTTCAACATCTGCAGACAGTTTACCACCTCAATACCTAAAACTCACAGCAGACTCGGTTTCTTATCCAATTAGCATCCTCATAAACAGATCTCTCTCAGAATCTGTTGTCCCTAACATATGGAAACTATCCCACATAACGCCACTACATAAAGGTGGACACTCCACTGAGCTATCCAACTTTTGCCCAATATTAATACTATCCTCATCTCAAAAATACTGGAAAGATGTGTCCACCAAAAACGTTTGAAATTCCTACTCCAAAATAACCTACTTGCCCCTGCCAGGCATGGCTTCAGGCCTGGACACAGCACATCTTCAGCACTACTATTATTTGATCTTACTGCTAATAAGGCCAGAGACAAGGGATACTTTGTATCTACTGTATTCCTCAACCTGTCAAAAGCCTTTGACACCATCTCTCACATAATGCTACTGGATACTCTCTCCAATCTAGACTGTGCCTCTCCCACAATGCAATGGTTCCAAGGTTAACTACAAGACAGGAAACAAGTTGTTAAATGGTCCAACCAACTATGCCCTTTCCTTAACATTTCCACAGGGGTTCCCCAAGGTGCTATTTTGGGGCCAGTACTATTTAACATATTTACAAATAATCTTCACACTGCCTTACCCCCTGGAAAGTTGATCCAATATGCAGATGACTCAACAGTAATCTGTACCTCCCAGACTCTCCCAGACCTACAAAATACAACTCAAACTGCATTTACTGCAATTGAATTATGGCTCAAATATGCTCAGCTCTTTCTGAATCCTAAAAAAACTAAATTTATCATCTTCTACCCAAACAAATCCATCCCCATCCCCAACCTATTTAGTATCCTCTCTGAAGATAAAACAATACTTAAAAATGTCCAACAGACTAAACTACAAGGAGTAATTATTGACAGCAAACTCACCCTTGACCTGCATGTCTAAGAAAACATAAAGAAAACACACAAAAACTAGGGTTTCTCTATAGAAATATGCAATACCTGACCACCACTACAAAATCAACCCTGGCAAAAACCTGCCTATTCCCCTCTCTACTCTATGTCTCGAGCTTATTTACTCACCTACAAAACTCAACCAGAGCAAAGCTCAAACAATGATATACCAAAATAGCCAGGTTTGCAACCAGTTTTAAATACCAAACACACTACTGTAAACCTTTAGAAGAACTCAAATGAATTGGATTACTAAACCACCTCAAATACATTCAACTAACTATTACACATAACCTAATCTATAAACACACTGCCTGTCCTGCCCTAGAAATTCTTATTGAACAACATAAGCCAGCCAGACCACTTAGATCAGATGACAAAAACCTACATAAAACCATCAAACCTCTCCAATCAAACAGGCAAAGCATAATGCTCATACTCAGTCTCGCAGGTCTGGAATTCTCTCCCTCCCAAGACCAGGTTAACTCTTAGACTACCACTATTTAAAGCCACCCTAAAGGAACACCTATACATCTCTTGGCAATGTCCATGTCTACACATGGGCTTACTTCCGTCACCCCTCACAGTCACACTACTACTCCTATACTCTCCTATAATCATTTGAAAAGTCTGATTTTATCTTGTTAAGTTATCCTGTTGATATGTCCACATCATATCTGGTAATATAACTACTGGTCTTGTACAATTAATTAAGTAAAATGTTAATTTTCTGTTGTGTGTCAAGAAAGCTGAAAACAAAAAAAAGCTATACCTACTGTATCTTTGTTACAAATTGAATTTTTGAATTATGTACACGTTGTTAGCCTACTATGTTACATTTATACATTTACTACATCAATCCATCTTATGATTAATTGTTAATTTAACTGTTGCAGCTTTCCTCCCTGGGCCTCCACTGAAAACGGGTCATGTGACCCAATCAGACTGTAAGCAAAAATAAAGCAAAATAAAATAAATAAAATGAAAATTAATGAATAAAAACAGTGCCTTTTCTCATCCATAATATGATACATAACTTTTATTTACCATACTATCATCAAGGCAGGAGTATTAAGGAGAATACAAATGGATAATAATTAGTATTTTTTGAAATAGCAATACTTTATTATGAACAACAGTTTAATTCATACTGTACAATCCCCATGCATAGTGCACTGTTATTTTAGCAGCAATTGTTGATACAAGCATTTTATAATTAAATGTTTATGTAATACTCATAGACTAACTTCATGTCAAACAATCAGTGCTTACTTTTAACTTTCAACAAAATGTCATTGTTATGCATGCAAATCAATGTATTTGATTTTCAGCATGAGTTAATATTGTTCCTTCTGCAAACACATTTAAGCATACAAATAAATTATTTACAATATATACAATATTGTTTACAAAATATATTATTATCACTATATTCCCAGTCTTAACAATTTGACCATTGGTTTTATAACTTGTACTGCCAACAACTTTATGAAATAAATCTGTATCATAGTTACTTTGTTCTGTGGCAGTGCCCTCTTCAAGCTCCACTTCCAATACACAATTATATATCTATCTATATATATATATATATATATATATATATATATATATACACACACATACACACACACACACACACACACACACACACACACACACACACACACACACACACACACACACACAAACATATATATATATATGGGTGTACTCTCCTACAACGAAAATTCATTTTTTTTAAATGGGAAAGTACATCCCCACTTAAGCGAAAGTGCACTTTAACAAAAGTGCACTTTCACTTAAGCTTACTAGACTGAACCTACCGCACCACAATGGAGGACATTGAAAAACAGGCTGTGTCCTCCACTGTGGTGTGACAGTCACAGACCTTAGGGTTAGGGCACGGGTCAAGGTAAGGGGATAGCCCTACTAACTATCCCCTTACCTTAACCCGTGCCCTAATCCTAAGGTCTGTGACTATCGCATCACAGTGGAGGACATAGCACGATTTGGAATGTCTTCCATTGTCGTATGGTAGTCACAAACCTTAGGGTTAGTGTAAGGGGATAGCTAGTAGGGCTATCCCCTTACCTTGACCCGTGCCCTAACCCTAAGGTCCGTGACTGCAAGCCCGTTCGGTCTAGCGCGTTTGTGAAAGTGCACTTTCGCGTTAGTGTGTGTGTGTACTTTTGAAGTTCGAAGTAGTGAACTTTTGTTCTTCAAAAGTACACTTAGATATATATATATATATATATATATATATATATATATATATATATACATACACACACATACAAAATTATAAAAGATCCTACAAAGTGTTCATCATACAGATCCATTTCACTTTTAAATGTGGACTATAAGATGTTCATTGACAAGAGTTCCCTTTGATTGGCACATAAAAGGTTGATGATGGTGGAATAGTATTCCCTGATATTCAGTTGTATACTACATAAACAATTGTAATAGTTATAGCATTGTGGATAAATACATCTTTTGATTCAAAATGGAAACAAATACATCAAGAAATATTATTAGTAAATAATAAACATATCACACACATTAATAAACAAATAGTCCTTAATAGTTTATCTGGTTATTAAAAGATTTTTGAGTAAATGGAATTACACCCTCTTTTCAAATTACCAACTTAAATAACATTATTTCCTCTTTCCAAAAGTTCACATATCCTAACTATTGTATTAATGACTAAATATGTTCTATGTTTTCAATTGCATATACAAATGACTGCTTAGAAACTCATAACTTCAACAAAAATGCTAGCATTGAAACAACAAAGTAACTTAATTTATTGGCATCAATTTTTGAATGGTGATATATATATATATATATATATATATATATATATATATATATATATATATATATATTGCTGAAAATGTAAGGTCCAATTACAATCAAGATTCTGAGGAGTGCATAATTTTACAAGTATTTAGAGACTTTGTGAACACAAAGATAAATAAGATATTTAACCTAGAGAAGAAATCATATCCCAAATTATTGGAATTCTTACTAAATATCATTAATAATGCAATGAAAAATAAATCATATTTGTCACAAATTTATAAATTCTTAAGCTAGATTTTTGCATATTTAGACAATTCCTTTTGGAATTATTACTCAAAAATGAATAATGAAGACTTCTCTTCATTATACTGGAAAATGTTCACTTGGAAATTCTTACACAGAGCCTTTGCCACTCCTAACAAAATTGCAATTATGTATAAATCAAGCAAGCAATAATGCCCTCCAGGTTGTGCGTTAATGTGTAATTAATGCCTGCCCAGGGGTGTTGTGAGGCCTGACGCCACAAGAGGAGGGCCTCTACATCCATGGAAGGACATTAATTGCACATTAACGCACATCCCGGAGGGCATTATTCTACTTAGAGAATGGTTTCTCTGTAAAATGATTGTGTTTTACCTAGTTATGTATTTTTATAAGTTCTATTTTATTTTTTTAATACATTTTTGATGCAAAATATTTCCTCCTACTAATGTTTCATACTTGCTGTAGTATATGTTAATGGTGTTGGAGAAATGCAATTTACATCCAAAATATATTAAAAAATAAAAAAGGACTGAAAAAATACATAATAATAATACGTAAGTAAAACACAACAATTTTACAGAGGCCCCATTCTCTAAGGGCCGGCAGAGATCATTCTGTCTTCACTCTCTCTCTCACACATGCTACCAGGGCATTGTTGGTTCACTTTCACACTTCACTCACTCACATACACACACAAACACACACAGTCACACACATACACACACACATAGTCTCTCTGCTTTTCTGCACACATTCACTCACACAAGATTGGTCTCACCCTCTTTCTCAATCTCTCACAGTCTCCAACTGCTTTCATTCACACATTCAGTCTCACTCCCTCTCGATCTCTCTCACACGCAGTCTCCTCTGCTTACATACATGCATTCATTCACACATCACTCTCGCTTTCTCTCTCACTCTCTCGATCTCTCTCTCTCACACACACACACACACACACACACACACACACACACACACACACACACACACACACACACACACACAGTCTCTCTGCTTTCATGCACACATTGACTCACACAAGATTGGTTTCACCCTCTTTCTTAGTCTCTCACAGTCTCCAACTGCTTTCATACACACATTCCGTCTCACTCTCTCTCGATCTCTCTCACACGCAGTCTCCTCTGCTTACATATATGCATTCATTCACACATCACTCTCGCTTTCTCTCTCACTCTCTCGATCACACACACACACATATGGTCAAGTGCTCTCTCTGTCACTCTCATACATGTGTACAGTCTCTCGCACATGCTTTATTTTATTTATTTATTTTTTTTGTTTTCACCAGGCATTACGTCTACATTAATACCCTGCTGGAGAACGTTGGTTCTCCAATCAGGGTAATGATGTACAGTAAGCCCATTCTCTAAATATAATTAAATGCTGGAGGTGTGATTCTGAAACAATAGCTGATTGAAACAATAGCTGACTGGATGCACATCTTATATGAATGTGAAGTCACCTTCCGTTTATGGAAAGAAATTAGTAACTTCATTCAAGATTTATGGTTAGATAGATGTAATATTTTTAAATCTTAGTTTTATTTAATACTCCAATTTCTGATATAATTCCAAAAACCAAAGTGCCTCTTCTTTGTTTTATTCTTGCTATAGCTGGAAAAGCAATTACTAGAGATTGTGGAAAAGTAATGTTACCCCCTCTAATGCTGAATTTATTAGTATGGCAAAAATTGTTTGCAGTAGTGAATTGCATACTATAAAGTTGAGAACTTCTAATGTTACACATTCATATAAATCTTGGTTTAAACTTAAAGACTTGTCTGGAAAATATTAATTGTTGATATATATAACTTTGATGTATTGATCTGCTGTGGACCTATGTAAATAGTTATTTGTTTGCTTTATAATTGATTTATATACTGTTTTAAAACCAAATAAAAAACATATATGTAAGTTTTTAATCCAAGTAAGCAGAAGACCCAAGTTAATACAGAATATAGCAATTTTAAATGAAATTTAATTTCTATGAAGAGACTTTTAGAAGGAAAAATATTTCTGTTAAGTTTGTGTTTGTAGTGAAAGTCACTATTCACAAATACACTCACAACTCCAATTTTTAAGATTGTTCCTGTCTTCTACAGTGTAAAATCAAATGAATTTCCTCTTCAGTTTGCATGTGTACAGTTTAGTCAATATAAGTTTTGTTTTCTTTTTTTACATACATACATACAAATGTTTCAAGCACGGGCATTAAAGTCCTTCTTGCTTGCCAATATGCCAAAACACTTGTTCCCATAATAAATGTCTAGGCTGTTCTGAAAAATATCTAAACTAGTACTTACTTTAATGTAATTTGGTAGTCTGTTCCAAGCATCAGCTACACTGTCAGAGAACCAGTTAGTACAATTCTCATTCCTATAGAATCTTCTACATAGGTTATCTGATGATTCTCTAGTACTTTTTGATAACCCCAAACATTCTCAGAGGTAGTTGTCCCTAAATGCCCTATATACCTGATTAAGATCTCCTCTTAGATATCTGTAAGATACACTGTACAAGTTCAGATATTTTAGTCTTTCATAATAACTTAGATTTTCACATCCATGGATGCCCTTAGTATATTTCCGCTGTACTCTTTCCAGTTTATTCATGCTTGTTTTCCTGTCGGGTTTCCATATTGTTATTTCATACTCAAGTTTGGGTCTAATGTAACTAACAAACAATGACTTCATTATGTTTGATTTCCTAGACTTTATAAATCTTTTTATACAACCTATAGTTTTATAACTATCATTAGCCAATTGGTTGATATGATTAGAAAAACTCATAGCTGAATCTACCCATATACCCAGGTCCTTAAATGAGTCTACAGTTTCAATCACTGTGTGCTGTATTAAATATTCACCTTTCAGTTTATGTCTCCCAAATCTCATATGCTTAGATTTTGACGTATTTATCAACATATTATTCTCCTGTGCCCAAATGGTCAATTTAGTCAAATTATTTTGCAGACATGTTTTATCTGTAATACTTGTAATCAGTTTATCCAATTTCAGGTCATCAGCATATAGACTGTAGAACACCTCAGATGAAAAAGTAAGGTCTGAAAGATCTAAACAAGTAAAGGCCTAGGACAGAGCCCTGTGGGACACCTTGACTGAAACCAAGGATTTCACCTGTCCAGTTGGTGTGTGATACTTGCAATGTCCTATTTGTAAGCCATGCAGCTATCCATCTTATCAACAGTACATCAATACCTAGTTGTACTAATTTATTGATCAGTGTTTTGTGCATGACCCTGTCAAATGCTGAAGTTAAATATATATAAATCACATCACAGCACAATGTTTCATTCATAGCTGTTATTATATTGCTATAGAACATCATGTTACAGGTGGTAATAGATCTATTTTCAACATATGCATGCTGCTATATGGTTTCAAGTCCCAGCCTATCCAGTTCTGACAATAACTTATCCAGTATTACCTTCTCCATTATTTTTCCACAACATGAAAGTAGACTCAAGGGTCTATATGATTCTGGGTTTGTCCTACTCCCCTTTCCCTTAAAGACAGGCTTAATAAGCGCATGTCTCCAATCTTGAGGAATCTCCCCATATTTATATGACCTAGTGAATAATAGATATAATGGCAGTGTAAGTTCTTGCTTAAGTGTTCTCAAATCATTGTTACTTATTCCGTCTCCTCCCTGTGCTTTGCTTGGATCCAGTTTGCACAGTTCTTTTTCAATATAATCTAATTTGATTCCAGTATCTGGGGTTACCTGGATGTCACTAGGACAACTTACCACCCCTTTTGTGGAGTCAAACTATTTTGCATAAGATTTTGTACATATATCTATAATCTGTTGCATCTGAGAATAAATTTTAGAATCTGCACACAGTTTATCAATTTGTGTATCTTTACTCCTTCCACATCTTATGTATCTATAAACAGGTTTCCTATTATGCTCAATATCTTTATATAAATTTTCTTCAAATTTTTCTTGATCTTGTCTAACACTATGCTTAATCTGTTTGCCCAGCTCATTTATTTCAGTTTTCAAAGTTGTAGTTCGACCTCTTCCATTTCTTATATTTGTTGTCTCTCACCTTACTCAGGTATCTTGTTCTTCTGGAAATATACCCCCCTGATGTTATGTGCCTAGATCCTGATGTTAAATATTTTTTTGACTTTTTGCACTCAAACAATTTCTCTTTCAAAACTTTCCACATTCCATCGGGGTCTATATTAGATCAGCGAATTCTTAAAAAAGCGAACACTGATTGATCAACCTTATGTAAGCAAAAGCTTACAATCTCGAACTGTCTGATCAGCGATTTTTTTGCCTACGGAAAAAAAATGCTGATCCAAAACACATACACACAACACAAGCATACCAAACAAACAGAAATCCACACACATACACCTAAAATCTGACACCTAACCCTACACTAAACTATGCACACACCACTAACTATCCACTTACCTTAACCCAAACCCTAACCCTAAGGTCCGTCACTATCGCACACTCTCCTCACCTGCTCCCTAACCCTAACTCATCTAAACCCGCCCTAACCCTCACGTCCACACAATCACACACATACCTAAACCACGCCCTAACCCTAACTCACCTAACCCTAACTCACCTAACCCACCCTAACACTCACATCCACACAATCGCACACTTACCTGAATCCGACCCGTAACTTTCCACCACAGCACTGAAAATACTGAAGCAACAGAAACGGACAAACAAATTCTTTCCCTAGGAAAATATTTGGGTTTCTGTTTCTTTGATATTTTGAACATTCACATAAATAAGGTTGATCAATCAGTGTTCATTTGTTTAAGCATTTGCTGATCTAATATAGACCCATTCCATCTGCAGTTTTTCCACTGAACATCTCAACACCTCACTCCAGTTAGTTTTATATAGCAACTTTTTTGCTTCCTTATAATCTGTAATTAACCTTCTGTGCAATGGCTTAGATTTTAGTTTGGCAGAATTATCTAGCAACAAATTAACTTTTATGACCCCATGTTCACTGCATATGGTGGTAAAACTTGACTTGAAGTTACAGAAATTTCTTTAGGAACACAAACAATATCTAGTATATTCCGTCCCCTGGTAGGTTGTTTTACAATCTGAAGCATTAGTTGTTCCTGAATATACTCTGAATAATTTCTTTACTAACGTTGTTGAATCAATATTATTCCAGTCTGTTTCTGGTAAATTTAAGTCCCCAGCTAATATTATTCTTCCCTCCTGTGTTTCATGTAAGAAATGTATGAATTCCTCTAGGTCATCTCCACTTAACCTTAGTGGTCTGTACACTCCAACAATTGTTATATGTCCCAGGGTTGTCTTTATTGTCACAGTTACACAGTCTATAGTATTGGTATTATCACTGAACATGTGATAATCACAAGTCTCATAGCTATCTTTAATGCCTATCATAACACCTCCACCTGATTTTTTGTTAGAATGTCTGTTACAGTAAAAACATTTATACCCTGACAGAACTGGTTTCCAGTCATTGTTCTTTAACCATGTTTCACAAACTATAACAACATCAATCTTGTGGGAATGTAGCAAATTTTCTAATAAAAAACACTTTATTATTAATGCTCCTAGCATTAACAACCATCAGAGATGCATCAAATGTTGCTATCTGTGAACTGTTACATTTTTGACCTGACGTAAATCCTGTCTAGTATTTGTCAAATATTACAAAATATCTGCTGCAAAATTTCTCTTCCCTGATCTAGACAAATGCACACCATCCTGTCTGAACACGTGTGCCCAAAAGAAGGCTTGGATGCTCTACACATTTACATTTTTTAAAACAGGGCATTTTTTCCATGTAGGTGTTTACCAAAAAATCTTTTCATTCACAGTGATCTGACTATCCTTTCTATAGCTGATTTGTGAAAAATATGTCCTAACACCAGTACAAGATATACTATCTAGGAGGGCTGTCAGTTCCTGACTAACCGCCAGAGAATCTTTGTTGGTGACATCATTTGTACCAACATGAACAAAAACAGATCCATACTATTACTTCCTTACATTAAGGTGTTCCAAGGCTTGTTTCACATCTTCTATTTTTGCTCTTGGCAAGCATAACACTACTCGATGTTCATTATCATCTCTGCAAATATAAGGATCAGTTCTTCTAATAACTGAATCTCCGATTACAAGAATATCTTTGCTGACCATCTCTGAAGAATCTTCAGCTTCTAATACAATCATTTCAGCTCTATCAATTGTTATGAAGGATAGATCTTCATCACTATTAGTCTTATTAATTTTACTGTTTTCATTGCGTAATAAATTCTCATCCAACTGGCACTGTAAATCCACAGCTTGAGCCATGTAGTCAACATCTGTCTCTCACTTCTTTTTTCTTACAGTAATGTTCTTCAGTCCTTCCATGTTCAATTTTTTCTTCCTTTTCACCTGCCCCTTGCCTCTTTTTTCTACCTTCTCCCTTTTTCTGTAGACAGAGGGTTTTCTGATAGACAGATATCTTCATTCCCTGTCACCAGTGTGTTACACAACAAAGCAGAATTCTTTTTACTATGTATTCTCTTTCCTTTACAGTCATTAGTCAGTCTCAAATTAGGAATATTTTCTCTATATACTTTCTATTTTAATATCAGCAATAGTAAGTCCAGTTCATATGCTGAAGCATTTTCTTATAAAGTCTTTATAATCATTCCCTTTTATTTCTTCTGATGCTTGCCTCAGGATGCCATTGTCAACCAGACTGGCTGGAGAAACTGTGGGAAATTGTCCGTCCATAATGCTGGGTAAGTTCATGTAGTCAGAAAACAGAGAGAGGAGAGGAAGGATCAGGTAAAGTAGAGGACAGGAGAAGTGGAAAAAAATTATGAAGGTCTAGTGGGTAGGATCTGTGCTGGTACCGCAGGTGCTTCACAGAATGTATCACTTGTCAGTGAGGGACAATCCTGAGAACTCACCAATGGAACACCAGCAAAGTACTAAGAGAAACTTTGTAGGCAGAAGTGTTACATCTCAAGCAGATGGGGCCTCATTCATAGGGCAACACAGTCAGGAGTGCACCAGCCCCCTGTGCTGTACTACAGTGTCAGTAATCGATCTACCTGGTGTTGGAATGCCTTCTGCACCAAAGGCAAGTGTGATTCCTGTTGTGCCACTGACACTGCTGGCAAATGTTATTTGGATGAACACACACTCAGGTTGACGGCTCTGAGATTAAAGCCCCTATATAGTTACAGGAGCTAGAGAACACAGTAATTAATATTAGTGCCACAGCACAAGTTTTTTATATTTAATTTTTAAAGGTAAGAAATCACCTACCCAGGTGTGAGTTGAACGCACAATCCATAGCTATGGAGGCTGATGCCTTATCCATTAGGCCGCTGGACATGATGGACAGTATCTACCTGACAGTTAATCACAACCCCTACCTGTGATTCCCCTTAACACACACTGCATCTGACCTGTGCACCACCTCTGAGATGTGCATATCCAACATAGGTGATAGACATGGGGGAATGAGGTACACCCCTGACTCTAGGAGCATGCTTGATATGTATGCCTACAACACTTGCAGACATACAGGTGAGTGATCCAAGCACAACCAGCTGTGACCAATACCACAGTGAAGATAGTTAATGCCCATGTATACAGTGGCATGGAGTATAAGCAAAGATAGCAAACCATGCTGCTATAGTCATTGGTGTCAAATGTTGCATTCTTCAGTGCTTCCATGAGGCACATTATGACTGCTGTCAGATCTGCCTTTAAGAAAATGTCTCCATTGCTGTTGAAGGGTCAGGAGTTGGGATAATAGGACACAGACTGTCCTGAGTTACAATGTTGAGACTGTTTGCTGCACAGTCTCACTGAAACTTGTAGCCACACAGTTTGTTGCCATGACCACTTGTGGGTCCATGATAAGACTAGTAGCATGACACTCTGGCTGAACACCTAGGATGCCTCATCAGGATACACAAACACACAAACATGTAGACACACACACACACACACACACACACACACACACACACACACACACACACACACACACACACACACACACACACACACACACACACATACACACACACACACACACACATGCACAGTTGTACATCTTCTCTGTAGCTATGATTGATAATCATGTCAAGGACAATGACATTCATCAGGATCAATACACAGTGCATTCTCTTGAGGTAAGCTCTCATGGTCTTGTAGCTCTATGTCTTCCCACCCCAAACAACATCAGCTCCAATAAGCCAAGCCAACATAGTGCAAAATTCCAACATTCCTGCTAGGGTATAAACCCACCACTGAAGGATGTGTCCATGAATCCCCACAATCTCCAAGGATATGTGGTGAACAATAAGCCAAGCCAACATAGTACAAAATTCCAACATTCCTGCTGTGGTAGCCTAAACCACCACTGAAGGATGTGTCTATGAATCCCCACAATCTCCAAGGGTATGTGGTGACCAATAAGCCAAGCCAATATAGTACACAATTCCAACATTCCTGCTATGGTAGCCTTAATCCACCAGTGAAGGATGGCCCATGAATCCACACAATCTCCAAGCGTATGTGAGCTAAGCCAATATAGTACAAAATTCCAACATTCCTGCTGTTGTAGCCTAAACCCACCACTGATGGATGTGTCCATGAATCCCCACAATCTCCAAGGGTATGTGGTGAACATACTTACCTCTAATGATCCTACCCCGTATCAGAGTGCTGCAGATACCTGTCATCCTTTCCAGTCAAACCTTCTGTGCTAGAAATATTGACTGTGACCTGTCCACTACTTACATGCGTGGGCATCATTATATCTGATGCATAGCATGGCCAGTTCGTGTGCTGCTTCTGCTTAGCTTGGATATGACAGCACATGTGCCATTTTATTCTGTGTTCTGTCTGTCATGACACACAGTTTTGGATCAGACACTACCTCTTTTGCAGTACTGCAATGGATTGCACTCACCTCTCTCTCCATTGAGGTAGTGCTGCTGCTTTGTTTCTTTACCTTACTCTGCACCCTGCCCGCCTTCTATGAGAACAGCCAGTATGGAAGATCATGCCAACATGTTAACCTGCCACACTCCAACTGTTTGTGCAATATCATGATGTTTGGCATTGCACAGAGAACAAATATCTTACCACAGATTTTAGGACTGCATTGCAGTGCCCCTCTTGACATACCTAAGCAACAGAAGCATGCCTTGAGTAGGCCAAATAGCTACTCCATCGTATGTTATGTTTCCGCATGTGATGTATCCAAGGGCTTTTCCTACATAGGTTCATAGGTTCATAGGTTTATAGGTTCATAGGTTAGTACTAAGCTAACTGCCCTTTTGAGCCATTTTAAGCTTAGCCAATTATCCCTTGTGAGACTCAAACCCTGCACCTTGTGCTTACAAGACAAACACCTTAACCATTAAGCCACCCTCCCAACCCACATGCTTAAGGGGCTGCATTTAGGAGTAACTGACAAGTGCTCTAATGCATCTGCAGCAATGCATGTGACTCCTATCTACCTTGCCTCTCTGAATAAGTGTGTGTGTGTGTGTGTGTGTGTGTGTGTGTGTGTGTGTGTGTGTGTGTGTGTGTGTGTGTGTGTGTGTGTGTGTGTGTGTGTGTGTGTGTGTGTGTGCGTGTGTGTGTGTGTGTGTGTGTGTGTGTGTGTGTGTGTGTGTGTGTGTGTGTGTGTGTGTGTGTGTGTGTGTGTGTGCACCTACCACCTACACAACTCTATGCAAAATCCCTACAAGAAACATTTGATACATGTTAAACTTACCAGATGTGAGAATAATGGCAACTACCTAGGGTGCGTTATAAATAATACCGTATTCATTGCAGACTGCCTGCAACTAAGGTAGTGAAGTCCGTCCTGTTGATATATATAATATTCAAGTTAAGCTCATTCAAAACTTAAGTATTATAAAATATGTGTAAATTCCTTACTACAATCACATTATATACTCTTAAATAAATGAAAAATAAGGAATCATACACAAGGAAGAATGTCTTACATGTCAAAATCAGGGATGATAGATGGTTTCAGAAGACAATATTTACTAAGGGCGATGTGTTTGAAAAAGAAGGAAAGAGAAGGAGAGAACGGACAGGAACAGTAATTAGAGAGCTACAGAGGATAAGGGGATGGGTGTGTGGATTAGAGTCAGCTAATTTGGTTAATCAAAATTTAAGGAAATACCAAGTAATAAATTGGAACTTTTAATGTAAAACGTTAAAAAGTGAGTTCCATAGTCAAAGAGAATACTGCAAACGGAATTCCTTCAGAAGCCTGAAACTTGTGTCTGTATTAGCCCTGCTACGCTCACCCTCGCTATGCTCGGGCTCACTCCTCGTCCTTCCCTGTCCCCAATTCCCACCCGCCCCCAGTACCACTAGATTTATACTACTCTAGCCACTCCCCATATTCCAACTACCAATCTCTGCTTCCCACATCTTCAAACATCCTGACCTCTCAATACAATCTTACTCTAGCACCATCCTACAAGCCCTGTAAATGTAATTAACCCTGAATACTCCCAATCACCTACCAAATAATGCAAACAAAAAATGCTAATTACCCTAGTCCCAATACTATTCTTATTACATCACTTCACTGCTTATGAGCAAATTGACTTACTGCAAAACCAACACCCAAAAGCTCAAACAGCCACACATGATTTTTCACTTAAGTTTAAACATCTACCCATCCTCCACTCACCAAGTATACACTCCCATACAAACTATCAGCCACACAAAATCACAAAATGTAAACCCAAAGACAAAGACTATATAAAACTACTTAACAAGTTCCTAAAACTAAGAATATCCTGTCACCATAACCTTACAATACATGGGGACATTCATCCCAACCCTGGCCCATATACACACAACAACCTACACTCCACTACCACAAATACTCCCACTAACTCCCTTCTAGCATTTCACCTAAATATCAGAAGTATTAATAATAAAATCCCCAACCTACATGCCATCTTAGCAACCCACTCTCCAGATATTATGTGTCTTACAGAAACCTGGCTTAAACCTACTACTACTGATAATGAAATAATACCACCAGGCTATAATATACATTGACTTGACCATACCACAAAGAAAGGAGGCGGGATAGCAGTATTATATAAAAATACACTAACTGTTCATAGAGAATCAGTAAACCCACCCGAATTCAATAATGCAGAACTCCTTATAACCAAACTACAAACTAGCTACAACAAATACCTGTACATCATCTGTGCTTATATACCACCAAGTAACAATATAACTACTCTAGAAGAAATCCTTTACTGGCTAAACACTACCTACCCCCAAGAAACCATAATTCTTGGTGACTTTAATATAGACTGGCATTCATGCTCAACCATACCCCCCACCACACCTGTAAACTTATTTGGGTATAAGCAGACCATTACCTCCCCCACCAGGATCCATAAACCAACCAGAAGGGAAAGAATACTAGATTGGATATTAGTCAATAACCAAGCCCAACTATACACAACCGGTACTCTCCCTGATGACCTCAGTGATCATCTGCTGACCTATATCATAAAACACAAGGCAGGGACCCCCCAACAAATCAAATACAAAACACTCAGAAAGAAGAAGAATTTTAACCCTGCAACTTTCTTAAATGAACTAAAGGCAGTTGACTGGTCTAAACTAAAAAACAACCATTAGAAGAGGCCATAGCAAATTTCAATAACAACTTCATAAGCATCCTTGACTCCCATGCTCCAGTACGTACAATAAAAATTAAATCTCATCCAGCACCATGGCTAACAAGGGAGACCAAGTCAAAAATCAAAATTAGAAACAAAGCCTGGGCCTACTGGTGCTCAACAAAAACCCCACTTGACCATTTAAAATACCGGCAACTCAGAAATGAAACAAAAAAAATCAATCATACTAGATAAAAAAAGCTACTACCAGAATCTACTAAACAGACATCATAACAACCCTCAAAAGTTCTGGGCAAGCATAAATCAGATCCTTCATCCAGGACAGTCTACCACCCCAACCCCTGCCAACCTCAGAAACAGATCCCCAGAGAGCATAGCTGACGCCTTTAATAGCTATTTCACAGAAACCATACAATCGCTAGCAAATCAACTAACCCCAATAAATTACAACACCAGCTCCAACCCCACTAGAAACAATACCCAATTTAGTTTCCAACTCATCTCCATCACCTATATCAAGACATTGTTAAAAAAACTTAAACCTACTACCCTCTCTGCTGACCTCCTCCATGCAGAGTACTTACAAATAGCTTCAGAAGCCATTGCATACCCTATAACTATACTAATAAATTGAACCTTGTCCAAAGGCACTATCCCCTCCCTATGGAAGATATCCCATGTCATCCCACTTCATAAAGGTGGAAATTCCACAGAATTATCCAACTATAGGCCAATTGCCATTCTTTCCCCATTAGCCAAAATAATGGAAAAATGTATTCATAAGCAACTAATACAATACCTAATACAAAACAACTTATTATCTAACTCCCAGCATGGTTTCAGGCCACATCACAGTACCACATCTGCCCTCCTTTCCTTTACAAATGCCATAAACCAAAATAGGAATGATAACAAGATATCCTCTGCCCGCTTTCTTGACCTATCAAAAGCCTTTGACATGGTCAACCATGAACTTCTCATTCTCTCACTGAAGTCTATGCCCCTAAACAGGCACACAATCCAGTGGTTCCAATCATACCTAACTGGCAGACGACAGGCAGTAGCATGGCAGAACAAATTATCCAACCAACTACCAATCACTCTTGGTGTCCCTCAAGGCTCTATACTAGAACCACTACTCTTTTCTATCTTCATCGATAACCTCCACATAGCTATTCCTAAGGCTACCTGCATTCAATATGCAGATGATTCCACTCTCATCTGCTCAGCCACCTCTCCAGCCAACCTACAAATCTCAACCCAAAATACATTTAGCACTATTGAAAACTGGCTCACCAACCAACGTTTGCTACTGAACCCCAACAAAACCAAACTTATGCTCTTCACTCCCACTAATAGAGCCACCCCTTTCTCATTCACTATTACTTCCAACAATGGTACCACCATCTCCCCAGATACCCATACTAAACTTCTAGGAGTCATTATAGATAATAAGCTCAAATGTGACCTACAGGTCAATAAAACCATGCAGACCATCAATAAAAAACTCGGATCGCTGTACAGAAACAAGGCATTCTTAACCCCACAGGCTAGAATAGCAATTTCCAGATCACAACTACTCTCTACTCTTATTTGTGCTTCTCCAGTTCTCTCAAACCTAAATAAGTCAGAACTGAATAAGCTCTCCCATAGCTATAGCCATATTGCCAGATTCACAACTAACTCCACCTACAGAACCCATCACTGCCAGAACCTGAAACAACTAGGTTGGCTTGAACTCCCCAACTTAATTAAACTAAATCAACTCTTAGTTTCCCACAAAGTTCTTAACCATCCTGAAAATACCACCTCACTCTCTAATATAATAAAGCCATACAACAACCTGAGGTCACTAAGATCGGCCGACAAAATAATGGTCCAAACCTACACAGCTAACAATTCTGCAGGGGAATCTCTGTTTGCCAACTTTGTTGGCAAGACCTGGAATTCTCTACCAAACCATATCACCCTGCAATCCTCCTTAAACCTTTTCAAAAAAGCATAATACAGCATCTTAAACTCAACTGGCTTTGTCCATGTTCCTACCCTGACTAAACAGTATCATTAATCACATTAAAAATAACCAAACTGTTTTCTAATACATTCTGACCTTTTCTACAAGTATAATGTGCTGATCTTGTAACTGTGAGTCTCTTTGGAAACAACACTATAACATTGTAAATAACTCTTGCATAACTTTTTCAATGTAAATAACTTGATGTGTAAATTCTTGAAGAAAATGTTTTAACCTTGTTGGAGCTTTTCTCCCCGGGCCTCCGCTGAAAATGGACATATATCCAGTCGGACTATCCCGGTAAACAAATGTAAAATAAAAATAAATAAATAAATAAATATATCTGTCTGTATGTTTGTGAGTATGCATGGTGTAATGGGTTTCTATGAGACTAACTTCACTGATGTGCAGATTTGTAATATTTCATTTTGTAGACTGATGTAGTTTGCTTGTGAAGTACAGGATGTTGAACTGCAGCAGTGTACAGGAATGTGTATGTTCTGTTGGCGTGCACTGTTATCTTATGGCACAATTTGTGTTTCTCTGAGATCAGCAGTGAGTGTGAAATGAGAATGTGTCCTTTTCTCTGCTTCTATAGGTGTTGGCATGCTTAAAGGTGTTGCGGTATTGGGCTGTAGGCAGGCTTGCCCCTCCACCCCTACCAAAAGTTCTATTTGTCTGTTTTTGTCAAGTTTAAGTTTTTCAGATGGGTTTAACGAGGCTTGCTCAGGCTGAATGTGCATTGTTCAATTTATTAAATTTTGTTGTAACATTGTATTGACAGTTTGAAATGTGTATGTGCTTCAGAAATGAGAAGTTTCCACACTGTTAGTCAAGAAAACTATGTATTAATCAGTTAAGGTACTGATTATCAATTCATACTGTACAAGAAGTGGTAGTCTGCATAACCAAGAAAGGAAGTCTGTTCCTCATGTTCAAGATCAGAATGGTGAGAGGGAACTTACCAAGAAGATCCTAAAGGTGTAGAATGTAACAGTTGAATCTGGACCAACTATTAGGGTATACTTGAACTATAGAGATGGAATCTGGGCTTGGTTTGGATGATAAACTGGGACTTCTGCAAGACATCCTATTTCCTGGAGAGACTGTGTGTAACTACAAATAGCTAGAGGAAAGTAGTCACAGATACTAATTTATTTTATTTTATTTTATTTAAGGTCACAACTGTGATGTCAACACTAAAACAGAATGTACTGAAACTAAATGGATTTTAGAATTACAAAGTGTCAGAGGGAAGGGTCTAATGACTATGTTCCTTTAAGACCACTGCTTAGGTCAAGTAACCTTAAGAGGTAGACCTGAAACTGTATGTATTTAAGCAGCATTTTGTACCTGTTTTATTAGATCTGAAGAAGCACCTGGATAAAAGTGAAAATGCTTTGTCTTCTTCTTGGATGTTTTTTAACATTTTTAGGCTGTTTTATTTATCATTTTTATGCTGTTTTATTAAACTTTGGAACTGCTACTTTATTTGATTCAGCCATGTTGACTGATTCTTCCTCTTTTTGGATTGTTTGACGTGTGTTTAACCAGTCTTCATCTGCCTGCCTTGGTTTGCCTTTCTTGTTTGATTTTGTGTCTTGGCCATAGAGCATGACTGAGGGAGGGTCTCTGAAAATTGACTACAACCCTAATGGCTCTACTTCCCTAGCATTTCTGAGCTGAGTGGATTGTATGCTACAGGTAGAAGGTAATCCTTTACTTAGTACTGAGAATGTGAGCATGGACTCTGCAGCTGAGCAGGCTGATACAAGCTTTGATAGTTTTATGGCAATTTTTAGAAGGGTCAAGTTTAAATGCCTGCAGTGGCAAAAGCTGCATTTAGAAGCTTGTTTGTTTCATAGAGTCATACTGAGAGGTATAAGAGTTTTAAAATGCCTACATATGAGAATCAGTATCCAGATTTGCTGAGGAAATGGCAAGCTTTGAATCTTGAACTGTGGTTTAACTATATAAGACTGCTGATTGAACTTTTCAAATCCATAGAGTCAGCTGTTTTACAAGAACTTAACTCTGATTTCAGCAAGATTGACAGCTATACAGCCTCACTGTCTTGTAAGCATAAATTAGATGGCCTCTTCTTAGACATAAATGCTTTTGATAACCTCTTGCAGGAGGTCACATCCAAGAAATTAGCAAAAGATTTTGCTGATTTTCAAAATGGTCGCATATTTACATGACCAATGATTGATTCTGCTCAACTACCTGTTTCCAATGATAAAAGGGATGCTGCTAGTTCTGCAGCTATTTTGCAGAACTCAGATGGTGGTGGAAGCTCTGTGAATGCACACTTTCAAGCTACAGCAACAGATCCACTTGCTCCCCCTCCCCATTCTTCTACTTTCGGAGAAGAGAGTTTACCAGCAGCAGTAACTCTGGCAAATGGAAACATGCCCAATAATATTATTCAGTCAGCAAAATTTGATAATTTACTTCTTATGAACAATTCTTTACACACATCACTACCAGAAACTTTACCTGCCAAAGAGAAGAGAGATCGCTCACAGAACTAAGGCAGGCAGGTTCGAAAAAGGACATTGATGGCTGGGCAGCTGGATCGTGGTTCAGCCGTATGGAGAAAGATTCCACTGACTGAATTGTGAACCTGTCCATCACTATTCTAACAAATGAATAATGACAAGTGTTATACAAGGGCCTTTCTTTTATTCCTTCTAAAGTCTCTTCTTTGTGTGATGTACTCACTGATATGAGATTATTTGTCCAGAGTATTTCTTTGAAAGTGATGTATGGTTTAAACTCTAGTGTTCAGGGTGACATTTTTAAGAAACCTAGTCAGTTTGACCCAGTGAATCCTCCACTGGTTGAGACTTTTTTGAAACTTTGTGAACAAGATATGTGTAAGTTATTGCAAAGTAAACAGCTTAGACACTTTTTTAACCATACTGAAACACAGTTTAAGGCCCTCGTGGATTTAACCTTGATGGAACATGTATATATTAGACCTGCTGACAAAAGGGGCACTATAGTTGTGATGGATACCTCTAGGTACACTGAGAGCATGTGTGATATGTTAACTGATAGTTTTTTTAATTATGCTGTTTGCTTTAAATCTGATGCTGATAAGTTATTATCAAGAATTTGTTCTAATTTGCATGATTTGTTGACGGAAGGTAACATTACCAAGGAATTGTTTGAATATTTTCTGATTGAATATCCTACCATTCCTATTTTACATGGCTTTCCCAAAATTCATAAATCCCTGGAAAACCCTCCGATGAGGCCTATTGTCTCTGGTCATGGCTGGGCAACTCAGCCCTTTATCTATTTATGTTGAAAAGCAACTGCAACCAGTATTAGATAAAGCTAACACTGTTCTTAGAGATAATAAGCACTTTTTAACATCTTTATTTGAGTGGTCCAGTACCAACAGCAGTAACAAGTTTCTGTTGGTTACAATGGATGTGGTATCACACAGGGATTGATTTTGTTACTCTGTTCCTGTCTAAATATTCTGATTACAGTGCAAGACATATACAGCTTATAAGCATACTTCCTGATTTGATTTTGAATAACAATGTTTTCACTACTAATGATCAGCTATGCATGTATGTAGAGGGTGGGCGTAGCAATGGGCACGCCCTGTGCCAATAGCTATGCAAACCTACTGCTAGCTTATTGGGAGGCACTCTGTGTCTTTAATGATAGCAACCTTTTCAAACATTATATTCCGTACTATGCCAGGATTGTAAATGATATATTTTTTGAATGGGCTAGTTCTGTTTCTATGCTGCATGATTTTGTTGAATACCTCTAACAGATATAACCAAGTTACTGCGATTTTCCCCTACATACTTTGCTGAAAATATGGCATTTTTAGATGTTGAAATCACCAAGAAACTGAATGGTTAACACATTCAAGTTCACAAAAAAATCTTATAAAAAATGTGGTGTTTTACAGAGGCAGAGTATGCACCCACAACATATTCCCAGGAATGTTTTGAAAAGACAGTTCCTTAGGTATGCCAGGAGGCTCGATGCAGTTGATAAATGTATAGTATCTGATTTTGATAAGTTGGCAAAAGATTTTAGTAGTAGAGGCTACCAACAGCATGAAATAGATGTAGCACGATAAGAAGTTTAATATAATAGGAATGCCTGGGCCAAACCATGTTTCTCTCATCGAGACTCAGAGGCTAAGAGCTCTAGGGTGTCACAAGGAGACACACTGAGAATGAGCATTACCTTCTCAAATGATGTCATCTCTGTCTGTGAAATTATTAAAAAAAACACTGGCATGTCCTTACATGTGATGACAGGAACAAAACTAGTTTAGGTGAGGCTCCTAAAGTTTGTTTTAAGAACAATATTTCTTTGAGAAAAATGTGCCATAAACCTGTTCAGAAGAAACCAAGGATTACTAAGAGTAGGAACTCACCTTGTAGAGACTGTAATTAGTGTCAATTTATCGAAACTACTGACAGATTTGAGCATCCTGAGAGTAAGCAGGTTTATAAATTCAATTTCTTTGCAAATTGTAAGAGCTGCAATCTTGTTTATTTAGCTAGCTGCACTGTTTGTAAATGTTTTTATGTTGGTAAAACTAACAGAGCTTGGAAAGACTGTGTACATGAACACTTTTATGATGTGTCTAGAAAAGATAAAATAAATGCACTCTCAAAACATATTTTAGTTGCTGGAAGTACCCATAAGTTTAAGTTTATTGTGCTATAACTTTTTAATGTCAGCATTAGAGTTGGTAATGTCAGCACTAAAACAGAATGTATTCAAACTAAATGGATTTTAGAATTACAAAGTGACAGAGGGAAGGGTCAACATTACTATGTTCCTTAAAGAACACTGCTTAGGTCATGTGACCTTAAGAAGTAGACCTGAAACTGTGTGCATTTAAGCATCATTTCATACATGTTTTATTAGAGCTGAAGAAGCACCTGGACAGGTATGAAATGCCTGTCTTTTTCTTGGATGTTTTTAATATTTTTATGCCATTTTATTTAACATTCTATGTTGTTTTATTAACTGCTACTTTATTGGATTCACCTGTGTTGACTGGTTATTCTTCTTCTTGGATATTACAATAGATGCAATGTAGCCACTATTAAAGACTGCAGTGGCTATCAGTGCATTATTAATAATGGAATGTGCTGCAAAATTTCCAGAAATAGTGACATTAAGTAAATCTAATTGCTAAGTCTACTCTCAGAGAACTGCTATTGGTATTGCCCACAGTGGTCATCTCTAGTTAACATCTAAAGAAATATTTGCTAACCAAGTTATTTCCTTTATGTAAAGCATACTGCATCAGTTATGCTAATACTTCAAAGTCAGTCAATTAAAGACATCACTCTATTCAACACACACTCTGATGGATTAGTAGAGAGAGATGTTGTAAAACATTGAAATCCGTGCTAAGGAAAGTTATTGACACCGATGGGAAAAACTTGGACCAGCTGTTTCTCTATAAGAGAGGTGCCACAAGCCTCAGCTGTCTTTACCCCATTTGGTACTATAAAGAAAACTTGGGAGGATGAGGAAAACTATTTAAAGTATAATAGAATACTACATCAGTATACGGGATGGATTAGATGTGGTTATGTAAAGGAGCACATGCATACAACACAGAAGATGCACCTTTGAGTTTATTAAAACAAAAATTCTGAACCTAAAGAAGACCAAAGACATCAGGTATTAGTATTGGTGTCCTACAATGAAAACAGATTTCCTGCTAAGTGGCATGGGTCACTCGGGATGAATGAAATAATAAAAGGAATGAATTGCAAGGCTACATAATAAGGAAATAGACTTGTAGAGTAACTATATCATATTAATGCACTGAAACAATGAAGATTAGAAATGTCAGCATTTAGCTTAGACGTTATGGGTCATACAGGACACACCAGTCAACCTGTACCTGAAGTGCAGTTGGAGAAGTCCTTTTTAAGAGTGCAAAATGAAAAGTAAGAATAGTTTTCTTAAAAATAAAGGTGTGTTTTCAGAAACAGCAGGGAGAGTTTAACTGGGAGAACACAAGAGAGAGAGATGACACCTAAAATAAATGCTAGAGTGAGACTCTGCAGAGTACAAGAAGTACAAAAGCAGTTGTAGAGACTTTCAAATAATGTTCAAACTAGGAGTGATAGCAGAGGCACAAAATGAACGGTGCAGCCAAGTAGTGTTAGTATTTAACCTGATGTAGGTATAAACCCGATGCAAACATTACATTTTTAATAACTTAAGGAAATTAAATAGCACATCAAACTGTGATTGCTACCTCATGCCCAGAACTGATAAGAGTTGATAACTTAGGAAACAACAGTTGCTTACCAACGCAAGATCTGATGAAATAATATTGGCAATATCCATTTACCTTCTCTGCCAGAAGGAATACTGAAAACTATCACTCACCCGCTTTGCAGAAAAAAATAGGTTTTATAACCCCTGAAGGCCCATTTTAGTACATAGAGTTACCATGTGTTCTACATGGTGATCTAGCTATGTTTCAGCGGCTGATGAACAATATATTGAATCTTCACTTCCTAAGGGAACTGATATACCTGTATGGCATGGTCATTCATTGAGACGACTGGGAGTCTTGCACACCAAAAGTACACGTTCCATTAGTGACTATAAAAGGCAGGCGTAAAGAAAAGTAAACTGATTATAGTGGCAGCCAAGTATTTAGGATACTTGCTAAGTAGAGGAATAGTAAAACCACAAGTAGAAAAAAAAAGTCGATAACATATGACATGCATCCTCCTAAAAGAGAGGTAGATATTTTTCATTGACAAATTGACTTCTACAGAAATATTTTTGCATCCTCTGCATGTCCATTGACTGATATCACAAGAGGAAAATGAACAAAAATGTTCTGAAGGGTAAACAGAAGCTTTTCTAAAAGACCCTGTTGGTTTGTAGTTTGACAGCAAATTCCAGGATAACTTGTGGAGTCTAACTGTTGGAATCATCTGCATTACCTAGTTGGAATGAAGGCCTAATTGAGGCCTACTGCCTGGAACTTCTAAATGACATTTTGTTTCCTGGAAATGTTGTGTGGCATGGTAAACAGCTGTTAGAAAGTCACTAAAGGTACCAGTTTGTTTATATAGATAGGCTATTATTTGGATTTACTATGAAGACTTTGAAAATGCTCTGTTTGAAAAAAACTGGTGCTGCCACTGTTTCCTCGAACTTACACACACACACATACACACACACACACACACACACACAGATAGATATATATATATATATATATATATATATATATATATATATATATATAGCTATAGACATGTATATCTAATCTAAGTATGTATGTATATATATATATATATATATATATATATATATATATATATATATATATATATATATATATATATATATATATATACAGACACACATGCACACACGCACACGAATGTCAACATTCATATGGCCAAAACCATATGATCAACATTCAAAATCTCGACCATAGAAGAAAAAAGTAAAAAACACAAAAAAACTTACCTTCACCCCCCCACACACACACACACACACACACGCACACGAAGCTTAAATAGACCAACTCTAAGATCGCATTACAGTGCGGAAGATGGAAATCTTTCCATTCCGCACTGTATGGAGATGCAGGTTCCTCATGGTCGACACTTCGAATGTCAATCATATGGTCTCAGCCATATGAATCTCGACATTATGAAATGTTGACCATGTGAACGGAACCTAAATATATATATATATATATATATATATATATATATATATATATATATATATGTGTGTGTGTGTGTGTGTGTGTGTGTGTGTGTCTGTGTCTGTATGTATAGATAGACAGATACATACATGCACACAGACACACATCAATAGACAGATAAATAGATAGATAGATAGAGAGATAGACAGACAGGGGAATTTATATAACTAATGTAACTATTGGGAACAGATAATGTTGAATTAGAAAGTAAGTATTGTGGGAGAAAGAAATAATGCCTTGTTAGAAGACAAGGTTAACAACTTAAACAGAATAGTAGACTATATTAGAAGCAAAGAAAGAAAACAGAAGACCTATATGGGAAATGGATATATGAAATGACAATAAGGTAAGACATTTTTAGAAACTTTAAAAAGGAAGGAAAGGATAAAGGAGGCACTGTTAATTTTACAAAAATCTGTGGATCACTGGAAATATTGATATCACACAACTAACAGTCTGCATTAAATCAGGGAAGTAAGGGTTCCAGAAATAGGATTATTTGAGAAATGAATGTGAGAGGCAATCAAATTTTGAAATGTTTATGGAAGAAATGAGTAAAGAATATTATGCTATTAAAGACGAAGGAGGGGCTGTATTGGAATTCAAGGTTATTCATTAACTAGGTGTTCAAATAATACATTTACTTATATTTTATTTTTGGGGCAAATAAAGATTAATTAAAATGTATGTTGGAGTTACTGATCATATAAAACTTGTAGCAAACCACATTAATTCTAAGCCTGGTTATTTAATAATGCAAAAAAGGCATTACAGAGTACAGTAATGTGGAATTGATGCAAGGACATGTTTAATGTAGTACATTTGAGGGCTGAGAAATTAATTTGTAGAGGAAAGTAATAAATTATGTTTTTGAGTCATGACTGACACATAATATTGCAATGACTTTTCTGAATATTTTATAAGTTTAAAATACAAATTAGTGGATTCCTTTAGTATCCATATGAGGTAAAGATGAGCACTCCTTGCAATTTGTTATTTAAAATATTATTTGTTATTACTATATTTTTGTATACTACAACTTAAAAATAAATGTTTTCTATCATGCAAACATATGCTTTCCAGAAAGAATAGTAAGTAACAGCTCAAACAGGCAAAAATCACAAGAAAAAAGAAACAGCTGTTTACTTATATACTGCTACAGTAACATGATTATTGAGGATGAACTGACTTAAGCCATTCTATGTAGTTTTATATCCAACGTATATGCTTTACACTTGAAAATAGTGCAACTCTCAGCAAGTCATTAAACTAAAAGTAATCCCAGATTTTAATTGAAAAAGTCTGCATGTACTAAGTGTGTGTGTGTGTGTGGGGGGGGCTTTGGGGGGGTTGTTATCTTGTTATGAGAGGACTGATAATATGCCTTTAACTCTCATGTTTCCATAGCTAGTAAGTCAGCCACAAATTTATGAATTGGCATCAAGTTTTTGCACTCTCAATAATATCTTTACAGTTGTTAAAACACATTTGCAGTAAAAAAGATGACTAAGACAATATATTAGAATACAGCATATACGTATTAAATTTCTTAGTTGAAATTGCATAATGAAGGATATGATAAATGTATTGCTTTTCTTGGTTGTGATTGTGATAGTTTCCTCTTTATTACACGGTGTAAAGCAAGTGAATTGTGTTGGGCTATAATTTTTATGTAATGTCATTGTACAATTTTTATGTAATGTCATCAATCTTATCACTGAAAAGTAATGCCCCTCCAGCACAACTGTCATCTCAACTTTGGTTCCTATTTTATGGTTTTACCTTGCAGATGACCCAAGAGTGGTAATTAACAAAGGGGTCATAGTAGGTGTGTATGCAGATAACGTTGGTTTTAGAATCCTCTTTACTGTTCCTTAGTCTTCCCAGAAACAGCTGTAGTCAATGACTGGCATGATCAATGCACAGCACTGTATAACAATCAACGTTTGAATGTGTTGCTCATTTGGTCAGGCTTACAAAATGATGTGCAGTTTATATTGCACTTCATACTCTCAGTCATGATATATATTTCTCAATATTTTCACTTTTTTTTATTGTTTCCATTATTTGGAATTAATTTATTCTTACTAGCTCTCTTTAATCTTCCTTGACTACTCTTTCTACTGTCTTCTAAAAATCTATTAAACAAATTGCCTCAGAGAAACATTCTGTCATAATTGTCTTCATGAAACTACATTATGATAAAACAGGATTTTTGTAACCACTTACCCCAAAGATTATATTCATCTTAATGACAGATTTCTTTTTATATATCTTGAAGCTCTACTCCTGATTATTGACATCATATAACATTGCCTTGCTACTTAATGGTTTGTAATAATCCTGTAACACTGTTTAATTAAATTTATAATGACAATTGTTTAAAATGTTGGAGCTTTTCTCCCCGGGCCTCCGCTGAAAAAAGGCTCTTCAGCTCATTCGGACAATCCCAGTCAACAAATGTAAAATACATAAATAAATAAATAAATGTATAGCATCATTTGCAGTGAATGGATACGTTGTACATATTGGGTTTACAAAGGTGCCGAGTCCTTTCAGTTGGCTCTGTGTTGTGTATAACAGACAGGCATGCTCAAAATGTAACCAGCAATTCTTTCAAACCGAATGTCTTCTGAATAACAACAGCTATCTCAATTGAGTCAAGGGAAATGTTATCAGTGGTTGAGGAAAGGAAACATTGAAACAACTGGGACGTTTTTTACAATCATCACCCTCCCTAACAATGTTCATAATGATAATGGCAACATAACTAAGTCAAAACAAAATGATACAGCAACAATTATATCTATTCATGTAAGTATAATTCACTGTTGTGGATTCAGCTAAACAATATTATTTCAGAGCAGATTTCTTTGAAATTTGTTATTATTTTGCTAGGACTTTTCTACCTTAACATAATTAGTTATTTTGCTAGGGGTTGCAGGAGACTAACTTTCATATGTGGGGTGTGATCTTCCCCAAACAGTTAGGTGTAATTCTTTTCCCTGAGGAAATGTAGTGACAGTGAAATGTGTACAGTGAGTCATGAGTCAAAACACACACATACATACACACACACACACACACACACACACACACACACACACACACACACACACACATATATATATATATATATATATATATATATATATATATATATATGGGAGCACTTTATAAGCTCGAAATACCGAAATCTCGAATTTCAAAATCTTGAGCTCATAAAGTGGAAGGATTGGAAGATCACAACGCCAGAAGTGCGAGATTCAAAATTTCAAATGCGGGAGATTTTGAATTAGCGGTTTTGGTGTTGCGCTGTGTTCATGGATTCTAAGTGTTTATGTTTAAGTGTGTTGGGTAGAGGCTGTAGTGTGTGTTAGTGTGTGTTAGTGCATGTTGTTACTGTGATGTGTGTGTCCGAGAGGAAAGTAGTTTGTGTGGTGGTGTTTCATGTGTGTGTGTATGTAGTGCAACCTTGAAGTTAGAACATTTAAGTGGGGAGGTGGGGGGTGTAGGGAGGCTTGCCCCCCTGCATATTATTAGGGTAGGTGTGTGTGCTTGTTTAGTTGTGTGTGTATGTGTTGTATTGGTGTTTGAAAGCGTTGGGAGTTTGAAGTTCGCGGTTTTGTGGTTTCGGGATTTAGGCTTTCACGGTTTTGTGGATTTAGGTATTTGGAGTTTCCACTTTATGGGCTCGAGATTCTGAAATTCGAGATTTCAGAATTTTGAACTTATAAAGTGAATATATATATATATATATATATATATATATATATATATATATATATATATATATATACACATGGATGCCTATCAGTTGATCATGTTTTCAGAAACTCAAAATTCATATGGTTGAGACCATATGATCACGTTTTTGAAAACTCTAAGTTTTTGAATAGAGAACAAAGTACAGTGAGGACTGGGAAATTTACCCTTTTCTTCACTGTAGTGAAATCTCAGAGTTGGTATAGATATACACTTACATATATATATATATATATATATATATATATATATATATATCTATATATACATATATATATATATATATATCTATATATAATTTGCAGGGGTGTGGGGCCCAGCTGCATAAAGATAAACATAAAAAAGTAGATTTTTGGGGGGTTTTTGAGTTTTAAGAAACTCTATCAGATGGTCTCGTCCTCTAACATAGATCCATATACAAACATATATATATATATATATATATATATATAAATATATATATATATATATATATATATATATATATATATATATATATATATTTTTTTTATATATATATATATATATATATGTGTGTATAAAATTGTCTCTATTATAACTCGATAAAAGTCCACCATTACAACTCCTTAAAAATTTTAGCATTTTGGTTCTTGTTTATACTACTGAAGTATCTAAAGGATGCCATTCTATTTCTATTAATTTCTATTTTTTTAGGCTTTCGAGTGAAGTGCTCCAGGCTCTCTCCATATAAAAAATATCTTACATCAGCAGTACTGCTTTATGTTAACTTTCAGGATAAGTTACCTCCAGAATTACATGGAGCACATCAAATATCCGGTCAAGTGGCATTAAAGACATGCAGGTAGGTGCAAGCGTGAATGGGTGTGCCTTTGTTGAAGGTCGGGCATCAGGCTGGCAACTCAGCACCATAAAATCCATTGCCAATCATGAGCAGACCGGAGTTCCGCTGCGGCGACCCCTAACCGGGAAAAACCAAAAGACATCAAATATTTGTATAATTCTTTTTCTCCTTTTCTTGGAGGCCTTGGCAATCTCCTAACTTACTTCCCATCTTAATCACATAATTTCATTTTCAATGTCTTTACATAGATAATCACATCAAGGCCCAATATCTATGCATTGTCTGGAAATCCTTCAGTTATTCCTTTCTGGTTGCATTTACTGCTGCTCTGTACATGGTACACTTCTTTATGCAGTATATATTCTAGATGTCACACTAATTACTACTGTTATTGCTTGCATATGTCCTTTGAATTTTTCTACTTTAATCATTTTTTGACAAGCTGTATAAGCACGTCATCAAAAGAGGGAGACAATGTACTATCTCATTTTTCATCTGTGTACATGAATATTATAAAAGTCATGGCTGAAGAAGAGTCTACAACTTTCCTTGCATTTTTGACTTAGTTTGTAAAATTCCTCCTTTATTAAAATCAGTCTTTATATAAGGTTTTCTACAGTTTCATCATGATTTTGCAAATAATAGTGGGGAAATCTCCATAAACAGAATATGAATCACAGCTGTGATTATTCCTATTTATACTAGAATCATACAGTTATCATACATTATAAATGATCTTATAAATAATAATTTCCAAATAAGTAGAGGTTCTGGCTTAAAGCATTCTAAACTTTATAAAATTATGGTGTGTGTGTGTGTGTGTGTGTGTGTGTGTGTGTGTGTGTGTGTGTGTGTGTGTGTGTGTTGTGTGTATACATACATTTTATATATATATATATATATATATACACACACACACACACACACACACACACACACACACACACACACACACACACACACACACACACACACACATGCACACACAGAAACAGAAATGAGGCAGCTTGTTGCTTTGCGTTACATGGTTACAGTAGGGTCTTCATACTATGGCTGTTGAAAACAGCATGCCTCTAACACAGACATAAAATGGAGAAGGCAAGATGATTAAAGTTGACTCTATTTATGCCTAAACAGGAAAAGAAATGGAGTAAGTTTAGAAACTGATAGGGAAGAAAATGCCAATAAAAGAAAACACATCAATAATCTGGACATTGTCATTACAACTAAGTTAATCTGTATGACTTGTACTGCAAAAAGTAAAGATAAAGTACATTCAGAAGCCATGTAGATGAAACACTTGATGACCTTAAAGAAAAATAAAAAAAAAAGATTTAATGTAATGTATCTCATGGATCTCTGTTACAGGAGGTTTAAAGTATTATACAGTGAAAACTCTAGATTTGCTGGGCTTTTTGTATTTTTTTCCAGACTAGTTTGCCATATGACCTTTTTACCCTTTGAATTATATTGCAAATCCTCTGAATATGTTAGTGGTAAAAGTTTTGTTTTCTTTGCTGATTAAGTTTGAAAAAATCCTATTCTCTACAATATTTGAAAGTGTATTGTAAAAGGAAAGTACTCTGAAAGAAAAGCAGCCTATCTTCTAAATGAAGCATGGAAAATATTGTAGAATGTGGTTAAAAGTGCAACTTTTGTTTGAGCTAATGACCTCACTATACCAATAATGGGTTATGTGTAAGTAGTCACTTTTAGTTTAAGATGACTTCTGTTTTGTTGACACACTTTGGTCAACAAAACAGGTGTTTGACAGTTATGTGAGACTGCACGGTCCCTGGGCATGGGGAGTATGCCATTTCCCCATATATTGCGCAGTCTTAGAGTCAGAATAAATGATTAACAGGCATGAACTCCCCCTCCGAAAAAATACTACATGGTCCAAGGAATAATTTCAGAGCATGTGCAGAAGCGTGTTGT
The DNA here is from genome assembly GCF_019279795.1 of Protopterus annectens. Taxonomy (NCBI): domain Eukaryota; kingdom Metazoa; phylum Chordata; order Ceratodontiformes; family Protopteridae; genus Protopterus; species Protopterus annectens. The sequence goes on along the minus strand of NC_056743.1, from coordinate 1,642,881,839 downwards.
TTATTTATTGATTTTTGTGTGTGTGTGTGTGTGTGTGTGTGTGTGTGTGTGTGTGTGTGTGTGTGTGTGTGTGTGTGTACAGAAAGTACAGCCTGTAAAATATCAGTGATTTTTTTTGTTTAAAGTAAACACCTTAAACCTTGAAGCATGGTTCTGCCAGACAACCAGTTACCTATCAAGTAAAATTTGTATGGGTTAATATTAGGTTTACTTTTGTTTGTCAATTTTGCTTCTGCAAGCATCACCATTTAGTTGTTTCATGTGTAACAGCATCCTATATGAGGTTGAATTAAAGGTATATCGCATATGCCATTTGTGCTGACTTGTCCTATATTTCTCAAATGTATCTACAGTATAAGCAGAAGTTATATGATGTTAGTCTGCACAGAAAGTCTGAGAATTGTAATTGGAATATAGTAAATGGGGAAATCCATACTAATTCTGAGACTGTAGTGTCTAGGAGTATTCCCCCTACTTGCAGAATCACCAGTCTCAGATGTAGTATGTGGAAGATAACAGGATGTTTTGAAGTTCACATCTCTCACTTCTGTAAGAAAGCCATGTGATCCCTTAGCTGTTATTCCAATGCCTCATCTATGGAGGCTGCCCCAGAAGCATGCAGTTAGGGGCCGTGAGCAGCAGTTGCTGATGGGGCAGAAATGTAGTACTGACATATGAATCTATAAGGCTATTGAGACTTCATATGGAAATGCTGATAATGCGTTCACATTTGCAATGAAATATGTGCTATGAAGCATAGCAAAGTGCCTGTTACAATTATCGAAGACTTTTATTTCACTATTGATTTGTTGGTTTATTTCTTATTTTTGTTCTTGACTTTCAGAAAACCTTTTTGGTGCTAAATTTTGGATTGCTTAAGGGGTGTATCAAATACAATACTATTTTTCAGCCTCTACCTTCAGTTAATAATAGTAATCAGTGTCCCTGCCTTTCCCAGTGCATTCAGCCTTCAGATGGTACATTCTTTTAATCTTTTATACAGACCTTTCAGTTATTTCTTATTGTCTCTAAGTTATCTATTATTTACATGGAATGCCATCTTACCTATATGCCTATAGCATCCTGGTTTATGGTCATGTCAAATCTATAAAGTCAGCAAAAAAATATTGTTTGGCTTGCACTAGATATAATGTGTACTAATGCTGATTAAAGATTTGCTGGCAGTAAATTGAACAGTATGATGTAGCTGCCAGATAGAAATTACGCAGTAGTTCCACAGACCATTCAAGATACTATATTATACAATATTTATAGGTGGTGAGTGATATATTTTTCATGTCTTGATACTTTTTTTCAAATTGCTGTCTAGGTGTGGTATTAAGTGTGCTGCCTACTAAAGGCGGACACTGGAAATGCATCATTTTGTTGATCACACACATTTAACTTCTGCTGCTGCTATTCATTTCCAGTATGAGTCAGTGTTATGCATTTACAAATGTTTGGTTTATTTAAACCCTCTCTAAAATCTGCAACCATAGGTTAATAGCATTCATAAAGGTTAGGGTTGTGATGTAATAGATTTACTCCACTGTGCAAAGTCACTCAGAATTCACTGTCATGGCAAAACCCCAGCAGCCATGATCATATTGCCTCAAAATGTATATATAAACAGTGGACAGTTAATGCTATCACCTCACAGCAAGAGGTTCTCTGGTTTGATTCTTGGCTGGGTTGCCTTCTGTGCGGAGTTTGCATGTTCTCCCTGCATTCGCTTGGTTTTTCTCCGGGTACTCTGTTTTTTTCCCACAATCCAAAGGCATGCATCTGCAGTGTTTCTCCCCGGGCCTCCGCTAAAAATAGGCTCTGTCCTAGTTGGACTTTCCCGGTCAACAAAATGATAAAAAAAAAAAAAAAAAAAATATATATATATATATATATATATATATATATATATATATATATATATATATATATATATATATATATACCAATGTTCTTATACACACCAGGATAAACAACAGTAGAGATGGCTAACTGAAATTATGTACCAAATGTAATAGTAATAAAGTTATTAATTTGTTTATAGTTGCTCTTGATTTTTTTTAAATACACTGTTACTTTTTGTAGCACAGAGGCAAAATTGAAGCAATAGTTGAATCCTTTAGTCAGTCCTGCTAGCAGCGAAATAAAAGTCAAGTAGCAGTGAATTTCTTGATCACTTCCTTCCTTCTTTCATTTCCTTTTTTAAGCATTGACCTCTCAGTAGTAGGAAACGTAGTACAGGCAAGAAGGGGTCAGAACAACAAAAATAAAATATAGCAAAACCATTTATTTCAAAATATCTTTCCTTTTCTTTTTTGCCTGTTTACCTATCAATGGAAATCAGGTGTTTTTTCACTTAAGTCAGATTTTTAACTAAATTGTAAAACTGAAGAAAAAGAACTATCAACGTCCAAATGATTTGTTTCAAATGTAGCAAGCAGTTATCATAAGAATGTTGAAACATGACATGTTTCACTAAATTAAAGATTACTGTGCCAACAGACAAATATGGTTTCCTTACTGGGCAAGATTGTGATACGCATTTCTTTTAAATCAGCATTGCTTCCTGCTTTATCTTTAAAGACTGTTTCTGTATGATATGCTTTGGATTCTTCACTTCAAGCAGTTGAATTTGTTAGTTTAAGCTGCAGATTTTCTTTCTTTTTTATCTTGTTATTCCAAGCAACTAGAACAACTAAAATGCAATATAATTCCAAGTGAGAGGATGTTTCCAATGGCTGAATTATGTGAAAACAAGGCAATCATTTTTTTGACCTTCAAAATCAGTAAACCTAGCAGAAGTATACAGAAAAAAAGTTTACGTTTTTACAACTAACACTGGTGTTGGAGGAGAAAATCATGAGTTACGTATTGTATATGCTATAGTGGGGTGGAAATGGGGGGATCAAAAGCCTTGCTGTGAAACTGTAAAGACATTTAGCATTGTAGCCTAAAATAAATAAACAAATTAAAAATAAATATATATATATATTTTTAAAGAAAGTAACTGCAGAGCATTCGTGAAAGTTAAAGTAGTTGCCATTGAGGAGGCATGCTGTTAAATTGAAAATAAAAATAAAAAAAAGATCTGACGTAATGTTTAAAACTAGTCTCAGAACCAAGAAAGAAGGAGCTGAACATCAAAACAACCATGGCAACTTTTCTTACTTAACCTCATCTGATTTCAAGTCGCAAGCATTCTGAAACACTTGTTCAACATTTCATAGCATTTATATACAGCAGCTATTTTTAATCACTGACGTAGCATACCCACTTCCTTTAACAATGGTAACGGCATCTAAGGGATCTATGTGCATATACATCTATATATAGTACATGGATATATATATATATATATATATATATATATATATAGAGAGAGAGAGAGAGAGAGAGAGATTTTTTGTTGCCTTCTTTTTTGTGAACTTATTCTGACTTGCCATAACTGTCTGACATCTCAGTACTGAGAAATGTTTTGGACTACAGAGGCATGCAAAAACTTGCACTGGAAGTTACCCATCTCATAATATGCAAATGGCCACCTACAAATCTACTGTATGTTCTAATTATTTCTTGGAACAAAATATGTTTGATAAAATACAAATACATAGAACTAATGATCTGAGGCATGAGAACTTCTGGGTAGAAAATAACGCAAGAGTTCTGTAACCCTGGCAAAGGAATGTATGAAGATTCAAACATTTGCAAGCATTTTATCTCATCCATCTATTGGCAACTTTATGATTTCCCCAAGTCCTTGGCTTCATTATTTTATATCTTTCACTTAATTTGCTATTTCAGCTATTTTGATTGCAAGGTTATGAGGTATGAAACTCTTAACTGAGTCATGGCTATGTTTTAGATGTGCTAGATGGGATTCATAAGTGCACATGAGCAGTGCTAACGTTCAGGGAGCTCACTTTGCAGAACAGCTCATAACTAATCATATCTGCATTAGGCATTGACTAGCACTACTATACCAAGGAACTGACTGCATAAATAGCAAAGGTGCATTGATAAGGGAACAAACAGTGCAAGACTACTCTCTGGCAAGAACAGCTATATGACAGGGCATGTGACCAATGTAATAGAAATTACAGAAACACTGGCTAGCGTGGACAAGTCATTGAATAACCACATATGCAATATAGCACCACATAGCTGTATGTCATGCTCGTCTGGCCTAGCAATGGCATCACATGACCAGCGGATAGACTTAACATGGCTACCCTGTTCATCATATGAATGGGGAGTAAATAAGGAAGATGAAAAAGAAGGAAAGGGGAGAACAGCATGCCGGGGTAAGCACACAACAGTACATATAAGGTATGAAAGGTGGGGAGGAGGATGGATTTCAGTGTTTTTGTAGTGAAAGAGTCCCTGTTGTAAGAGATACAAAAGAAGGGTAGGTGAGGAATGCACTGACAGACAATTGTGGATGAAACTGAAGGAGAAGGGCAGGTAGCTGAACATACAGTCAAACATAAGACACAGACTCAGACAGACAGGGCGGGTATAAACAGAAAAAATGGGGACGATAGTAGATAGCCACAAATATACAGAAGGTGGGCAAATTGTCATGTGGAGGGTTAGACAATGAAGAAACAATGAGGAATGACATATGAGGTAGAGAAAACACTAATAATAAGATGGGGGTAGGGTCCTGGCATGGCTGGATGCTGGGCTGGCCCATACAGTACCAGGCCCAGACATCACTTGCCTCTGTGGCTGACATTATGATCAGGGTATTCATTGATGGCACAACTGGCTAGGCCTACCAGTTGTAAAACTACACTAGCTGTGTCTGAAGGTATTCCACATTACTTAGGAGGGCATGTGGTTACTGGCTTACATAAGCAGACACCAGCTTTCACAACTGATGCTGGGTAGCCAGTGTAGACTCTCTGATCCACTTTCAGAAGGTACATTTACATTCCTCAGAAAGCTAAAATGGTGTCAGACATATAGGCAGGCATGACCTAAAGTGACTGTTGCCTCACCCTCCTGCCACATACCTCCCAACTTACAAACATTGAAAATAAGAACAAAGGCATTTAAAAAATAGGAACATCTAGCTAAAAATGTGGGCATCTAATTTGGATAACATTTGCATACCAAATAGTAGGTAACTCTTCCTGCCTCCAGTAGGAATGTGGAATACTTCCCAGAAAGACATGTTTAAAAAAAAGAGAGTGACAAAAATGAAAAAAACGTAAACACAATATCAAAGAAACAATGTACAATCTGCAGGGTGTAATGAAATATAGTGCAGAATTGTACCACACAAGGTTACTTATTTTTGCTTCAGAAAAAGGGTATTGTAAGTTGTGTGTCTTCTGTCTTTAAATTATTGTTGGCATTAGTATGTTGGTCAAGTAATGTTATTTTATTTGTACAAGACAACATCAAAAATCACGTGATGAGGGGTATTTCCTAAAATTGTGTGAAGGGGTAAATCAAGAGTGAAAGAGGGGCATACCCTGAAAAGAGTGATATCCCATACAGGGGTAAATCAGGCCTAAAAATAAGACTGCTCCCCCAAAATAGAGATGGTTGAGAGGTTTAGATATCTGTCCTACTATGTGAGGTGCTCTTGCCTTCTATGGCACTCAACTGTATTCATCTAACACTCCATCACATCTGGAAATCAAAGTATTTGCTCTTAACTATGCATGATAAAAGGAAAGTAGAATGCAAGGATGCTGGTGAAAATTATTTCAATAATTTTAAGCTTTCTTTCCAGAACCTCTACCTTCCACTGATAAAGCAAGTTGGAAAAGAACCACTTCAAGTCACTGCTCACCAGAATGGATGATACCAGTGGCATACCTCACCATTTCAGCAGTCTTGTGCCAGGAAACCACCTTCTAAAACAGTTCATAATAATTTCCTATTAGGCACTCCCTGACATCTCCCTCCATCTTCCTATCACATAATGTTGGATCTCTGCATTTTCCAATGCTGGAAATAGCCATAGCAACTCATTCAGGTCCATTTAAGGAGCATAACAGTAGCCCCTCACATATGGGTGCATGTTTCTGAGTTATGTATCACACAACATAGCCCTGAATCATGGTGATTTAGGCATACATATGCTGTATACATTAGTATGAACAATGTGTCTGCATACATCATTTTCACTGTAATGTGAACAGTTACTGCTGATATGATTATGTAGGGCACTACACAAACACATCATTTCACAGGTGGCTTCATTAGTATGACATCTGCAATAACTGACCTTTATTAGTGTGCCATTTTGCACAATAGTGCTCACAACCCAACAATTCTGAAATATAGGAATTTTAGAACAGATTCTGTGCACTTGGAGCATCAAAGAGTTAAGGAAAGAGTCTTGCCTGATGACGTTTCTTAGCACGGACATCAAATCCTATGGTGGATACCAGTGATAGTGAGGCATATCTCATGGTGTATGTGAAACTGGGTACCCATAGCACTGGGATGGCATTGTACTGTTTGCTTGTAGTTTGGGGGCTGGGGGGCAGCAGCAAACAGAGTTCATCAAAAACTCGAAGAAGGGTATGCTACAAGGAGCATTGGATTCCAGCCCATATGTTCAGATGTGGTTATGGTTTTTAAGGGGGGCAGGCAGACTGTGAATTGCACTAACCATAGTTATTAATAAGGAGGCATATCTATGGCCATGGCTATGAAAATGATGGGTAAGGCTGTGCATAACACTAACCCAGTTGTGGCCAAGGTGAGCTCATTCCCCAACGTACTATACACAGCCACTGACTGACATGCTTCATCCACAAGTCTATACATACTGGCATGGCCACTGAAGGAAGATATGCAAAACATGCAAAAGTTCATTTGCTGGGAAATGAATTGCTACTGCAAGTCTTAAACACACACACACACACACACACACACACACACACACACACACACACACACACACACACACACACACAAACACACATGGCATGCACAGGTGTAACAGAGGTTACTGATATGATACCTGTGCAAAGCAAAGCAATGGATATTACAGAAAAGTGGTGCACCACACATACTTTCCATGTGTTCAAATGTTCAGAAATGATCATATTTCTGTCTCACATTTTTGGCCTGTTCCTCCTAAAAGTTGTGGTTTAGCAGCCATTATTAAAGAGGGCAGGGGGTGCCCACCCCTGCACCACCTCAGTAACAGATGCTAACCTTAACTCTAATGCTGCCCCTTACCCCATCCCTAAACCTGCACCTTAACATCATTAAACCCTTCCCATAGCACTGCCACTACACAAGACAGACTTACACATACAAACACTCACAAACACACAGCAACAACACTACATATATCCCCTAACCTAACCCTTACCCTAAAATGCAAAAACTTACACTCAGACACACAACACCCATCCTTCACTTATCTCAGACCCTAACTCTAACTTGCATACACACACGCACACACACACACACACACACACACACACACACACACACACACACACACACACACACACACACACATACAAATCCACACACATGCTCACACACACACACACACACACACACACACACACACACACACACACACACACACACCACCGCACATTCTTACCCCCAAACCACACTTACCTGTATCAACATTCCATACAATAGCCATATCCATCGTTCGGCCATCTGTACCATTGACATAGATATATGCCAACTCCACCATCCCATTAACTCAAAAGCAGGAGGAATCTCCCAAAAAAGAAGGGAGTTATTGCTGACTCACACTTAGAAATCATACCAGCAATCAATTTCAATAGCAGACAGTGATTGATGTTCTGACTCTCAATATTTTTTCATGCAGGCAAATGAAGCTCAGGGAATTTTATCTCAACCAACTGTAGTGAAGGGCTCGCTATGGAAATGTCAGCACTCATAAAAAAAAAAAAGAAACAAAAGATTGAAAATCCAGGAGCAACTCTTGAACTTGACTCTTCTCCTTTAACCTTCTTTTTTGCAGAGGGCAAGCTCCCAACTTATATATACCAATTCGAAGACAATCATATCTTGGAGAAAAAGGAATATTTTGGGAATTGGAAAACCCAGACTTAGTATATGTAAGTCTTTTTTTCAACTATTTAATCTCTGTGTTTTGGGACTTGCTCTAGTGGGCCCTACCATTTCAAATGGTTACTGTAGGGAAGCCTTTACAATCACTTTGTTCATCTGACTTTTCATTTGTTCTTCACACATAGCAGGGCACTTAAACTAAATATATCAAAGTGCACAGTCACAGACTATATTAACAGAAGACAAGAAGAAGGAACTTTAACATCATTCTATTGGAGTGCCTAAACAAAAAGGGTTGTGACATGGCTGTTTGCAACAACACATCACTGTATTCAAAATTCAAATACTTTGGTCACTAAATTTAACAGTACATTGTGGCCAATGCTGTTTTAAAATAATGTACTTGCATAGTCTAAATGAATATACATACAGATATATTTTTCTTTCTATCGTAGAATGCACTGGAATCCTATGGGTGACAGGATATATGTGTGGAGACCACGTTAATGTTTTGCCTGACTTAAAATGTTTGTAATTATGTGTTGAAACTACAGTGAGGGTAAAGTATTTTTTTTTTCCTTTCGAAAGTTTTGTAAAACAGTCTAGTCTTTGTGGAGGTGGAGAGGGACCTTGATAGTTGCAGCTAGAAGTTGCATGCCCTGAAAAGAAACAATTCTGCAAATACATTTATCTGTTTTCTAACTTTCAGACATAACATCTGCTAGAAAGTACAGTTGTGTACACTTACCATAAATGTAGATGTCCGAGTGTATTCACTGTTGCAGTCATTACATTTGGGTTATCTGCTTGCAGGTTGCCCTCAGTTGGCCTGATTAACAAAGTATTGGGTCCTGCATCAGTTGCTGTCCCTTCTTCCATGACGTCAGGTCGTCAGAGGTATAAAACATGCAGCTGATGCCATTACATCAGTTTTTCTTGCCCCAGATGTCAGGTGCCCCCCTCATGGGAAGGAATTAAACATAAAAGCACAAAGATATACCTCCAACAAAAAAGCAAATGCAGCAAAAAGGCTTTTAAGCATAGTAAAGGACAGTAGAGGTATAGCCAAAAGTAGTTAGGGGGCTGGTGGGAGGGTAACCAGGGCTGCAACAGTGAATACACTCGAACATCTACATTTATGGTAAGTGTACACAACTGTACTATGTTCTTTGTGTTTCATTACATTTGGGTAGATTCCCAAAGCTATGGTTGGGAGGAGTAGTTTAGATAGCATTAGGGCCAGCTATAAGGCCCTGCAAGACTGCAGTGGCAAAGCCAGCTCTGGATTTAGAGAAAATTGGTAAATGATAATGCTTGGTGAAAGTATGTACAGAACTCCAGGTAGCAGCTTTTAGGATGTCCCTGGTAGGGATGCCTCTAAGAAAGGCTGTAGAGGTAGATGCAGCCCTGAAGAAGTGAGGTCTGATCCCCTGGGGGATAGGTTTTCCATAGTGCTTATAGCAGAAATGAATGCAATGGCTTATCATTTTAGAAATGGTTTGCTTTGAAATAGCCATCCCTTCTGCCCCTGCAGCAAATGCTACCAGCAGTTGTTCAGATTTCCTTTGAGGTTTAGTCCTGTCCAAGAAGAATCTAAGTTGTCTGTGCAATTCTATGGAATGCAGTATCCGTTCCCTTTATTCTGTGGATTGGGAAAGAAGGTGGGCAAATGAATGGACTGATTAAGAGCCACACTGGATCCCACCTTGGGCATGAATGATGGATTGGTTCTGAGGGACACCCTGTCCACATGAAAGATGCTGAAAGGGTTCACTGCCATAAGGGCCTGTAATTCAGATACCCTTCTAGCTGAAGTGATTGCTAAAAGGAAAGCTGTTTTCCAAGAAAGAAATTTTAAGTCTGCAGTAGCAGCAAGCTCGAAAGGAGGTAGAGTGAGTTTCTCCAAGACATAGTTAAGGTCCCAGGCTGGGGTTGGAGCTCTCCTGGGAGGTCTCAAATTTTTGGACCTTCTGAGGAACTGCTTGAGCAGTGGATGAGAGAAGAGGGGAGGTTCTGTGTTATAATGAGCTGAAATAGCTGAAGTGTGGATTTTAATGGAGGAAAAAGACAGGCCCTTGTGAAGCATCTCAGTTAAGTATTGTAAAATCTGAGGTAAATTGGGCGCTGCTGTGCTCATCCCTTGAGATTGGTTCCAGGCACAGAATCTTTTCCATTTTTCAGCATAAGATTTTCTAGTACTAGACCTCCTTGCCTCTAAGATGATATCCATTGCAGGTTTGCTGAGGGTGCAGAATCTGGTTCTCCTGCTGAGACAGTAGGGAAGGAGTCTGAGGTAGGTGCCATGGAGATAACCATGACACACTGCGCAGAAAGGGGTACCAGTGTTGGTGCGGCCAGTCTGGAGCAATCAAAATCATCCTTGGTTTGTCCTGTCTGACTTTTAGTAGTACTTTGGAGAGCAGAGGCAGAGGGGGGAAGGCATAGACTGATAGGTTTTTCCAGATGAAGACCAGAGCATCCACTTTACAGGCTTGTTTGTGGGGAGTCCTTGTGCAAAATTTGTCCAATTTGTAGTTCTGGGGAGAGGCAAACAGGTCTATATCTGGGATCCTCCATTTGCTTGTCAGCATGTTGAAAATCCTTTGTTCCAGTTTTCACTCATGTGGGTCCATGAGGTTTCTGCTTAGTCCGTCTGCCAGTGTATTTAATTTTCCTGGCAGGAATTGAGCTTGTAGGTGCACTTGGTAGCTCAAGGCTGTATTCCACAATGCCATGGCTAGTCTGCAGAGGGGGTAAGAATGTGTACCCCCTGTTTGTTTATGTACTACATAACAGTGGTGTTATCCGTCTTTACCATTAGTTATCCTGGAAGAATGTGGTCCTTAAAGGCTGTCAGAGCATTCTGTACAGCTAACATTTCTTTTTGATTGATATGCAGGTGCATTTGACTTGGGTTCCATTTGCCCCAAATGCACTTCCCTGCCAGGTGAGCCCACCATGCATAGTCTGATGCATCTGCTGTTACGGTTTGGGTGGCAGGGGGTGGTGTGAAAGGTAGTCCCTTGTTTTGGTGGCAGGCCTCTGCCCACCAAAGGAACTCTAGGCGTAGGCAAGGTATGATAGGAATAATTGTTTCTAGGTTTTGAGAATGTTGACACCATAGGCTTTGTAGATACCACTGTAGTTTCCTCATATGCAGTCTTGCATATGGAATTAGAAGAATGCAGGAACGCATGAACCCCAAGGCTTGCAGTATTTGTCTTGCAGATAGCAGGGTTTTTGTGGCCACTTGTTTGAAGTAGGTTGTCAAATGAATTTGCTTTTCTGGCATGAGGTAGGCCATCTGGGAAATTGTATTCAAGCTTGCTCCCAGGAATATAATTTGTTGACAGGGTACCAGGTGTGATTTCTTTTCGTTTATGGTGTACCCCAGACAAGTTAGCACCCTTTTTACAAAGGCCAAATGATTCAAAAGTATGTCCTGGCTTTCTGCCTGAATTAGACAATCATCCAGGTATGGGTATATTTGAATATTTCTTTGCCTGCAAAATGAAATAACTGGAGCAAGGCACTTTGTGAATACCCTGGGTGCAATAGATAAGCCAAAGGGCAGTGCAGAGAACGGCGCATAGCCTGCTTTGAAGCATAGGTATCTTCTGCAAGATTCCCTGATTGGGATGTGCAGGTAAGCTTCTTTTAAATCTAGTGTTGCCAACCAGGCATCTTTGCCTAGCATAGGAAGTAATTGCTGAAGAGTCAGCATCTTGAATTTTGGAATCTCCAAAAAGGTGTTGAGAGTAGACAGGTCCAGGATAGGATACCATGAATTGTCTTTTCGGGGTACCAGGAAAAGTCTCGAGTAGAAACATTGTCCCTTTTTCTCTTCTGGTACCAGTTGAATAGCCCCCATGCTTAAGAGAGAAAGTACTTGTTTTGGGGCCTCTGCCCACTGATTTGGGCATAGGTCCGGCCACCCACTTGGTGTTGGCAGTGTGTGGAAGTGAAATCTGTACCCCTGGGACACTATATTTAAAACCCATTTGTCCTGGGTAATGAATTCCCAATTTTTGGCATGAAGAGCAATCTTTCCCCCCAAAGGGGCAGTCAGATGCTAAGTGCTTGGAAATTTTAAAAGGAAGTCATTGAGACAGTTTACCACAGGGGGAGTCTTATTATTCCCAGACTTGGAAGTGGAGGCCCCCCACTGCTTAGTTCTGTGAGTCCCCTGGGACTGAAACCTGGGTTTTTTGCTGTGTCTGGGTTTGGCTTGATAAGACCTGGAAGGGGCTGAAAAGAACCAATTCCCAGTGCCTACTAAATCTAGTAGGCTGAACTTGTAAAAAATCTTTAGCAGTTTGCATAGATTTAGCTTTATCTTTCATCTTTTTAAGGACTTCCTCAGCCTTGTTGCCAAACAGGCAGTCCTGATTTAAAGGTGCATCCAACAATTTAGCTTTAACATGATCAGGCTAAGATTGCTCCTTAAGCCAAGCATGCCTTCTGAGCACAGACCCAGTAACACCAAACCTGCAAGAGGCCTCTAATGAATCAAAACCACATTGCAAAGTATGATTTCCAACTTGTTAAGCAGAATGCGTTAAATCCTGTAATTCTTTATATTCCACACAGTCAGGAATCAACATCATTTTCTGTTTAAGCAGTCCAATAACATGTTGCTGATATTTTAACATATGAAACTGGAAGTTTAAAGCCCTAATGGCCAAGGTAGCAGAAGTGTAAACCTTCTTATCCCATCTATCCAGCACTCTGGAGTCTCTATCAGAAGGGGTAGGATTTTTAGCAGTAGAAGCCATAATGCCCTTGGGCCCCTGTGAAATAGTCTCTGGATCTGCAATAGGATTTTTGAAAAGGAACTTGCGGGACTCAGGGACCCTGTAGTACCTATCAGGTTTTCTAGGCGCAGGAGGCAGGGAATCAGGGGCCAAACTAGATTCCGAGACAGCACCATCAACAATGTCTAGTACAGGAGGAATAGCTAAAGGCCTTTGCTAAGGTAGGAGAAGGAAATCCCTAAGCCTCCTTTTTTAATCAGAAAAACCCTGGCTTTCCCAGTGGAAATGCTCCTTTAGAGTACGTAAGGTTTCCCCATAGAAAAATCCTCAGGAGGGGAAGCAGAGGGAATAGAGTCCTCTGCATCAGAATCCTCATAAGTAGGTAAGGACAAATCCATGTCATCAAAAGAGCCAGAAAAAACAGAATCCTAATCAGAAAATTCATAATCAAACTCAGTCCTAGGCCTCTTAGAAGGGCGGGGGGTGGCTTCCCCTGATTAGAGTTATTAGATCTTCAGCCATTCTTATCATTTTTTTTTAGGCATAGAGGCCTGAGCATGTGGCCAGTGCATTGGTTTTTTAGACATGGATCGAGATTTAGGTCTAAGTAATGAAGAAGGCATCGATTTAATATTCAAGTCCATAGGACTGAATACACCCTCAGAAGCCGGTGCCTGCACAGCGGCTCTGGACCCATCCAAGGTAGAGACATCCACAGGTTCCATAGAAGAAGCATCTCGCAGCATACTGGACTCTGAATGGGTCTCAGTAGAGGCCTGCAAATCAGAAATAGCAGGTATCAGGGGCTGCAAAAGTGTCTCACTGAGTACCAGCGAACTGACGACTGGCTTATGAGAAGCGTCGCCAGCAGTTTTGGACCTCGGCGGCCTGTCTCTGTCTTTATCTTTGCATTTTTTCGGAATCCCAGTAGTCGGGTGGCTAACTATCTACATTTCTGGATAATTAAACTGAGAACTGAAATATTTAGAGGCAAAAATATACTGATGACAGATAGTGTGCTAATTAAATAAAGCACAAAACAGACAGCAAGGTACGTCGTGGTCAGAGCCTAGGCAAGGAATACAGTACGAATGAAAATCTTTATGAGGTATTTGCTTTCCACAAGTAATGCAATTATTAACTTTTACTGACATCAATAAGGAGCAAGAAAAAGTTTCCCCAATGGGGTACTTAGCTTTAGTTGAAGACTTCGGTTCTGAAACTCGAAAACGAAAATTTCAGGAGTCGACCGACCGACACTTGTGAACTGTTTTTGTTTTGGGCACCGCATGGCAAGAAAGACTGGTGTAATGGTGCTGGCTGCATGTTTTATACCCCGACAACCTGACATCATGGAAGAAGGGACAGCAACCGACACAGGACCCAAGACTTTGTTAATCAGGCCGACTGAGGGCAACCTGCTAGCAAATAACCCAAATGTAATGAGTGCAACAGTGAAACACGAAGAACATCTGCATTTCTGTATCTTGGCATAAGCACAAAAGAAGAATCATTTGCTTTATAGGTCACTGAACAGGACAAAAATAAATACTTATTCATATATTAATAACAATAAACAATTCTGTGTATTTAGCATAGCTGTAACTCCATGTATTTTGGAACTTTTTGGCACATATATGTATATCCTCCAAAATGTAAAACAGTGAGCAAGAAAATATTAAAAAACATCATGCCTGTGGTATAAGAGGGATGGTTAATGTTTTGGATTTAAGCTTGTGATATTTAATCCCTTTTTTGGGGTAGACCGTTCTGGCTTTAGCTTTATGGTCTGGCTCCAACACTCACAGTACATACTTTGCAGCCCATAAATTTCTTGTGCCCTAATCCCAAGAAACTGATATTTTTTAAATAAAGACATTATAGGTGACAATACTATCTCTTACAGGCATGTATGATGTTTCTATTTTTTATTTGAATGAAAAGGTTAAAAATCTCCCATGATATACTTTGGACACATACAGAGGAAACAGAGTACTTACTATTTTTGGATATGCAAGTTTCCATAAGTTGCGTTATCCTTTGCTTTATATTAAATCAACACATTTTGGAACAATTCTAGTCACTATCATCTTTTCCATTTTGGGTGATTCAAAAATTTCCAACAAAGAGTTTGGTAAACTTTTTTAACACTTTTTTTTTCCTGCATTACCCACATTGGCTTTCTTAAAGCTGTCTACTCATTTGTGCAGTAATTCTGTTGATCTAGTTTATAACATAGAGGACTATGACTGGACCTCTGACTGTAATCTGCTTTTTATGTATTTGAGACACGGATGCCACGAAATTCATCTCAAGTGAAGATCAAGATGTGGATCTTGGCATCCGTGTTGGGAACACATAATATCTGGTTACAATCAGAGATCAGATCGCAGTTCTGTGTAGCACATGAAGATTTATTTGATCCTTGCACTACTCTTTACAGAAAAAAGTGCAACGTGTTTTTCTGGCTTTTAAAGCTGGTAATGTACTCAGTGAGTGCTGTCAGACAGACTGACATGTCAGTGAAACACATTAATAAAGACGGACTGATTGTACTAGGAGACAACAGGCAGAAAAGAAGCAGTTGTGATTTCTGATGCTGTTGTTTGCTGGCTGGTGCTGTCAGTTATCTCTGCAAGAGCAGATCTTAGGATTTAAAGGAGATGCTTAATGATTGTTAAGACCAGGTATTGCACCAGTAAGTGCCTAAATGGCTTGCATTTTTCCCAATACTGGAGCATAATTACAGCATTTCATGCATTTCAAATTTGTTGTACAGACCTGAGAGAAATGCTGTTAAGTATTTATTTCACAACGATTGCATGAGTCCCTAGTGGTTAGGATTCAGTGATCATGCTAGTGTGGCCCAGGTTCCTTTCCCAGTCATTGCAGTTTCAATGCACTTTCTTTTATCTGGCATATAGCACAGACAATCTAATAGTTAGAATAGATGATTAAGGCTATGAGCTGTTAACATTTCATTTCCTGTAATGAATAGTTTAATTTCCCCAGCCCCAATTTCTCTGATGTGTTAATGAGTAAGTCACTAGACCAGACAGTGCTCTGGGACAATTGAGAAATTAGGATAGATGCCTGCATTGGTATCCTGGACAACATATCTAGTAACTACCTACTTATTTGCTCAATTACCAGTTAAGCAAGCTAATTCTTCATGGTCATTTTTCATCCATGCCTGGAGTCTTAAGGACAAGTATATATAATTCAAACAGGTAGTTTAGTGTAGGTAGTCCATCAGCATGTTTTTGTGAGGTGGGAGAAAATTTGATTACCTGGCAGCACCAATGCTGACATGAAAAATTCACACAAACTCCAACGTAAGGACAGCTCATACAAATTTCAAACACTTTGTAACCAGAGGTCATGTTTGAACCATGATCCGTGATGCGGAAACCTGAACTGTAGAACCACAGGGCTGACACATGTTTTACGGGTAGCATGTTTCCTCAATCTGCATATTCTTACAAATGGTAAGTTACTGAGTAAAAACAAAGCAACAGAACATATTGTCAAGATGCCAATTTATGCAGTAGTTAAAACAATAATCCCCTTTTTTCCATGATTTTATTATTCTGGCAACCTTTACACACTAAACATCTAATAAAATAGCTATTGACAATATTTTACTGCTATATTTCCATAGGTATGTTTATCAAAGATAACAAGATGATGGATTAACAGTTTATATATTTTAACCAAAAATCCACAGTTTACTGCTGATGTTTTAATATCTGTTTGTTCAGTTTCAGTTCTCACCGATGCAGATGGATTTCCCAAAGTGTGACCTTGAATGGGCTTCACATTATTTTCTAATAACTGTTTCTAAGCTTTGGCTTTGTTAAATACCAGATGTCAGAAACAATGTGCTTGCAAGTTAAGTTTTATTGCTGTTAAGCAAATGAAAGACCTAATTTTGACATTTTATAATGTATATTCTGTATTATTTTCAAGATTAGGCAATGTTGATCTATGGTTATTCTAAACTGCCAGTTTACACACTTACATTTCACAGATAATAATATGAGAAGGCAAGGAAGATGAGTGGTTATAAGAGGGCTGCTCTTTCTTACTTAGTCTGGAAACTATTTTGTGGGAAGCGCAAGGCCATAGCATATAACATTTTGGTAAACTTCTGCTGAAACATATAATTTTAACATTGAATATAGAAATGAAGAAGAAAAATAGGTACTGCCACAAGAAAAATAAGAAAAGGAGTGAATAGAGAAAGCAACCTGGACCAGAAACTGGATCCTGTTTACACACCAGAAGAAGAACCTAATCTAGTGAGAAGTTGCACCATAAATAGCAAATGCAGCCTGTTAAAGAAAAAGAAATACTTTTAAAAGAAACAAATCAGCCCACAAATTCCATGTACCATTTGAAATATCTAGTTTCAAAACATTATTAGATTCAGTCACCATAACTTATGGTTATATATAAACCACTTACAAAAAATACATACTGTATAAAACACTAAACTGAGCAAAAAAATACTTTGTTGTCTAGGGCCTCAGCAAAAAGATATGGTAACCAGGTTTTGAACAGAACTCATATATCTTCTCTTGACGGATTTGGGTGCTATAATGTTACTTGTCACTTACCTATCACCTTCCAAGTGAGCTTATTCTCAACACAAGTTTACACAGATGTTTGGGAAAAACTACTATGCAGTCTGGTACAATCAAATGTGGTTATAGCATGCCTTTGTTCATAGGTTCATAGATTGGGCTAGGCTATCAGCCCTAGGGCCTATACAAGCCTAGCCATAACAATTCCCTGGATATTTCTTCCCACAATATTTACTTCCCTGGACCCCTGTCTAGCAGGGTGACTGACATGTTCCCTGGGGTGAATTTCCTATCTCCCATCCAATCGTCAAGGTTCCTTTCCAAGAGAGCCAAGGAGGTGCTCTGCTTGACATGTATGGGGAGTCTATTCCAGAGTATGGGGAGTCTCTGGGTCAGGAACATATCCCGCCAGCATGTTTTGTTCATTGTGATGACAAGGTTTAGATCCCTGGAGCATGTGGCTCTGACGGATTGGGATTTCTTTAAGTGGAGCATGTCCAACAACTCAGGGTTTGACATGGCCTTGTATGTTAAGCAGATATAACCTCTGAGTAGACAGTATGCCACAGGGTATAGCTGGAGATTTTTTAGATGGTCAGCATAGGGCATCTGCTTTAGGCCTGTGATTCTTTTAGTGAGGTATTTCTACGGCCTTTCCAGCTGTTGCAGATGTCTTGTGAGGTACATACCAAATGGGGCGTTATCTCTTTAATGGGTCTAATGAGGGAGGAGTACAGTGGGACAATGACCTATTTTTTCTGGATGAAAAGCCCTTAGTGGTGAGGTGTGCCACATAGAAGGATTTTCTGACTGTTGTGGTGATGTGGTTATCGAAGGTGAGACCACTGTCCACCTGTGTCCCTAAGTCTCTCATCACACTTTTGGTGTTTAGTGTACTGCCAACTATGTGGTAAATTATGGGTACATATTTTTCCCAAAGGGGTTAACTATACATTTCTTGGCATTAAGCTTGAGCCCATGGCTCTGGCACCAAGCATCTGTTTCTGTAAGGCCCTTTTATAGAATATCCACATCATTTGAGGATTCAATAATGGCTCCCTGTTTGCAGTCATCTGCAAACTTTGTTAGCCAGAGTACCTTAGTGTTGGCCTGTACGTCAGAGAAGTAGATGCCAAACAAGAGCGGTCTCAGGACTGAACCCTGAGGTACTCCACTTGTCACTTGTCTGGAGTTGGATTTGGAGTGAGCTACTTATACAGTCTGGGCTCTTTCAGTAAGACAGCTGGAAACCCATCGAGTGACGTAAGGACTTATGCCCAGCTTAATAAGTTTATCTATGATTCCAGAGTGTGAAATGGTATCAAAGGCCTTGGTGAGGTCCAGATAGGCTGTGTGGACCCCCTTACCCTCGTCCATAGCTCTGGAGACTAAGTCAAAGAAGTCAATCAAGTTCAGGAGACAAGATTGGCCCTTCACCAACCTAAACTGGGTGGGATGCAGTGTTTGAAGGTTGCCAATGTGTTCTGTTCTTACAGTGTTTTAAAATTTGACATTTCTATGGGTACACTAGAAGTTTTACACAAGAGCATAAGTTTTCCTTATTATTTTAGGCTTTTCAAATATTATCTAGAAGATGGCAAGGAAGTCAATACAGCTTATGAGCTACTTTCCAGTGTTACATTTATGAAATATGAATGAGATAACAAACCATGAACAGTGGGGATTGTGAGTAACAGAACAAAATTACTCTCAGGACACAAATGAATAATTAGACAGAATTAGAAAATAAGAAGAAGTAGAAATGAATGCAAGCTGAAACTAAAATAATTAAAGAAAGAAGATAGTTAATCATGGAGGCTTCAGAGAAAGTACATGATGTTTCTTTCATGTCTATCTTGTTGCAAGGCTATATCCTATTTTAAAAATGATTCTCCCCCATTACTACTATTGCCACAATTAGCTACTGTCCAACATCATTAAAAACAGTGTAATTCTGTCCCACTTCCAAATCTAACAACTTTATGAAAGATCATATTAAATAAGAAAAAGAATCTTTCATTTACTGTCCACTTTGAGAAGGAATACATCAGACCTCTTCATTGCATTAACCTCCTTGTCTCAAATATTCACAATACAACATCTTCCACTACTCTAATATCCATGTCCCACCCAAGGACTGCAGTCTCGAGTTAGTCTGAGAATAACAAAACTCTTATAACTGTGTAAGTACCATCACAGAACTGCAATCTACTTATTCTGAGAAAAATAAAACTCATAACTGTGAAAGTTACACCGCAGGACTCCACTCTCTAGTTAGTTTGAGAATAATAAAACTCTTATAACTGCGTAAGTCCAGTCCCAGGACTGCACTCTCTAGTTAGTCTGAGAATAATGAAATTCTTATGACTGCAAAAGTCCCATCCCAGGACTCCATTCTCTGCTTAGTCTGAGAAAAATAAAACTCTTATGACTCTCTAAGTCCCACACGAGTACTGCACTCTCTAGTTAATCTAAGAATAACAAAACTATTATAACTGTGTAAGTCCTTCCCCAGGAATCTAGTCTCTAATTAGTTTGAGAATAAAAAAACTCTTATAACTGTGTAAGTCCCACCCCAGGACTGCACTCTCTAGTTAGTCTGAGAATAAAGAAAGTCTTATAACTGTGTAAGGCCCACCCCAGGACTGCACTCTCTAGTTAGTCTGAAAATAACAAAACTCTTATAACTGTGTAAGTCCCACCCCCAGGACTCCACTCTCTATTTAGTCTGATAATAATGAAACTCTTATAACTGTGTAAGTCCCATCCCAGGACTGCAATCTCTAATTAGTCTGAAAATAATGAAACTCTTATAACTGTGTAAGTCCCACCTCAAGACAGCACTCACTAGTTTGTCTGACAATAATGAAACTTTTTAACTGTGTAGGTCATAACCCAGGACTCCACTGTCTAGTTATTCTGAGAATAACAAAACTCTTATAACTGTGTAAGTCGCACACCAGGAGTGCACTCTCTACTTAGCCAGAGAAAAACAAAACTATTATAACTGTGTAAGGCCCACCCCAGGACTGCACTCTCTAGTTAGTCTGAGAATAATGAAACTCTTATAACTGCATATGACCAATGCCAGGAATCCACACTCTAGTTAGTCAGAGAATAATAAACTCTTATAACTGTATAAGCCCCACCCCAGGACTGCAGTCTCTAGTTAGTCCGAAAATAAAGAAACTCTTATAACTGTGTAAGTCCCACCCTAGAACTGCACTCTCTGCTTAGTCTGAGAATAATTAAACTCTTATACCTGTGTAAGTCCCACCCCAGGACCTCACTCACTAGTCAGTTTGAAAATAAAAAAAACTCTTACAACTGTGGAAGTCCCACACCAGGATTGCACTCACTAGTTAGTCTGAGAATAACAAAACTCTTAAAACTGTGTAAGGTCCAACCCAGGACTAAACTCTCTACTTAGCCAGAGAATAACAAAACTCTTATAACTGGGTAAGTCATACACCAGGACTTTACTCTCTAGTTTGTCTGAGAGTAACAAAACACTTATGTGTGTTAGTCGTACCGCAGGACTCCACTCTCTAGATAGCCTGAGAATAACAAAACTCTTATAATTTTGTAAGTCCTACCCCAGGACTCCACTCTCTAGTTAGTCTGAGAATAACAAAACATCTATAACTGGGTAAGTCCCATGCCAGGACTGCACTCTCTAGTTAGCCTGATAATAATGAAACTCTTATAACTGTGTAACTGCCATCCATGGACTGCACTCTCAAGTTAGTCTGAGAATAAAGAAACTCTTATAATTGTTTAAGTCCCACCCCAGGACTGCACTCTCTAGTTAGTCTGAGAAAAATGAAACTCTTATAACTGTGTATGTCCCAGCCCAGTACTCCACTCTCTAGTTTTTCTGAGAATAATGAAAATTTTATAACTGTGTAAGTCCCACCCCAGGACTGCATTCACTAGTTAGTCTGAGAGCAATGAAACTCATATAACTTTGTAAGTCCTACTGCAGGGCTGCACTTTCTAGTTAGACTGAGAATAATGAAGTTCTTATGACTGAAAACGTCCCATCCCAGGAATCCAATCCCTAGTTAGTCTGAAAATAATGAAACTCTTATAACTGTGTAAGTCGCACACCAGGAGTGCACTCTCTACTTAGCCAGATAATAACAAAACTATCATAACTGTATAAGGCCCAGCCCAGGACTCCACTCTCTAGTTAGTCTGAGAATAATAAAACTCTTGTAACTGTGTAAGGCCCACCCCAGGACTCCACTGTCTAGTTCATCTGAGAATAACAAAAATCTTATAACGGTGTAAGTCCCACCCCAGGACTGCACTCACTAGTTAGTCTGAGAATAAATAAACTCATAAACTGTGTAAGTCCTACCCCAAAACTCCACTCTCTAGATAGCCTGAGAATAACAAAACTCTTAAAACTTTGCAAGTCCAACCCCAGGACTCCACTCTCTAGTTAGTCTGAGAATAACAAAACTCTTAAAACTGTGTAAGTCCCATCCAAGGACTGCACTCTCTAATTAGTTTGAGAATAATAAAGCTCTTATAACTGTCCAAGTCCCATCCCAGGACTTTACTTTCTACTCATTCTGAGAAAAATGAAACTATTATCACTGTGTAAGTCCCTCCCCAGGACTGCACTCTCTATTTACTCTGAGAATAACAAAACTCTTATAACTGTGAAAGTCTCATGGCAGGACCGCACTCTCTAGTTAGTCTGGGAATAATGAAACTTTTATAACTGTATAAGTCAAATGCCAGGAGTTCACTCTCTACTTATTCTGAGAAAAATTAAACTCCTATAGCTGTGCATGTCCCACACCAGGACTGCACTCTCCAGTTAGTCTTAAGAATAATGAAACTTTTATAACTGTGCAAGTCCCACCCCAGGACTGCACCCTCTAGACAGTCTGAGAATAACAAAGCTCTTGTAAATGTGTAAGTCCCACCCCAGGACTGCACCCTATTGTTAGTCTGAGAATAATGAAACTCTTATAACTGTGTAAGTGCCACAGCAGGACTGCACTCTCTAGTTAGGCTGAGAATAATGAAGTCCCACCTAAGGACAGCACTCTATAGTTTGTCTGAGAATTAGGAATCTCTTACAACTGTGTAAGTCCCACCTCAGGACTGTACTCTCTACTTAGTCTGTCAATAACAAAACTCTTATAACTGTGCAAGTCCCACCCCAGGACTGCACTCTCTAGTTAGTCTGAAAATAATGAAACTCTTATAACTGTGTAAGTCCCACCCCAGGACTGCACTCTGTAGATAGTCTGAGAATAAAGAAACTCTTATAACTGTGTAAGTCCCACCCTAGGACTGCACTCTCTAGTTAGTCTGAGAATAACAAAACTCTTATAACTGTGTGAGTCCGACCCCAGGACTGCAATCTTTAGTTAGTCTGAGAGTAAAGAAATTCTTATCACTGTATTAGTCCCACCCAAGGACTGCAGTCTCTGTTTAGTCTGAGAATAACAAAATTCTTATAACTGTGTAAGCCCAGGACTGCACTCTGTAGTTAGTTTGAGTGTAATGAAACTCTTATAACTGTGTAAATCTCACCCCAGGACTGCACTCTCTAGTTAGTCTGAGAATAATGAAACTCTTATAACTGTGTAAGTCCCACCCCAGGACTGCACTCTGTAGTTAGTCTGAGAATTTTGAAATGAATATGACTGTGTAAGTCACACCGCAGGACTGTAATCTCCAGTCAGTCTAAGAAAAGTGCAACTCTTACAACTGTGTAAGTCCATCCCCAGGATGGCAGTCTCTAGTTACTCTGAGAATAAAGAAACTCTTATAACTGTGGAAGTCCCTCCCTTGGACTGCAATCTCTAGTTAGTCTGGGAATAATGAAACTTTTTTAACTGTGTAAGATAACTGCCAGGATGGCACTCTCCACTTATTCTGAGAAAAATGAAACTCTTATAACTGTATAAGTCCCACCCCACTACCGAATCTCTTTTTAGTCTGAGAATAATGCAACTCTTATAACTGTGCAAGTCCCACCCCAGGACTGCACTCTCTAGTTAGTCTGAAAATAATGAAACTCTTATAACTGTGTAAGTCCCACCCCAGGACTGTACTCTCTAGTTAGTCTGAGAATAATGAAAGTCTTATAACTGTGTTAGTCCCACACCAGGACTGCACTCTCTACTTATTCTGGGAAAATTGAAACTCTTAAAACTGTGTAAGTCCCACCCCAGGACTGCACTCTCTAGTTAGTCCTAGAGTAACGTAACTCTTATAACTGTGTAAGTCCCACCCGAGGACTGCACTCTCTAGTTAGTCTGAGAATTATGAATCTCTATTAACTGTGTAAGTCCCGCCTCAGGACTGTTATCTCTATTTAGTCTGAGAATAACAAAACTGTTATAACTGTGTAAGTCCCACCCCAGGACTGTACTCTTTTATTAGTCTGAGAGTAATGATAATCTTATAACTGTGTAAGTCGCACCCCAGGACTGCATTCTCTAGTTAGTGTGAGAATAACAAAACTCTTATAACTGTGTAAGTCACACCCCAGGACTGCACTCGCTAGTTAGTTTGAGTATAATGAAACTCTTATAACTGTGTAAGTCCCACCCCAGGACTGTACTCATTTATTAGTCTGAGAGTAATGAAAATCTTATAACTGTGTAAGTCCCACCCTAGAACTGCACCCTCTAGTTACGCTGAGAATAAGGAAACTCTTACAACTGTGTAAATCCCACAGCAGGACTGTACTCTCTAGTTAGTCTGAGAATTATGAAACTCTTATAACTGTGTAAGTCCCACCTCAGGACTGAAATCTCTAGTCAGTCTTAGAATAGTGAAGCTCTTACAAATGTGTAAGTCCAACCCCATGATGGCAGTCTCTAGTTAGTCTGAGAATAACAAAACTCTTATAACTGTGTGAGTCCGACCCCAGGACTGCAATCTTTAGTTAGTCTGAGAGTAATGAAATTCTTATAACTGTGTAAGTCCCACCCAAGGACTGCAGTCTCTGTTTAGTCTGAGAATAACAAAATTCTTATAACTGTGTAAGCCCACGACTGCACTCTGTAGTTTGTTTGAGTGTAATGAAACTCTTATAACTGTGTAAATCCCACCCCAGGACTGCACTCTCTAGTTAGTCTGAGAATAATAAAACTCTTATAACTGTGTAAGTCCCACCCCAGGACTGCACTCTGTAGTTAGTCTGAGAATTTTGAAACGGATATGACTGTGTAACTCCCACCCCAGAACTATAATCTCCAGTCAGTCTGAGAATAGTGAAACTCTTACTACTGTGTAAGTCCATCCCCAGGATGGAAGTCTCTAGTTACTCTGAGAATAAAGAAACTCTTATAACTGTGGAAGTCCCTCCCTTGGACTGCAATCTCTAGTTAGTATGGGAATAATGAAACTTTTTTAACTGTGTAAGTCAAATGCCAGGATGGCACTCTCCACTTATTCTGAGAAAAATGAAACTCTTAGAACTGTGTAAGTCCCACCCCTGGACCACACTCTCATTTTAGTCTGAGAATAATGTAACTCTTATAACTGTGCAAGTCCCACCCCAGGACTACACTCTCAAGTTAGTCTGAAAGTAATGAAACTCTTATAACTGTGTAAGTCCCACCCTAGGACTGCACACTCTCTAGTTAGTCTGAGAATAATTAAACTCTTATAACTGTGTAAGTCCCACAGCAGGACTGTACTCTCTAGTTAGTCTGAGAATAATGAAAGTCTTATAACTGTGTAAGTCCTACCCCAGGACTGCACTCTCTAATTATTCTGGGAAAATTGAAACTCTTAAAACTGTGTAAATCCCACCCTAGGACTGCACTCTCTAGTTAGTCCTAGAGTAGCGTAACTCTTATAACTCTGTAAGTCCAACTCGAGGACTGCACTCTCTAGTTAGTTTGAGTGTAATGAAACTCATATAACTGTGTAAGTCCTACCCCAGGACTGCACTCTCTAGTTAGTCTGAGAATTTTGAAACTCTTATAACTGTGTAATGCCTACCCTAGGACTGCACTCTCTAGTTAGTCTGAGAATAATGAAACTCTTATGACTGCAGAAATCCCATTCCAGGACTCCATTCTCTAGTTAGTCTGAGAATTATGAAACTCTTATTACTTTGCAAGTCCCACCTCTGGACTGTACTCTGTAACAGTCTGAGAATAGTGAAACTCTAAAACCTGTGTACGTCCCACCCCAGGACTGCAGTCTCTACTTAGTCTGAGAATACGTAAACTCTTATAAATGTGTAAGTCCTACCCCAGGACTCCACTCACTAGTTAGTCTGAGAATAACAAACTCTTATAACTGTATAATTCCCACCACAGGAGTGCACTTTATAGTTAGTCTGAGATTAAGGAAACTCTTATAAATGTGCAAGTTCCACCCCAGGAATGCACACATAAGTTAGTCTGCGAATAATGAAACTCTTATAACTGTGTAGTACAAGAGCATACATTTTTTACTGTAAAGGAACATGTTCCTGACAGCATTTTATTTATATATTTGCTCATGTTTATTATTTTTTATATGCTTTCACACACCTGTATTTTGGCTGTGTGTACATGTATTCCTACTACAAGATCACACATTTTTTACTGTAAAGGTACATATTCCTTTAAAATTCTGTGAACTCTGTATTAATTACTTAATCTGTTAATTGTTGATTACATTTAATATATATTGTCAGAAGTATTTGATGAAGTTGTTATAGATCTGATGAAGCATCACTGCGAAAGCGCTTATCTGACTCTCTTTTAACTGGTTTTGGATTAAACATCGTTTTTACCTGCACTGTTGGCATTCATTTTGCTGGATTTTATTACTACGAGGAATAGTACCTGCTCACGCTGGGTTTTTTTCTTCATTTTATTTGATCATATTTTTATAATTAACCCTAGCGCTAACCTGAAGCAAGACCAGACCTTTATTTGTTATTTGTTATTAAATTTCGTTCTTGCGGACAGGGGCAGGACGCGTTATACTTCCTGATGGCTGATATCGAATTAGATTACGTTCCCAGAGATGAATATCGTGGAAACGAGGCTACGCAGAACAACGCTATTGATCAGAGGTTTCAGCAGTATCTCAAAGGAACTAGTAATACTTCCTGGTTCCTCGACGCTGAATCAACAGCTATCAATGCTTCAGGTCAAAACATTGACTCGAACAAGTTATACGCTCTGTTGGAAGGAGCGGAAAAGAGCTTTATGAAGCTCAAGAGACTACAAATTCAAAGGATACATTTCCAACTGTGTTTGGACCGGAACATAATACCGAGGGGACTACGCGTGTTTACTATGCCTAGTCAAGGCAGGGACTACCCCGAATTACTGGCTCAATGGCAGCGTTTAAACATGGAGGTGAGTCGCAAATATCTAAGGCTGCTGATTGACTTTTTTAAACCTGAGGAGGCTAAGCTAACTGAAGAAATTATTGATAAGCAGCGTCTACTATTTAATGACTTTCCATCTGAAATTGTACTCCCTCTTTTTGAGAATATGTTAGACAATATTTCAGCTTTCGAAAGAAAGCTTTATCAGCAAAAACTCTATAAAGTCATTAGGGATACTAATGATTTTAAAAATGGCCATGTCTTCATGTGGCCTAGGTTTAATTCACATGAAACAACCATGTTGCCAACAGATAACGTTGGTAATAATAGTGGAGTCGTGAAGCAGGATAAACCTGCCAACAAGAATGTAAATAACCATGTTAATGTATTAGAGATAAGAGCAAATACAAACTGTATTGTTACTGGAATAGAAACTGATGGAATTTGCCAGCCTGTATTAACTAGTATGAATCAAGCTGATATCACTGACACACATAATAATACTATAACCACTGATCATAGTAATGACTCCACGGATGTTATACACTTAGTACATACTGCTGTAAGTACTAATGCTAATTTATATCCAGATGTAAGGGTGGCTAATGATATATCCATGCAGCAACAGGATAAATCCAAACATTTACATCACAATAATGGACCTGTAGTTAGACCAAAAACAGCCATTACACATTTAGCCCCCACCCCCAATGAACACCCTCAGTTGTCTTTTCCTCTGCCAGTGAGAACGGAGAAAAACACGTACCACTCCAGATCCATGAGCAGAGGGAGACAGAAGAGGAAGTTATCGGAGGAGTACACACCCCAGAAGACACTGAGGAAAATGTGGACAGGCAAACGTTAGTCCATAACATTTCAAATCCTACATTAACTAAAGATGAAGTTTTATTATTAAATAAAGGATTAAATTTCATCCCTAGATGTCAGAGTCAGTTGACAGACACTGTTATGGACCTTAAGTTATTTTGTAGGAATGTAATGTTGAAATTCATGTATAAAGACTCTATCCAGAGGAACACTGAGTTCAAATTTAGAAAGCTATTATGGGAATAGAACAATCAAGAAATCATATCACAAGAGAGACAATCTTACATATAGAGAAAGAGCAAGCCTTAAGAAGTTACAAAATGATTCAAACATTATTGTTAGACCTGCCGACAAGGGTGGCAAGATAGTTGTGATGGATATGTCCAATTATACTGAACGGATGATGTCTATGCTGAGTGATGATTTTTATGAAAGAACTACATTGCAGAATA
This sequence comes from Protopterus annectens, assembly GCF_019279795.1. Lineage (NCBI taxonomy): Eukaryota > Metazoa > Chordata > Ceratodontiformes > Protopteridae > Protopterus > Protopterus annectens. The sequence goes on along the minus strand of NC_056743.1, from coordinate 1,642,853,875 downwards.
TAGAGCATACTATTAGATATGTACAAGATACGATCCATGATGTGTTTATGGGCCAATTAATAGATAAAGACCTGTACGGATATCTTACCATTCCATCCCCAACTATACCAATTATACATGGCCTCCCAAAAATACATAAAAATCCGGCAAACCCTCCTATGAGACCAATAGTATCAGGTCGAGGTTGGGTAACAGAGCACCTGTCTGTTTATGTCGAGAAGCACCTTAGGCATGTTTTGAACAACAATAGTGTTGTCTTAAAGGACTGTAAACAATTTCTACTTGAGTTATACGATTGTATTAAAGATACAATGATTACAATATTTGTTACATTTGATATACAATCTTTATTCACAGTTATACCAAATGACCTAGGGTTGACATATGTCACCGAGTACTTGAAGGAACACAGTAATTATTCACCTGTAAGAATTTATTTAATAACACATTTTTTAGAGTTAATTCTGGAACATAATCTGTTCATGTTCAATGACAATATTTACAGACAAAAGGATGGCGTAGCCATGGGCACGCCATGTGCCAATAGCTACGCCAATATGTTTCTGGCCTACTGGGAAGAGCATATTCTATTCTGGGAAGAGTCATTTGAACAGCATGTCATCTTTTATCGACGTTTTGTCAATGATTTATTTATTTTGTGGAAAGGTACATTAGAACAACTTCGTTTGATGTATACTACTGTGAATAATCTTACAACCTGTCTTAAATTCACTATGAAATGCTCACAATATAGAATAGAGTTCCCAGATATGTATATTGAAAGACTTGACAACAACCTTATTAATACAGGTGTTTATCGGAAAGGCTGCTATAGTAATAATTTGCTACTTAGATCGAGCATGCACCCACCCTACGTCTTCAGGAATATTATGAGAGGCCAAGCCATCAGAGCCTCCAGGTTGAATCCTTCAGATTATGGTTTTGAAACTGAATCGAATGATTTGAAAGATAGACTTTCAACAAGGGGCTATAGTAATATAGAAATTAATAGACATTTGAATGATATATCAGAATTAAGGTCCACAAAAGGACTACCGTATTTTGGACCACAAGAACTAGAGTCAACCTTGGATAGGAACATTGAATGCCCACAATATGTTAAATTTTCCACATATTTCTCCGCTGACTATTTAGAACTCAGAGTAATAATTAGCAAACATTGGGAAATTTTACATGTGGATGATGATCTTAAACTAATAGTTGGAGACCAACCAAAATTCCTATATAGGAATAAAAATAACTTAAAAAGGAAGCTTTGTTATTCCACATATGGTCATATAAATAGGAGAGATGGTTGCACAAAACCATGTGGGCATTGTAATTTCTGCTGCTATATAGATAGTACACATTACTTTTTCCACCCAGATTTACAGAAACAGTATCATATATCTGCCGAAGCAGATTGTATGACACCACATGTAGTTTACTTAGCCACCTGTCAATTAGTCTTCTCATTCTACGTTGGCAAGACCAACCGTCCACTTAGAGACCGAATGAGAGAACACATTTATCATATGAAAAAGGGCACGATACACAATGCTCTAGCCAAGCATATCATGACGACAAATGCACAACATGTATTTTTGTTTAAAGCACTGGAAGTGATACATCCTAACCCTAGAGGTGGAGATATAAAAACGTACACAGAAGGAAAAGAAACAGAGTGGATAATATTATTAAAAGCAGATAAAGCTTGTGGCTTAAATGAGAGAGCCTCAATTAAACCTAAATTGAGGCAGAGAAGGAATATTAAATAATCTAAAATTTCTATTGTTATTTATTTGATATTTATCTAATGTTTTTTAATAATAGCTGATAGCATTTTATTCATGTATTTGTCCATGTTTATTTCTATATGCTTTCACACACCTGCACTTTGGTTGTGTGTACATGTATTTCTACTACAAGAGCATACATTTTTTACTTTATAGGTACATGTTCCTGACAGCATTTTATTTATATATTTGTTCATGTTTATTATTTTTTATATGCTTTCACACACCTGTATTTTGGCTGTGTGTACATGTATTCCTACTACAAGAGCACACATTTTTTACTGTAAAGGTACATGTTCCTTTAAAATCCTGTGAACTCTGTATTAATTACTTAATCTGTTAATTGTTGATTACATCTAATATATATTGTCAGAAGTATTTGATGAAGTTGTTATAGATCTGATGAAGCATCACTGCGAAAGCGCTTATCTGACTCTCTTTTAACTGGTTTTGGATTAAACATCGTTTTTAACTGCACTGTTGGCATTCATTTTGCTGGATTTTATTACTACGAGGAATAGTACCTGCTCACGCTGGGGTTTTTTCTTCATTTTATTTGATCAATCTCTTATAACTGCCTAAGTCCTACCCAAGGACTGCATCTCTCTAGTTAGTCTGAGAATAAGGAAAATCTTATAACTGCAAGTCCCACCACAAGACTGTATTCTCTAATTAGTCTGAGAATAATGAAGCTCTTATAACTGTGTAAGTCTCACAACAGGATTGTGCTCTCTGCTTAGGCTGTGAAAAACATAACTCTTATAAATGTTTAAGTCCCACCCCAAGAATACACTCTCTAGTTAGTCTGAAAATAACAAAACTCTTACAACTGTGTAGTTCCCACCAGAGGACTGCACTCTCTATTTATTCTGAGAATAATGAAACTCTTATAACTGTGTAAGGCCAACCCCAAGACTGTATTCTCTATTTAGTCTGACAATAAGGAAACACTTATAACTGTGCAAGTCCCACCCCAAGACTGCAAAATCTAATTAGTCTGAGAATAATTAATCAAACCAGGATTGTGCTCTCTAGTTAGTAGGAGAATAATGAAACTCTTTGTAAATGTGTATGTCCCACCCCAGGGTTGCACTCTCTAGTGAGTCTGAGAATAACAAAGCAAACTCTTACAACTGTGTAGTTCCCACCCCAGGTCTGCACGCTCTATTTATTCTGAGAATAATGAAACTCTCATAACTGTGCAAGTCCCATCCACAGGACTCCACTCTCTAGTTAGTCTGAGAATAATGAAACTCTTATAACTGTCAAAGTCCCACCCCAGGTCTACAATCTCTAGTTAGTCTTAGAATAACAAAACTCTTGTAACTATTTAAGTCCCACCCCATGACTGCACTCTCTAGTTAGACGGAACATAACTAAACTCTTATAACTGTGTAAATCCGAACCCAGGACGTCTTTTTCTACTTATTCTGATAAAAATGAAACTCTTATAACTGTATAAGTCCCACCACAGGACATCACTTTCTACCTATTCTAAGAAAAATGAAACTTTTATAACTGTGTAAGTCCCTCCCCAGGACTGAACTCTCTAGCTAGACTGAAAATAACAAAACTCTTATAACTGTGAAAGTCCCATCCCAGGACCACACCCTCTAGTCAGTCTGGGAATAAAGAATATTTTATAACCATGTAAGACAAACCCCAGGATGGCACTCTCTACTTATTCTGAGAAAAATGAAACTCTTATAACTGTGTTATTCCTACCCCAGGACTTTACTTTCTAGTTACTCTGAGAATAACAAAACTCTTATAACTGTATAAGTCCCATCCCAGGACTGCACTCTCTAGTTAGTCTGAAAATAATGAAACTCTTATAACTGTGTATGTTCCACCCCACGACTGCAAACTCCAGTTAGTCTGAAAATAATAAACTCTTATAACTTTGTAAGTCCCATCCCATGAATGCACCCTCTAGTTATTCTGAGAATAATGAAACTCTTATAACTTTGTAAGTCCCACCTCAGAGCTGTACTCTTTAGGTAGTCTGAGAACAGTGAAACTCTTACAACTGTCTAAGTCTCAGCCCAGGACAGCACTCTCTACCTATTCTGAGAAAAATGAAACTCTTACAGCTGTATAAGTCCATCCCCAGGACTGCACTCTCTAGTTAGTCTGCGAATAATGAAACACTTATAACTTTGTAAGTCACACACCAGGACTGCACTCTTGACTTATTCTGAGAAAAATAAAATTCTTAATTAAGTCCCACCCCAGGACTGTACTCTCTAGTTATTCCTAGAGTAACAAAACTCTAATAACTGTGTAGTCCAACCTGAGGACTGCACTCTCGAGTTAGTCTGAGAATTATGAATCTCTTATAACTGTGTAAGTCCCACCCCAGAACTGCACTCTCTAGTTAGTCTGAGAGTAAAGAAAATCTTATAACTGTGTAAGTCACACCCTAGGACTGCACTCTCTACTTAGTCTGAGAATTAGGAAACTCTTATTACTGTTTAAGTCCCACCCCAAAACTGCACTCTATACTTATTCTGTGAAAAATGAAACTCTTATAACTGTGTAAGTCCCACCTGAGGACTGCACTCTCTTGATAGTCTGATAATAACGAAACCTCATATAACTGTGTAAATCCCTCCCAAGGACTGCACTCTGGTGAGTCTGAGAATTATAAAACTCTTATAACTGTGTAAGTCTCACCTCAGGACTGTAATCTCTAGTTAGTCTGAGAGCAATGAAATTATTATAACTGTGTAAGTCCCACCAAAGGACTGCAGTCTCTAGTTAGTCTGAGAGTAATAAAAATCTTATAACTGTGTAAGTTGCACAATACGACTGCACTCTCTAGTTAGTCTGAGAATTATAAAACTCTTACAGCTGTGTACGTCCCACCCCAGGACTGCAGTCTCTACTTAGTGTGAGAATACCTAAATTCTTATAAATGTGTAAGCCCTACCCCAGGACTCCACTCACTAGTTAGTCTGAGAATAACAAAACTCTTATAACTGTATAAGTCCCACCACAGCAGTGCACTTTGTAGTTAGTCTGAGATTAAGGAAACTATTATAAATGTGTAAGTTCCACCCCAAGAATGCACACACTAGTTATTCTGAGAATAATGAAACTCTTATAACTGCCTAAATCCCACCCCAGGACTGTGTCTCTCTAGTTAATCTGAGAATAAGGAAAATCTTATAACTGCAAGTCCCACCACAAGACTGCACTCTCTAATAAGTCTGAGAATAATGAAGCTCTAATAACTGTGTAAGTCTCACAACAGGATTGTGCTCTCTGCTTAGTCTGAAAATAACAAAACTCTTATAAATGTTTAATAAGGAAACTGTTTTAACTGTGTAAGTCCTACCCCAGGACTGCACTCTGGTTAGTATTAGAATTATGAAACTCATAAATGTGTAAGTCCCACCTCAGGACTGTAATCTCCAGTCAGTCTGAGAATAGTGAAACTCTTACAGCTTTGTAAGTTCAACCCCAGGATGGCAGTCTCTAGTTACTCTGAGAAAAATGAAACTCTTATAACTGTGCAAGTCCCACCCCAGAACTGCACTCTCTAATTAGTCTGAAAGTAATGAAACTCTTATAACTGTGTAAATCCCACCCCAGGACTGCACTCTGTAGATAGTTTGAGAATAAAGAAATTCTTATAACTGTGTAAGTCCCACCCCAGGACTGCACTCTCTACTTATTCTGGAAAAAATGAAACTCGTAAAACTGTGTAAGTCCCACCCCAGGACTGCACTCTCTAATTAGTCCTAGAGTAACGAAACTCTTATAACTGTGTAAGTCCCACCCGAAGACTGCACTCTCTAGTTAGTCTGAGAATTATGAATCTCTTTTAACTGTGTAAGTCCCACCTCAGGACTGTTATCTCTATTTAGTCTGAGAATAACGAAACTGTTATAACTGTGTAAGTCCCACCCCAGGACTGTTATCTCTATTTAGTCTGAGAATTATGAAACTCTTATAACTGTGTAAGTCGCACCCTGGGACTGCACTCTCTAGTTAGTGTGAGAATAACAAAACTCTTATAACTGTGTAAGTCCCACCCCAGGACTGCACTCTCTAGTTAGTTTGAGTGTAATGAAACTCTTATTACTGTGTAAGTCCCACAGCAGGACTGTACTCTCTAGTTAGTCTGAGAATTTTGAAACTCTTATAACTGTGTAAAGCCCACCCTAGGACTGCACTCTCTAGTTAGTCTGAGAATAATTAATTTCTTATGACTGCAGAAATCCCATTCCAGGACTCCACTCTCTAGTTAGTCTGAGAATTATGAAACTCTTTCTACTGTGTTAGTCCCACCTCGGACTGTACTCTGTAACAGTCTGAGAATAGTGAAACTCTTACAACTGTGTATGTCCCACCTGAGGACTGCAGTCTCTACTTAGTCTGAGAATACCTAAACTCTTATAAATATGTAAGTCCTACCCCAGGACTCCACTCACTAGTTAGTCTGAGAATAACAAAACTCTTATAACTGTATAAGTCCCACCCAAGGACTGCATCTCTCTAGTTCATCTGAGAATAAGGAAAATTTTATAACTGCAAGTTCCACCACAAGACTGCACTCTCTAATTAGTCTGAGAATAATGAAGCTCTAATAACTGTGTAAGTCTCACAACAGGATTGTGCTCTCTGCTTAGTCTGAAAATAACAAAACTCTTATAAATGTTTAAGTCCCACCCCATCACTGCAATCTCTAGTTAGTCTGAGAATAACAAAACTCTTACAACTGTGTAGTTCCCACCCCAGGACTGCACTCTCTATTTATTCTGAGAATAATGAAACTCTAATAACTGTGTAAGTCTCACAACAGGATTGTGCTCTCTGCTTAGTCTGAAAATAACAAAACTCTTATAAATGTTTAAGTCCCACCCCATGACTGCAATCTCTAGTTAGTCTGAGAATAACAAAACTCTTGCAACTGTGTAGTTCCCACCCCAGGAGTGCACGCTCTATTTAGTCTGAGAATAATGAAACTCTCATAACTGTGTAAGGCAAACCCCAACATTGTATTCTCTAGTCAGACTGAGAATAAGGAAACTCTTATAACTGTGCAAGCCCCACCCCAAAACTGCACTCTCTAATTAGTCTGAGAATAATTAAGCTTTTATAACTGCAAAAGTCCAAAACCAGGATTGTGCTCTCTAGTTAGTCTGAAAATAATGAAACTCTTTATATCTGTGTATGTCCCATCCAAGGGCTGCACTCTCTATTTAGACTGAGAATAACAAAACTCTTACAACTGTGCAGGTCCCACCCCAGGACTCCACTCTCTAGTGAATAATGAACTTCTTAAAATTCTGTATGTCCCACTCCAGGACTGCACTCTCTAGTTAGCCTGAGAATAACAAAACTCTTAAAACTGTGAAAGTCCCACCCGAGGACTGCACTCTCTAGTTAGTCGGAGAATTATGAATCTATTATAACTGTGTAAGTCCCACCTCAGGACTGTAATCTCTAGTTAGCCAATGAAACTGTTGTGGTTGTATAAGTCCCTCACCAGGATTATACTCTCTTCTTATTCTAAGAACAATGAAACTCTTATAACTCTGTAAGTCCTACCCCTGGGCAGCACTCTAAACTTTGTCTGAGAATAATGAAACTTTTATAAATGTGTAAATCCCACACCAGGCTGCACTCAGTAGACAGTCTGAGAATAATGAAACTCTTATAACTGGGTAAGTCCCATCCCAAGACTGCACTCTCTAATTAGTCTGAGAATAATGAAGCTCTTATAACTGCATAAGTCTCACACCAAGATTGTGCTCTCTAGTTTGTCTGAGAATAACAAAATTCTTATAACTTTTTAAGTCCCACCCCACAACTGCACTCACTAGTTAGTCTGAGAATAATAAAAGTCTTATAACTGTGTAAGTCCCAACTCAGGACATCACTTTCTACTTATTCAAAGAAAAATGAAACGCTTATAACTGTGTAAGTCCCTCCCTAGTACTGCACTCTCTATTTAGTCTGAGAATAACAAAACTCTTAAAACTGTGTAAGTCCCACCCCACGACTGCAGTCTCTTGTTAGTCTGAGAATAATAAAGCTCTTACAACTGTGCGAGTCCAAACCCAGGACTGTACTCTCTAGTTACGCTGAGAGTAATGAAACTCTTATAACTGTGTAAGTCCCACCCCAGGACTGCACTCTCTAGATAGTCTGAGAATAACAAATCTCTTATAACTGTGAAAGTCCCACCCCAGGACTGCATCCTGTAGTTAGTCTGAGAATAATGAAACTCATAACTGTGTAAGTCCCACACCAGGACTGCACTCTCTACTTATTCTGAGAAAAATGAAACTCTTATAACTGTGTAAGTCCCACCCTAGGACTGCACTCTCTAGTTTGCCTGAGAATAACTAAACTCTTATAACTGTGAAAGTCCCACCGAGAACTGCACTCTCTAGTTAGTCTGAGAATTATGAATCTCTTATAACTGTGTAAGTCCCACCTCAGGACTGTACTCTCTAGTTAGTCTGAGAATAATTAAACTCTTATAAGTGTGTAAATCCCACACCAGGACTGCACTCTCTACTTATTCTGAGAAGAATGAAACTCTTATAACTGTGTAAGTCCACCCAAGGACTGCACTCTCTGGTTAGTCTGAGAATTATGAAACTCTTATAACTGTGTAAGTCCCACCTCAAGACTGTAATCTCTAGTCAGTCAGAGATTAACGAAACTCATAACTGTGTAAGTCCCAATCCAGGAATTTACTCTTTAGTTAGTCTAAGAATAAAGAAACTCTTACAACTGTGTAAATCCTACCCTAGGACTCCACTTTCTAGTTAGTCTGATAATAACAAAACTCTTGTAACTCTGTAAGTCCACCCCCCAGCACTGCACTCTCTAGTTAGTCTAAGAATTATGAAACACTTATAACTGTGTTAGTCCCACCTCAGAACTGTACTCTCTAACAATCTGGGAATAGTGAAACTCTTACAACTGTGTATGTCCCACCCCAGGACTGCAGTCTCTACTTATTTGGAGAATATCGAAACTCTTATAACTGTGTAAGTCCTAATCCAGGACTTCACTCTCTAGTTATTCTAAGAATAACAAACTCTTATAACTGCATACACCCCACCCCAGGAGTGCACGTTCTAGTTAGTCTGAGAATAAGGAAACTCTTATAACTGTGTAAGTCACACCCCAAGACTGCACTCTCTAATTAGTCTGAGAATAATGAAGCTCTTATAACTGTGTAAGTCTCACACCAGGACTGTGCTCTCTAATTAGTCTGAGAATAATGAAGCTCTTATAAATGTATAAGTCCAACCCCAGGTCTGCACTCTCTAGTTAGTCCGAGAATAACAAAACTCTTATAACTGTGTAAGTCCCATCCCAGGACTTCACTTTCTACTTATTCAAAGAAAAATTAAACTCTTATATCTGTGTAAGTCCCTCCCCAGGACTGCAATCTCTATTTAGTCTGAGAATAACAAAACTCTTATAACTGTGCAAGTCCCACCAAAGGACTGGACTCTCTAGTTACTCTGAGAATAACTAAAGTCTTATAACTGTGAAAGTCCCACCCCAGGACCACACTCTCTAGTAAGTCTGGGAATAATGAATATTTTATATCTGTGTAAGACAAACCCTAGGAAGGCATTCTCTACTTATTCTGAGAAAAATGAAACTCTTATATCTCTGTAAGTCCTACCCCTGGACTGCACTCTATACTTAGTCCGAGAATAATGAAATGTTTATAAATGTGTAAGTCCCATGCCAGGACTGTACTCTGTAGTTAGTTTGAGAATAACACAACTCTTATAACTGGGTTAGTGCTACCCCAGGACTCTACTTTCTAGTTTGTCTGAGAATAACAAAACTATTTTACCTTTGTAAGTCCTACCAAAGGAATCCACTATCTAGTTAGCCTGAGAATAACAAACTCTTATAACTGTATAAGTCCCATCCCAGGACTGCACTCTCTAGTTAGTCTGAGAATAACAAAACTCTTATAACTGTTTAATTCTCGCGCCAGGAGTGCACTCTCCAATTAATCTGAGAATAATGAAACTCTTATAACTTTGTAAGTCCCACCCCAGGGATGCACTCTCTAGTTTTTCTGTGAATAATGAAGCACTTATAACTGGGTAAGTCCCACTCCATGACTGCCCTCTCTACCTATTCTGAGAAAAATGAAACTCTTACAGCTGTGTAAGTCCGTCCACAGGACTGCACTCTCTAGTTACTCTGAGACTAACAAAACTCTTCTAACTGTGTAAGTCCCACCCCAGGACTGCACACTCTTGTTAGTATGAGAATAACAAAACTCTTATAACTGTGTAAGTCCCACCCCAGGACTGCACTCTCTAGTTAGTCTGCGAATAATGAAACTCTTATAACTGTGTAAGTCCCACATCAGGACTGTACTCTCTAGTTAGTCTGAGAATAATGAAACTTTTTTTACTGTGCAAGTCCCACCCCAGGACTGCACTCACTAGTTAGTCTGAGAAAAATGAAACTCTTATAATTGTGTAAGTCCCACCCCAACACTGCATTTTCTAGTTAGTCTGAGAATAAGGAAACTCTTATAACTGTGTAAGTCCGACACGAAGACTGCACTCTCTAATTAGACTGAGAATAATGCACCTGTTATAACTGCGTCCCACCCCAGGATTGTGACCTCTAGTTAGTCTGAGAATAACAAAACTCTTATAACTGGGTAAGTCCCACCACAGGACTGCACTCTCTAGTTAGTATGAGAATAATGAAACTCTTATAACTGCAAGTCCAACGTCAGGACTGTACTCTCTAGTTAGTCTGAGAATAGTGAAAATCTTACAACTTTGTAAGTCCCACCCCAGGATTGCACACTCTATTTATTCTGAGAATAATGAAACTATTTTTACTGTGCAAGTCCTACCCCAGGACTGCACTCACTAGTTAGTCTGAGAATAATGAAACTCTTATAATTGTGAAAGTCCCACACCTGGACAGCACTCTCTAGATAGTCTTAGAATAACGAAAATCTCTTATAACTGTGAAAGTCCCACCCCAGGACTGCACCCTCTAGTTAGTTTGAGAATAATGAAACTCATAACTGTCTAAGTCCCATGCCAAGACTGCACTCTCTACTTATTCTGAGAAAAATGAAACTTTTATAACTGTGTAAGTCCCACCCGAGGACTGCACTCTCTGGTTAGTCTGAGAATTATGAATCTCTTATAACTGTGTAAGTCCCATCTCAGGACTGGACATTCTAGTTAGTCTGAGAATAATTAAATACTTATAAGTGTGTAAGTCCCACCCCAGGACTGCAATCTCTAGTTAGCCTGAGAACAATTAAACTCTTATGGATGTGTAAGTCCCACACCAGGACTGCACTCTCTACTTATTCTGAGAACAAAGAAACTCTTATAATTGTGTAAGTCCCACCCCACGACTGCAATCTCTGGTTAGTCTGAGAAAAACAAAACTCTTAAAACTGTGTAAGTCCCACCCCAGGACTGTAATCTCTAGTTAGTCTGCGAATAATGAAACTCTTATAACTGCAAGTCCGATGTCAGGACTGTACTCTCGAGTTAGTCTGAGAATAGTGAAAATCTTACAACTTTGTAAGTCCCACCCCAGGATTGCACACTCTACCTATTCTGAGAATAATGAAACTCTTTTTACTGTGCAAGTCCCACCCCAGGAATGCACTCACTAGTTAGTCCGAGAATAATGAAACTCTTATAATTGTGTAAGTCCCACCCCACGACTGCAGTCTCTTGTTAGTCTGAGAATAATGAAACTCTTATAACTGTGCAAGTCCAACCCCAGGACTACACCCTCTAGTTAGTCTGAGAGTAACGAAACTTTTATAACTGTGTAAGTCCCACCTCAGGACAGCACTCTCTAGATAGTCTGACTATAACGAATCTCTTATAACTGTGAAAGTCCCATGCCAGGACTGCACTCTCTACTTGTTCTGAGAAAAATGAAACTCTTATAACTGTGTAAGTCCCACCCCAGGACTGCACTCTCTACTTATTCTGAGAAAAATGAAACTCTTATAACTGTGTAAGTCCCACCCCAGGACTGCACTTTCTAGTTAGCCTGAGAATAACAAAACTCTTATAACTATGAAAGTCCCACCCCATGACTGCAATCTCTAGTTAGCCTGAGAAAAATGAAACTCTTATGGTTGTATAAGTCCCAACTCAAAACTGTAATTTCTAGTCAGCCTGAGAATAACAAAACTCTTATAACTGTGTACTTCCCATCCAAGGACTGCACTCTCTAGTTAGTCTGAGAATAATGAAATTATTTTAACTGTGTAAGACCTACCCCAGGAATGCACTCTCTAGTTAGTCTAAGAATAAAGAAACTCTTACAACTGTGTAATTCCTACCCCAGGTCACCACTTTCTAGTTAGTCTGATTATAACAAAACTCTTATAACTCTGTAAGTCCCACCCCAGCACTGCAATCTTTAGTTAGTCTGAGAATAACAAAACACTTATAACTGTGTAAGTCCGACCCCATGACTGCACTCTATTGTTAGTCTGAGAATAATGAAACTCTTATAACTGTGCAAAGTCCCACCCCAGGACTGCACTCTCTAGTTAGTTTGAGAATAATGAAACTCTTATAACTGTGTAAGTCCAACCTAAGGACGTCACTTTCTAGTTAGTCTGAGAATAACAAAACTCTTACAACTGTGTAAGTCCAACCCAAGGACTTCACTTTCTAGTTAGTCTGATAATAACAACGCCCTTATAACTGTGTACGTCTCACCCAAGTACTGCAGTCTCTACTTATTCTGAAAATAATGAAACTCTGTTAATTGTGCAAGTCCAACCCCAGGACTGCACTCTCTAGTTAGTCTGAGATTAACCAAACTCTTATAACTGTGTAAGTCCCACCCCAGGACTGCACTCTCTAGTTAGTCTGAGAATAAGGAAACTCTTATAACTGTGTAAGCCCCAACCCAAGACTGCAGTCTCTAATAAGTCTGAGAGTAATGAAGGTGTTATAACTGCATAAGTCTCACACCAGGATTGGGCTCTCTAGTTAGTCTGAGAATAACAAAACTCTTAAAACTGTCTAAGTCCCACCCCAGGACTGCACTCTCTAATTAGTCTGAGCATAATGAAGCTCTTATAACTGTTTAAGTCCCACCACAGGTTTGCACTCTCTAGTTAGACTGAGAATAACAAAACGCTTATAACTGTTCAAGTCCCACCCCACGACTGCAGTCACTAGTTAGTCTAAGATTAACAATACTCATATAACTGTGTAAGTCCAACCTCAGGACTTCACTTTCTACTTATTCTAAGAAAAATGAAACTCTTATAACTGTGTAAGTCCCACCCCTGGACTGCGCTCTCTAGTTAGTCTAAGAATAATGAAACTTTTATAACTGTGCAAGTCCCATCCTAGGACTGCACTCTCTTATAAGTCTGATAGTAATGACATTCTTACAAATGTGTAAGTCCCACCCCAGGACTGTACTCTCTACTTATTCTGAGAAAAATGACAGTGTTATAACTGTGTAAGTCCCACCTCAGGGCTGCACTCTCTAGTTAGTCTGAGAATAATTAAACTCTTTTAACTGTGTAAGTACCACCCCAGGGCTGCACTCTCTAGTTAGTCTGAGAAAAATTAAACTCTTATATCTGTGTAAGTCCCACCCCAGGAATGCACTCTCTGCATAGTCTGAGAACAATGAAACTCTTATAAATCTGTAAGTCTCACACCAGGGCTGTACTCTCTAGTTAGTCTGAAAATAGCGAAACACTTATAACTGTGTAAGCCCTACCCCAGGACTCAACTTTCTAGTTAGTCTGAAAATAATGAAACTCTTATAACTGTGCAAGTCCCACCCCAGGACTTCACTCACTATTCTAAGAATAATGAAACTCTTATAACTGTGTAAGTCCCACCCAGGACCATACTCACTAGTTAGTCTGAGAATAATGAAACTCTTTTAACTGCGTAAGTCCACACCAGGAGTGCACTCTCTAGTTAGCCTGAGAATAATAAAACTCTTATAACTGTGTAAGTCCAATCACATGACTCCATTCCCTAGTTAGTCTGAAAATAATAAAACTCTTATAACTGTGTAAGTCCCACCCCAGGCCTCCACTCTCTAGTTAGTCTGATAATAAAAAAACTGTTATAAGTGTGTAAGTCCCATGCCAGAACTGCACTCTCTAGTTAGTCTGAGAATAACAAAACTCTTATAACTGTGTAAGTTCCACCCGAGGACTGCACACTCTAGTTAGTCTGAGAATAATGAAACTCTTTATCTGTGTAAGTCCCACCCCAGGAATGCACTCTCTGATTAGTCTGAGAACAATGAAACTCTTATAACTCTGTAAGTCCCACACCAGGGCCGGACCCTCTAGTTAATCTGCGAATAATGAAAATCCTATAGCTCAAAAGTCCCTCCACAGGACTGCACACTCTAGTTAGTCTGAAAATAACAAAACTCTTATAACTGTGTAAGCCCTGCCCCAGGACTCCACTCTCTAGTTAGTTTGAAAATAACAAAACTCTGATAACTGTGTAAGCCCTACCACAGGACTCTACTCTCTAGTTAGTCTGAGAATAACAAAACTCTTATAACTGTGTAAGTCCCACCCCAGGAGTGCACTCTCTAGTTAACCTGAGACTAACAAAACTCTTATAACTGTACAAGTCCCATGCCCGGACTTTACTCACTAGTCTAAGAAAAATGAAACTCGTATAACTGTGTAAGTCCCACCCCAGGACCACACTCACTAGTTAGTCTGAGAATAATGAAACTCTTACAACTGTATACGTCCTACCCCAGGACTTCACTCTCTAGTTAGTCTGAGAATAACAAAACTCTTATAACTCTGTAAGTTCCATAACAGGTCTCTATTCTCCAGTTAGTCTGAGAATAATAAAACTCTTATAAATGTGTACGTCCCATCCCAGGACTCCACTCTCTAGTTAGTCTGAGAATAAAAAATCTGTTATAAGTGTGTAAGTCCCATGCCAGAACTGCACTCTCTAGTTAGTCTGATAATATCGAAACTCTTATAACTGTATAAGTTCCATCCCAGGACTGCACTCTCTAGTTAGTCTGAAAATAACAAAACTATTATAACTGTGTAAGCCCTGCCCCAGGACTCCACTCTCTAGTTTGTCTGAGAATAACAAAACTCTTATAACTGTGTAAGTCCTATCCCAGGACTGCATTCTCTAGTTAGTCTGAGAATAACAACACTCTTATAACTGTGTAATTCCCACCCCAGGAGTGCACTCTCTAGTTAGTCTGAAAATAATGAACTCTTATAACTGTGTAATTCCCACCCCAGGAGTGCAATCTCTAGTTAGTCTCAAAATAAGAAAACTCTGATAACTGTGTAAGTTCCACCCCAGGACTGTACACTCTAGTTTGTCTGAGAATAATGATACTCTTATAACTGTGTAAGTCCAAGACCAGAACTGCACTCTCTAGTTAGTCTGAGAATAATGAAACTCTTATAACTGTGTAAGTCCCATCTCAGGACTGTACTTTCTATTTTGTCTGAGAATAGTAAAACTCTTACAACTATGTAAGTCCCAACACAGGATTGTACTCTCTACTTATTCTGAGAAAAATGAAACTCTTATAACTGTGTAAGTCCCTCCACAGGGCTGCACTATCAAGTTAATTTGAGAATAACAAAACTCTTATAACTGTGTAAGTCCCTCCCCAGGACTGCACTCTCTAGTTAGTCTGAGAATAACGAAACTCTTATAACTGTGTAATTCCCACCCCAGGAGCAAACTCTCTAGTTAGTCTGAGAATAATGAAATTCTTATAACTGTATAATCTCCACCGCAGGACTGCACTCTCTAGTTAGTCTGAGAATAACGAAACTCTTATAACTGTGTAATTCCCACCCCAGGACCAAACTCTCTAGTTAGTCTGAGAATAACGAAACTCTTATAACTGTGTAATTCCCACCCCAGGACCAAACTCTCTAGTTAGTCTGAGAATAATGAAACTCTTATAACTGTATAATCTCCACCGCAGGACTGTACTCTCTAGTTAGTCTGTGAATAACAAAACTCTTATAACTGTGTAATTAACACCCCAGGACCAAACTCTCTAGTTAGTCTGAGAATAATGAAACTCTTATAACTGTATAATCTCCACTGCTAGACTGCACTCTCTAGTTAGTCTGAGAATAATGAAACTTTTATAACTGTGCAAGTCTCACCCCAGGACTGCACTGTTTAGTTAGTCTGAGAATAATGGAACACTTATAACTGTGTAAGTCCCAACCCAGGACTGCACTCTCTACTTATTCTGAGAAAAATGAAACTCTTATAACTGTGTAAATCCCACAAAAGGATTGCACTCTCTACTTATTCTGAGAAAAATGAAACAACTGTAACTGTGTAAGTCCCACCCCAGGACTGCACTCTCTAGTTAGTCTGAGAATATTGAAACTCTTATAACTGTGTAAGTCCTACCGCAGGACTGCACTCTCTAGTTAGTCTGAGAATATTGAAACTCTTATAGCTGTGTTAGTCCCACGCCAGGGCTGCAGTCTCTAGTTAGTCTGAGCACAATGAAACTTTTATAACTTTGAAAGTCCCACCCCAGGACCGCACTCTTTAGTTAGTCTGAGAATTATTAAACTCGTGTAAATGCAGAAGTCCCTCTCCAGGATTGCACTCTCTAGTTAGTCTGAGAATAATTAATCTCTTATAACCCTATAAGTCCCACCCCAGGACTGCACTCTCTATTTAGTCAGAGAATAATGAAACTCTTATAACTGTGTAAGTCCTATCCCCAGGTCTGCAGTCTCTAGTTATTCTGAGAATAATGAAACTGTTATAACTGCATAAGTCCCACCACAGGACTGTGCTCTATAGTTAGTCTGAGAATAATGAAACTTTTATAATTGTGTAAGTCCCACCTCAGGACTGCACTCTCTAGTTGGGGTGAGAATAATGAAATTATCATAACTGTGTAAGTCCTACCTCAGGACTGAACTCTCCTGTTAGTCTGAGAATAAGGAAACTCATATAACTCTGTAAGTCCTACCGCAGGACTGCACTCTCTAGTTAGTCTGTGAATAATGAAACTCTTATAACTGTGTAAGTCCCACCCCAGGAATGCACTCTGCTTAGTTTGAGAATAATGAAACTCTTATAACTCTGTAATTCCAACCCCAGGAGTGCAATCTCTAGTTAGTCTGAAAATAAGAAAACTCTGATAACTGTGTAAGTTCCACCTCAGGACTGTACACTCTAGTTTGTCTGAGAATAATGATACTCTTATAACTGTGTAAGTCCAAGACCAGAACTGCACTCTCTAGTTAGTCTGTGAATAATGAAACTCTTATAACTGTGTAAGTCCCATCTCAGGACTGTACTCTCTATTTTGTCTGAGAATAGTGAAACTCTTACAACTATGTAAGTCCCAACACAGGATTGCACTCTCTACTTATTCTGAGAAGAATGAAACTCTTATAACTGTGTAAGTCCCACCCCAGGACTGCACTCTCTAGTTAGCCTGAGAATAACAAAACTCTTATAACTGTGAAAGTCCCACCCCATGACTGCAATCTCTAGTTAGCCTGAGAAAAATGAAACTCTTATGGTTGTATAAGTCCCAACTCAAAACTGTAATTTCTAGTCAGCCTGAGAATAACAAAACTCTTATAACTGTGTACTTCCCATCCAAGGACTGCACTCTCTAGTTAGTCTGAGAATAATGAAATTCTTTTAACTGTGTAAGACCTACCCCAGGAATGCACTCTATAGTTAGTCTAAGAATAAAGAAACTCTTACAACTGTGTAATTCCTACCCTAGGTCACCACTTTCTAGTTAGTCTGATTATAACAAAACTCTTATAACTCTGTAAGTCCCACCCCAGCACTGCAATCTTTAGTTAGTCTGAGAATAACAAAACACTTATAACTGTGTAAGTCTGACCCCACGACTGCACTCTATTGTTAGTCTGAGAATAATGAAACTCTTATAACTGTGCAAAGTCCCACCCCAGGACTGCACTCTCTAGTTAGTTTGAGAATAATGAAACTCTTATAACTATGTAAGTCCAACCTAAGGACTTCACTTTCTAGTTAGTCTGAGAATAACAAAACTCTTACAACTGTGCAAGTCCAACCCAAGGACTTCACTTTCTAGTTATTCTGATAATAACAAAGCCCTTATAACTGTGTCCGTCTCACCCAAGTACTGCAGTCTCTACTTATTCTGAAAATAATGAAACTCTGTTAATTGTGCAAGTCCAACCCCAGGACTGCACTCTCTAGTTAGTCTGAGATTAACCAAACTCTTATAACTGTGTAAGTCCCACCCCAGGACTGCACTCTCTAGTTAGTCTGAGAATAAGGAAACTCTTATAACTGTGTAAGCCCCAACCCAAGACTGCAGTCTCTAATAAGTCTGAGAGTAATGAAGGTGTTATAACTGCATAAGTCTCACACCAGGATTGGGCTCTCTAGTTAGTCTGAGAATAACAAAACTCTTAAAACTGTCTAAGTCCCATCCCAGGACTGCACTCTCTAATTAGTCTGAGCATAATGAAGCTCTTATAACTGTTTAAGTCCCACCCCAGGTCTGCACTCTCTAGTTAGACTGAGAATAACAAAACGCTTATAACTGTTCAAGTCCCACCCCACGACTGCAGTCACTAGTTAGTCTAAGCTTAACGATACTCATATAACTGTGTAAGTCCAACCTCAGGACTTCACTTTCTACTTATTCTAAGAAAAATGAAACTCTTATAACTGTGTAAGTCCCACCCCTGGACTGCGCTCTCTAGTTAGTCTAAGAATAATGAAACTTTTATAACTGTGCAAGTCCCATCCTAGGACTGCACTCTCTTATAAGTCTGATAGTAATGACATTCTTACAAATGTGTAAGTCCCACCCCAGGACTGTACTCTCTACTTATTCTGAGAAAAATGACAGTCTTATAACTGTGTAAGTCCCACCGCAGGGCTGCACTCTCTAGTTAGTCTGAGAATAATGAAACTCTTTTAACTGTGTAAGTACCACCCCAGGGCTGCACTCTCTAGTTAGTCTGAGAAAAATTAAACTCTTATATCTGTGTAAGTCCCACCCCAGGAATGCACTCTCTGCATAGTCTGAGAACAATGAAACTCTTATAAATCTGTAAGTCTCACACCAGGGCTGTACTCTCTAGTTAGTCTGAAAATAGCGAAACACTTATAACTGTGTAAGCCCTACCCCAGGACTCAACTTTCTAGTTAGTCTGAAAATAATGAAACTCTTATAACTGTGCAAGTCCCACCCCAGGACTTCACTCACTATTCTAAGAATAGTGAAACTCTTATAACTGTGTAATTCCCACCCAGGACCATACTCACTAGTTAGTCTGAGAATAATGAAACTCTTACAGCTGTGTACGTCCTACCCCAGGACTCCACTCTCTAGTTAGTCTGAGAATAACAAAACTCTTTTAACTGCATAAGTCCACACCAGGAGTGCACTCTCTAGTTAGCCTGAGAATAATAAAACTCTTATAACTGTGTAAGTCCAATCACATGACTCCATTCCCAAGTTAGTCTGAAAATAATAAAACTCTTATAACTGTGTAAGTCCCACCCCAGGCCTCCACTCTCTAGTTAGTCTGATAATAAAAAAACTGTTATAAGTGTGTAAGTCCCATGCCAGAACTGCACTCTCTAGTTAGTCTGAGAATAACAAAACTCTTATAACTGTGTAAGTTCCACCCGAGGACTGCACACTCTAGTTAGTCTGAGAATAATGAAACTCTTTAACTGTGTAAGTCCCACCCCAGGAATGCACTCTCTGATTAGTCTGAGAACAATGAAACTCTTATAACTCTGTAAGTCCCACACCAGGGCCGGACACTCTAGTTAATCTGCGAATAATGAAAATCCTATAGCTCAAAAGTCCCTCCACAGGACTGCACACTCTAGTTAGTCTGAAAATAACAAAACTCTTATAACTGTGTAAGCCCTGCCCCAGGACTCCACTCTCTAGTTAATTTGAAAATAACAAAACTCTGATAACTGTGTAAGCCCTACCACAGGACTCTACTCTCTAGTTAGTCTGAGAATAACAAAACTCTTATAACTGTGTAAGTCCCACCCCAGGAGTGCACTCTCTAGTTAACCTGAGACTAACAAAACTCTTATAACTGTACAAGTCCCACGCCCGGACTTTACTCACTAGTCTAAGAAAAATGAAACTCGTATAACTGTGTAAGTCCCACCCCAGGACCACACTCACTAGTTGTTCTGAGAAGAATGAAACTCTTACAACTGTATACGTCCTACCCAGGACTCCACTCTCTAGTTAGTCTGAGAATAACAAAACTCTTATAACTCTGTAAGTTCCATAACAGGTCTCTATTCTCCAGTTAGTCTGAGAATAATAAAACTCTTATAAATGTGTACGTCCCACCCCAGGACTCCACTCTCTAGTTAGTCTGTGAATAAAAAATCTGTTATAAGTGTGTAAGTCCCATGCCAGAACTGCACTCTCTAGTTAGTCTGATAATATCGAAACTCTTATAACTGTATAAGTTCCATCCCAGGACTGCACTCTCTAGTTAGTCTGAAAATAACAAAACTATTATAACTGTGTAAGCCCTGCCCCAGGACTCCACTCTCTAGTTAGTCTGAGAATAACAAAACTCTTATAACTGTGTAAGTCCTATCCCAGGACTGCATTCTCTAGTTAGTCTGAGAATAACAACACTCTTATAACTGTGTAATTCCCACCCCAGGAGTGCACTCTCTAGTTAGTCTGAAAATAATGAACTCTTATAACTGTGTAATTCCCACCCCAGGAGTGCAATCTCTAGTTAGTCTCAAAATAAGAAAACTCTGATAACTGTGTAAGTTCCACCCCAGGACTGTACACTCTAGTTTGTCTGAGAATAATGATACTCTTATAACTGTGTAAGTCCAAGACCAGGACTGCACTCTCTAGTTAGTCTGAGAATAATGAAACTCTTATAACTGTGTAAGTCCCATCTCAGGACTGTACTTTCTATTTTGTCTGAGAATAGTGAAACTCTTACAACTATGTAAGTCCCAACACAGGATTGCACTCTCTATTTAGTCAGAGAATAATGAAACTCTTATAACTGTGTAATTCCCACCCCAAGAGCAAACTCTCTAGTTAGTCTGAGAATAATGAAACTCTTATAACTGTATAATCTCCACCGCAGGACTGCACTCTCTAGTTAGTCTGAGAATAACGAAACTCTTATAACTGTGTAATTCCCACCCCAGGAGCAAACTCTCTAGTTAGTCTGAGAATAATGAAACTCTTATAACTGTATAATCTCCACCGCAGGACTGCACTCTCTAGTTAGTCTGAGAATAACGAAACTCTTATAACTGTGTAATTCCCACCCCAGGACCAAACTCTCTAGTTAGTCTGAGAATAACGAAACTCTTATAACTGTGTAATTCCCACCCCAGGACCAAACTCTCTAGTTAGTCTGAGAATAATGAAACTCTTATAACTGTATAATCTCCACCACAGGACTGCACTCTCTAGTTAGTCTGTGAATAACAAAACTCTTATAACTGTGTAATTAACACCCCAGGACCAAACTCTCTAGTTAGTCGGAGAATAATGAAACTCTTATAACTGTATAATCTCCACTGCAGGACTGCACTCTCTAGTTAGTCTGAGAATAATGAAACTTTTATAACTGTGCAAGTCTCACCCCAGGACTGCACTGTTTAATTAGTCTGAGAATAATGAAACACTTATAACTGTGTAAGTCCCAACCCAGGACTGCACTCTCTACTTATTCTGAGAAAAATGAAACTCTTATAACTGTGTAAATCCCACAAAAGGATTGCACTCTCTACTTATTCTGGGAAAAATGAAACAATTGTAACTGTGTAAGTCCCACCCCAGGACTGCACTCTCTAGTTAGTCTAAGAATAATGAAACTCTTATAACTGTGTAAGTCCTACCGCAGGACTGCACTCTCTAGTTAGTCTGAGAATATTGAAAGTCTTATAGCTGTGTTAGTCCCACGCCAGGGCTGCAGTCTCTAGTTAGTCTGAGCACAATGAAACTTTTATAACTTTGAAAGTCCCACCCCAGGACCGCACTCTTTAGTTAGTCTGAGAATTATTAAACTCGTGTAAATGCAGAAGTCCCTCTCCAGGATTGCACTCTCTAGTTAGTCTGAGAATAATTAATCTCTTATAACCCTATAAGTCCCACCCCAGGACTGCACTCTCTATTTAGTCAGAGAATAATGAAACTCTTATAACTGTGTAAGTCCTATCCCCAGGTCTGCAGTCTCTAGTTATTCTGAGAATAATGAAACTGTTATAACTGCATAAGTCCCACCACAGGACTGTGCTCTATAGTTAGTCTGAGAATAATGAAACTTTTATAATTGTGTAAGTCCCACCTCAGGACTGCACTCTCTAGTTGGGGTGAGAATAATGAAATTATCATAACTCTGTAAGTCCTACCTCAGGACTGAACTCTCGTGTTAGTCTGAGAATAAGGAAACTCATATAACTCTGTAAGTCCTACCGCAGGACTGCACTCTCTAGTAAGTCTGAGAATAATGAACTCTTATAACTGTGTAAGTCCCACCCCAGGAATGCACTCTGCTTATTTTGAGAATAATGAAACTCTTATAACTCTGTAATTCCAACCCCAGGAGTGCAATCTCTAGTTAGTCTGAAAATAAGAAAACTCTGATAACTGTGTAAGTTCCACCCCAGGACTGTACACTCTAGTTTGTCTGAGAATAATGATACTCGTATAACTGTGTAAGTCCAAGACCAGAACTGCACTCTCTAGTTAGTCTGTGAATAATGAAACTCTTATAACTGTGTAAGTCCCATCTCAGGACTGTACTCTCTATTTTGTCTGAGAATAGTGAAACTCTTACAACTATGCAAGTCCCAACACAGGATTGCACTCTCTACTTATTCTGAGAAGAATGAAACTCTTATAACTGTGTAAGTCCCTCCCCAGGGCTGCACTATCAAGTTAATCTGAGAATAACAAAACTCTTATAACTGTGTAAGTCCCACCCCAGGACTGCACTCTCTAGTTAGTCTGAGAATAATGAAACTTTTATAACTGTGCAAGTCTCACCCCAGGACTGCACTGTTTAGTTAGTCTGAGAATAATGAAACACTTATAACTGTGTAAGTCCCACCCCAGGACTGCACTCTCTACTTATTCTGAGAAAAATGAAACTCTTATAACTGTGTAAATCTCACAACAGGATTGCACTCTCTACTTATTCTGAGAAAAATGAAACAACTGTAACTGTGTAAGTCCCACCCCAGGACTGCACTCTGTAGTTAGTCTGAGAATATTGAAACTCTTATAACTGTGTAAGTCCTACCGCAGGACTGCACTCTCTAGTTAGTCTGAGAATATTGAAACTCTTATAGCTGTGTTAGTCCCATGCCAGGGCTGCAGTCTCTAGTTAGTCTGAGCACAATGAAACTTTTATAACTTTGAAAGTCCCACCCCAGGACCGCACTCTTTAGTTAGTCTGAGAATTATTAAACTTGTGTAAATGCAGAAGTCCCTCTCCAGGACTGCACTCTCTAGTTAGTCTGAGAATAATTAATCTCTTATAACCCTATAAGTCCCACCCCAGGACTGCACTCTCTATTTAGTCAGAGAATAATGAAACTCTTATAACTGTGTAAGTCCTATCCCCAGGTCTGCAGTCTCTAGTTATTCTGAGAATAATGAAACTGTTATAACTGCATAAGTCCCACCACAGGACTGTGCTCTATAGTTAGTCTGAGAATAATGAAACTTTTATAATTGTGTAAGTCCCACCTCAGGACTGCACTCTCTAGTTAGTCTGAGAATAATTAATCTCTTATAACCCTATAAGTCCCACCCCAGGACTGCACTCTCTATTTAGTCAGAGAATAATGAAACTCTTATAACTGTGTCAGTCCCATCCCCAGGACTGCACTCTTTAGTTATTCTGAGAATAATGAAACTTTTATAACTGTGTAAGTCCTACCTCAATAAGGCAGTCTCTGGTTAGTCTGAGAATAATGAAAATATTATAATTATGTAAGTCCTATGCAGGACTGAACTCTCCTTCTAGTCTGAGAATAAGGAAACTCATATAACTGTGTAAGTCCTACCGCAGGACTGCACTCTCTAGTTAGTCTGAGAATAATGAAACTCTTATAACTGTGTAAGTCCCACCCCAGGGCTGCACTCTCTAGTTAGTATGAGAAAAATGAAACTCTTATAACTGTGTAAGTCCCACCCCAGGAATGCACTCTGCTTAGTTTGAGAATAATGAAACTCTTATAACTCTGTAAGTCGCACTCCAGGGCTGTACTCGCTAGTTAATCTGAGAATAATGAAAATCTTATAGCTCCAGAAGACCCACCCCAGGACAGTACACTCTAGTTAGTCTGAATATAATGAAACCCTTATAACTGTGCAAGCCCTACCCCAGGACTCCACTCTCTAGTTAGTCTGAGAATAATGAAACCCTTATAACTGTGTAAGTCCCACCCCAGGACTGCAGTCTCTTGTTACTCTGAGAATAATGAAACTCTTATAACTGTGTAAGTCCCACCCCAGGACTGCACTCACTAGTTAGTCTGAGAATAATGAAACTCTTATAACTGCGTAAGTCCCACCCCAGGACTGCACTCTTTAGTTAGTCTGAGAATAATGAAAATATTATAACTGTGTAAGTCCTACGCAGGACTGCACTCTTTTGCTAGTCTGAGATTAATGAAACTCATATAACTGTGTAGGTCCTACTGCAAAACTGCACTCTCTAGTTAGTGTGAGAGTAATGAAAGTCTTATAACTGCAGAAATCCCATCTCAGGGCTGCACTCTCTAGTTAGTCTGAGAAAAAGAAAACTCTTATAATTGTGCAAGTCTCACCCCAAAAGGGCACTCTCTAATTAGCCAGAGAATAACAAAACTCTGACAACTGTGTAAGTCCCACCCCAGGACCGCACTCACTAGTTAGTCTGAGAATAACAAAACTGTTATAAGTGTGTAACACCCATACCAGGACTGTACTCTCTAGTTAGTCTGAGAATAGTGAAACTCCTACAAAGGTGTAAGTACCACCACAGGACTGCACTCGTATTACTGTGTAAGTCCTTCCTCAGGACTGCACTCTCTAGTTACTATGAAAATACCAAAACTCTTATAACTGTGGAAGTCCCACCACGGGTCTGCATTCTTTAGTTAGGCTGCAAATAATGAAATTCTTATAAGTGTGCAAGTCCCACCCCAGGACTGCACTCTCTAGTTAGTTTGAGAATAACAAAACTCTTATAATTGTGTAAGTCCCACCCCAGGACTGCACTATCTAGTTCGTCTGAGAATTATGAAAGTCTTATAACTGTGTAAGTCCCACAGCAGGAATGCACTCTCCAGTTAGTCTGAGAATAATGAAAGGCTTATAACTGTATAAGTCCCACCCCACTCTTTTAATTCTGTATGTCCCACACCAGGACTGCACTCTCTAGTTAATCTGAGATGAATGAAAATCTTATATCTCCAGAAGTTCCACCCCAGGTCTGCACACTCTAGTAAGCCTGAGAATAATGAAACACTTATAGCTCTTCAAGTCCCACCCCACGACATTGCACTCTAGTTAGTCTGAGAATAACAAAACTCTTACAACTGTGTAAGTCCCAACCCAGGACCACACTCTCTAGTTAGTCTGAGAATAACGAAACTCTTATAACTGTATAAGTCCCACCCCAGGACCACACTCTCTAGTTAGTCTGAGAATAACGAAACTCTTATAACTGTATAAGTCCCACCCCAGGACTGCAGTCACTAGTTAGTCTGAGAATAATGAAACTCTTATAACTGTGTAAGTCCCATCCCAGGACCACACTCACTAGTTAGTCTGAGAAAAATGAAAGTCATAACTGTGTAAGTTTTACCCATGACAGCACTCTCTAGTTAGCCTGAGAATAACAAAACTCTTATAACTGTGTAAGTCCACACCAGGAGTGCACTCTCTAGTTAGCCTGGAAAACCAAAACTGTTATAACTGTGTAAGTCCCACCCCAGGACTGCACTCACTAGTTAGTCTGAAAATTATGAAACTCTTATAACTGTGTAAGTCCCACCTCAGGACTATGCTCTCTAGTCAGTCTGAGAATAGTTAAACTCTTACAACTGTGTAAGTCCCACCCGAGGACTGCAGTCTCTAGTTAGTCTGAGAATAACAAAACTCTTATAACTGTGCATGTCCCACTTAGGACTGCACTATCTAGTTTGTCTGAGAGTTATGAAACTCTTATAACTGTGTAAGTCCTACCCCACTACTGAATCTCTTTTTAGTCTGAGAATAATGAAACTTTTATAACTGTGTAAGTCCCACCCCAGAACTCCACTCTCTAGTTAGTCTGAGAATTACAAAACTCTAATAAGTGTGCAAGTCCCATGCCAGGACTGCAATCTCTAGTTAGTCTGAAAATAACAAAACTCTTAAAACTGTGTAAGTCCCACCCCAGGACTCAACTCTCTAGTTAGTCTGAGAATAACAAAACTCATAACTGTGTAAGTCCCACCCCAGGACTGCACTCTCTAGTTAGTCTGGGAATTATGAAACTCTTATAACTGTAGAAGTTCCACCCCAGTACTGCATTCTCTTGTTAGTCTGAGAATATTGAAACTCATATAACTGTGTAACTCCCACCCCAGGACTGCACTCTCTAGTTATTCTGAGAATAATGAAATTCTAATAACTGTGTAAGTCCCACCCTAGGACTGTACTCTCCAATTAGTTTGAGATAAATGAAACTCTTATAACTGCAGAAGTCCTATCCCAGGTCTCCCCTCTTTAGTTAGTCTGAGAATAATACAGCTCAAGTCCCACCCCAGGACTGCACTCGCTAGTTAGTCCGAGAATAATTAAACTTTTATAACTGTGCAAGTCCCACCCTAGGACTCCACTCTCTAGTTAGTGTAAGAATAATGAAACTCTTATTACTGTGTAAGTCTCACCCCAGGACTGCACTCTGTATTTAGTCTGAGAATAATGAAACTCTTATTATTGTGTAAGTCACACCCCCTTACTGCACTCTCTAGTTATTCTGAAAATAATGAACTCTTATAACTGCAAAGGTCCCATCACAGGACTCCACTCTCCACTTGGTCTGAGAATAATTTTAGTAGTGGTGATAGCAGAGGGTCCTCTGAAAACACCTAGAGCACTTGCTTATTCTGACACACCTACTGTACCTGACCATTGTCCTGTTGTAACTGTTATGAAAGTGCAGAATATACATAAGGTATATTTTATTGTTACAGATACTGGGAAGTAAATACATGTTCTTAAGACAGAATACTTTAAAATACTTCAAGTTTTTGTTGTCACTACATCTGAAAATGTCACGTATGCCTCAAAGTAGCAGGTACATTTCCAAAGAAAGTGCATGTTTGTAATATTGTTTGTACTGGTTCCTGCTTCTGCTACTGAAAGTGAAGTTTCCAATGAGGTATTTCAGGAGATTCATACATAATTTTTAGTCTGTGTTATGTGCCAATGTGATGTAGAAAATGTATTTTTTTCTATATATAATATATCACAATCTGGCAGTGTTATTAACTGGTGTACTGGCACTAAAACAATACCATCACTTTGATCAGGCACATTGTAAATGAAGACAGTTTGGACAAGGTGGAATGATGCTGTTAAAACCAAAGGTTAAGCTTCAGTTTTTATCAGTGCACTAGCCTTTCCCTCTTTTGCCCCTCCTGGAGTTATCTGTACCCTGTGTTTCACTGCTTGCTGTTTGTGTCTCTAAGGTGACACGTCCTTATTAAACATGTAGTAAGAATACATAAAATGTTGGCTAAAGCATCACTTGTTACTCAGTCTTGACTGAATGGTTCTCATTAAATCATCTGCCAATCCTGTGACTGATTCCACCAATAAAATATAAGTAAGATTTTTTACAGTGAGCTAAGGAAGGCAGAGTTATTGCTGAGGCACATGAATAAGTTGAAGCCAATTTCAAATATCATTCAAAGAAATTCAAAATAAATTGCTTTTACTGCATGAAGCATCATGTTATGGCTTTATCTTCAGGTTAAGCACAGCTAGTTGATTTGGTGGTGCACCTTGGAATTAAAGAAATTAGACTTCTCTGGAGAGCCTGCAAACTCATAGGTGTGTGTGCATGTGCATGTGCGTTTGCACATGTGTGTGTGTGTGTGTGTGTGTGTGTGTGTGTGTGTGTGTGTGTGTGTGTGTGTGTGTGTGTGTGTGTGTGTGTGTGTGTGTGTGTGTGTGTGTGTGTGCATGCATGTGCACTTCCAAGTGTTCCTGTGCATGTGCGTACATGTGCATGTGTGTGCATGCTTGCGTGCATGTGAGTGTGTGCACTATAATGACCTACATCATAAAAATAAAAGGATATTGTTAGATCTCATATGGGGCTGAAACCCAAAATCTCCAGCATACTGTGCTGCAGTTACTGCCACTGGACCAGCAACATCCTGTGATTTAAAGTGTTGTCTGTACATGACATATGACTTTAGTTTGGCAGCCAATGCAGATTATTAAGGCTATAAGCTGTTAACAAGCTGCTCCCTGTGGTACAGGGTTTGATTCCAACAGTCTCCATTTGCTAAGTCCCTTCATCAGACAGTGTTTTAGGACAATTAACAAATTGGGCTAGCCTCCTCAATGGTCTCCAGGCCACATGCCTAGTAACTACTTATGAATACTATATGGAATTGAAGAAGTACAAAATTATGTAGTTCCTAGACCTTCACTTTGGCATCTATTGTTGAGGAAAACATGCCCACATTTTACTGTTTCTGCAAGGGTCATACTGCAGGGCACCCCAGATACATCCGTACAGTATAAATGGGCCTTCAGCAGGTCAAACACACATTCATTAGTGACACAGTCTTTGACAAGACCTTATTATAGCCATGGAGCACAATGTCCTTTCACTCTGGTGTGGTTCATGACTGCGACCTTCCCAGGAGAGGGAGGTCTCATGGACATGGATATACATTGTCCCATCACAGAGCTACAACATCTGCTTGACTTTGTTCCAGCACACACTCACTGACAGTTTTGCACTGCCTTCTACCACACATTCATACAGCAATGTAAACAGGAGACCCTCCCTGGCTAATTGACCCCAGTTTCCAAACCTAGTCAAGCACAGAGCAAACAAATAGCATTCAAACATACCTACGCACACACACACACAGTTGTGTATTTAATGATAACTGTGCCTTCCCTTTTGTACTCTGTTTCTTGCATAGCCTATATCTTATGTACAGTGTGGATTTTATATTCATGTTATAGCACAGTCTGGGTATATGCCTGCATGTATCATTTTCTGCTGTTCTGTATAATGTTTTATTCCAGCATATAGTTATGAATCAGATGGTGCCTCCTAGCCATTGCAACAGCATATTGCACAAACTTCCATGTGGCATAGTCATCCTCTACAGACCGCTCATCCATGAGGTCCTTATCAAGCACCTCCTTTACTGCTGAGACTGGGGCTTCCTGAAGGTGTCTGCCCTGCTGTAACTGCTTGCAAATAATGATGTTGTATTTGTGCAGATTGTAAATATCTTACTGTATGTGCAAGGATCATACTACAGGGCACCCCCAGATACATCCATTCAGTAGAAGTGGGTCTTCAGCTGGCCAAACACACATTCAACAATGACACAAGTCTGTGATAACATTTATTCAATAACGAACAAATAAACTGCATGATTTGAGGACTTCTAATATCCTGCCTTTATTAAAAAATAAACAAAGTATTTAGCACTTTTGTCCCTGAAAAGGAACTTCATCAGAATACAACATTATAAAGCCCTCACCCTGTTTAAATATCGCACCTCTCTCCAAGATGGGATAATCACTAACCAACCACAAATCCAGTAATTAAAATACAAAATATGTCAGTGCAAAAATGTATGTTAATCGTTGAGGAGCATATTCATTAAATGTTTCTATTAATACATAAAAACTTTAAAAAAATGTATTATTGTTTTTAAAAGCAAAACTAATTTCAAGACACATTAGTTTCAAAACACATAAAATAGTGTAAAGAACTTTAACATTGGATTCCTACCAAAAAATCCCATCATTCACTATAATCTGTTAGCTCGTTCATGAAGCATAGGGGTGATGGGAATAGCATCATTTAGACCTGGAGGAAGCATTGCTGCTAACCTAAATTGCAACTCTGTTTCTTGTTTTCAAAGTAGATTTGTCCAATCACTCCTCCTAGGGTTTAACTTAACACTATCCAATATGCCAAAATTAAACTTAGCAAAACCTTCACAAAGCTGAGTGCTTATATAAAGCACTATTTTATTTTGTTTTTATTCTTCACGTCATTTAGATGTTCATAAATTCTATTTCTAAGGGGACGGTCAGTTTTCCCCACATAGAAACTTCCACACATCATACATAGGGCCAGATAAATAACCTTACTGGTTGCATGCAGAATTACCCTTCCTGAAGTTTACTTTGCTTCCCAATCTATTCTGCAGTGTAGTATCAATTTTTTTGTTAATATACCCACGTTGGAATTATGTGAAAATGTATTCCAGATTCCTGGATGATATTTTTATTATGTAGAAAGGCAAAGATGAGGATGTTCAGGAATTTATACAATATTTGGGGAATACAACTGGATTTTTGGAATTTACATTTAAATATAACAAATTTGGGATTAACTATTTAGACACCTATATCTCACACTTCAATGGAGGGTTCAACTTCAAATCCACTATACACTGAAAGGATACCTTCCCCCGGATTCTTGAAGCTCGGCGCAAGGCCGGTGTAAGGCCTGCGCCGGCCGTGCATCGTATAAATGGTGTAGTAGCACCATATGCATATTAATGAAGGTGCACCGCTACCACATCCATGTGCATAGGACACGTGCGCGAGTGCATGGGGCATTACTAAGCTGCGCCCGGAGGCGTGTCAATGTTGGCTGGCGATGAGCAACCTAAACTGCTGAATATTATAGCCTGCCTGCAATAGTAATCACACCTATCAGTGTCCGTGGATAATGAAACGTATGCAAAGCATGCAAGACAGTTCCCGGCCACATAAAATGGAGAACCAAACAGAAATGCACGCAACATAATATAAGTTACCGTCCATGGAACAAATGATATTTAAAATCGTGTGTCCATAATGTACTGCACTGTCAGAAGTTACACCCAGTGGAAGTGAAGCGCATCATGTCAGCTCGCCGCCAATACACACATCTAGCCCCATGGGTATGGTCACCAGCATTCCCACAGTGGTAGTGATAGTACACAGCAGGGCAGTTGTGGCTATATAACAACCATAAAGAAACCTGACAGTCCAAATTGTATACCAAACACACACAAACATATGTATATTAAAATGTGCTATACACATGAACAGGAACGTAACCGTCACATACACATAGGATGCTATTTGCGGTACCGGGATATCCAAAAGTAGAACCCAAGCATGCAAATGCAATACGCAACAACCCCAGTATAGCACATAACCCGCACCCATGTCCGAATGTCCACCAAATCCAGCTACCAGCCTTGCGCATCCGTACACCTGCACATAGCGAGTATTCCCCATATGTAGTATGAAGTATCGTCCTAGGCAGAGTCAGGATTGCAAATATGTATCACATGATTGTAAACATCCCATCACAAGTATGTAAATCCAAATGCCCATGCGTTAATGTTACGGCAAAATGTGTGTACATCCCACGTGGGATAAGTAACCTGTTGAAACCTCAGAGTTGTTTACATGCCACGGTGTCCATTACTATACACATCTGGACAAAACATGTATGTGTAGTCACGGTACTGTTCAGTTTTTACACAGACATTCAATTCATACTACGCAGGATGGAACAGCTGTCCACCATGCAGGTCACCACACTAGGGTTGCCACCTGTTCAGATGGCCAAGGTGGGAAATCCCTTGTAGAAATGTGAGAATTTGCAGGATAAAACATACCCCCGGCCAGTGCAAAGGACAGAATTACATGTGTATGCCAAGATAAAAGCTTATGCCATAGCATTTGAATAGCTCATGCTAGCCCAAATAATAGTTATGTGTACCAGATATAAAATACCTGTATCATGCAACTAGTACAGAAAATAAGAAATATATTATTGTCTTAAAATCACAGGACATTTGCCATGTCTTAGGTGTCATCACAGGACACAACTGTCCAAAGTGGGACCTCCCCTCGCAAAGAGGTACAAGTGGTAACCCTACTCCCCACTGAATTATCGACAGTATATATTCAACTCAATCACATACCGACACCACCTCTCAACCTATTACAGCAACAAAACCTGGACAAAGCCTAAAAGGATGGGAGGACAAATAGGGACAGATGTAATTACTGCTCTCACAAGCTTCAAAAGTTCACTGAATAATAATATGTACATAAGCAGGAAATGTTGTGAAGGATGTGGGGTAGTCCCCAGTGTTACAGAGGTCCGTACATATATACTGTAACAAAACGTCACATATGTTGACTGTACTATTGCATACCCATAGTTAATTCATAGTTACGTCATGTGCAAAATAATAACCCTTGTAAGAATGAATACAGGAAATAGTCAAATGTGAATGGGAACACCACTCACCGTGGATTATGTATCGTAACCACCCCCACCCATATTATGTATTGCCAACATCATAAGCTGCTGACAGGTGTCCAAACACCTGTGTCTGTAAACAGATTAAATGTTTAAAATGGACAATCCCTGTCCATATGCTTTGTCTGACATTTGAACACGGTCAGGGCAGTTCCGTTCACCAGTCGGACAAGCCTAAACCCAGATCACCACATGAACACCCTGACAATTAAAGACCTGTATGTGTCAGGAATATAAGCCTTTGGGTTCTGAATATCCCTGCAGTGATGAAATATGCAGCTTGGGTCCAGAGCAGTAGGGAATAGGGAATGTGTAACATGTAGTACCGCATTTTTCCCAGCAGGAGAATGGATGCCTGTGACGTAAGTGAAGCGGTGAGGCATATGTTAATGTAGCTATGTACTATGGGTATGCATATAAATGAGTCAGAACACCAAATGTATACTGGTTACAGCATCCGGCCAACGTGAATGCAGTCCGGGTTGAACAATGACTACAGCACATATAATGTGAAAGTGTAATGAATGTGTCTGTGCTGTACAGACAGTTAAATATGTAAAGGTGAACGTGTGTTTCGCAAACGTCCGTTAACGGGATTACAGATAATTACTGGTACTGTCACAAGTAATAAAGCCCACGTAAGCACAAAGACAGTAAACATATGTAACCCACAATAAGGATATGTATGCGCGGCCGCGCATAACCCACAATAAGGAAATGCAAGTGCGTCTGTGCGTGTGTGATCCGCTCACAGCATAGTAAATGAATGCTGTTTCCCCCACGTTAGTTATACATGGCTCAAACCCATTAACCTCATAAAGTATGAAACCGGACGAAGCCATGCAAACAACCAGTACAAATAGGGACAAACCCCAGATATGTGCCAGAACAAACATAGAAAGTGGATAGAATAACGGGTGTGTCAGTAGCATGGATTCTCTGAAGGGTATGCAGTCATAACCTGAACTGCTTGCCAGAAATCCCCACCGTAAGTCTCAAATGAAATGCCACTACATTGCCAGATAGACACAGGTTTATGTAAAACACAGCGAAGATAAAGGGGCAACCAGCTGTACACTCAGCGACAATCTGTATAGTGGAAAGGTATGGTATGGATATAGATATATGTGTATACACATAATTCACAGACGTAAACCAAAGCAAGTTATGAAATGAGGATTGTACATGTATATATGTATACACAACAGACTTATGTCCCATAGATATAACATATGTACATAAATAGGCAATGTTATATCTAATATGGGTAAACAAACAGACATGCAGGAAAGGTGAATAAACCGCAGCATTCAAAAACATTGGCCAGAAAGTGACAGTCCAGCAAGTTCTACACTTTAAACATGCAGATAGGTGTCCATTGCAGGACTCCATAAATTGGAATACGTAGTGTCAACCGACATTGATGCAAAAGAAGTGACCGCAGCAAATACGA
The DNA here is from genome assembly GCF_019279795.1 of Protopterus annectens. Taxonomy (NCBI): domain Eukaryota; kingdom Metazoa; phylum Chordata; order Ceratodontiformes; family Protopteridae; genus Protopterus; species Protopterus annectens. Next base: position 1,642,820,025 of record NC_056743.1, on the reverse strand, counting down.
AATAGCTGTACATGCAACAGTATCAGGTGCAAGGGTGATGACACATGTGTCGATAGAATGTATGATGTACAAACTGATATCCGGAGAGTGGAGAGTGCATATAAGTGTCTCCACACTTCAGTAATGCACATATTAAACATGTGTAATGGGTACTGTAGAGGGTTGTCAGGTATGGGAATCATGGGTATGCAGAAATAGGCCTAGGTGTTGTTTGGCAGGGATTTCGTAGGCCCGCCCCGTGGGAGTGATGTGGGTATAGCACACGCCTATATTCCCAATAATGGGGCAAACCATCCACTGGATATTGCGGAAACCATTTTGGCAATATGTAGGGCCCTATATCAGTGTCATGTAGGCGATAATCATGGATGGACATGCGTATGACCAAGATGGTACCCATAACTGGCAAACTGTCAGAATAACACAGCTGCACTAAGGCATAGTACATGAAATACAAATAGGGACTATATTAGATATACCCCAGACAAAGTCAGAACGTTATGAGAATACTGGCGTACCCATGAATATGGATGTTAAGAGTGTTACTAATCATGTAATGGAAATGTCAGTCACTATTATCTACCGCACAGTCCATAATGCCTTGCCAGCAATTTACCAGAAAGGCACATCACTATGACAAATGTAACAAGGTCAAACATCAGGGTGTTTACCCATAATGTGTACAGGTTAGGGGTATGAAGGTAACCTGTCCAAAATACATGTACAGAACTAGTGATACTAGGTGGACAGGTGAGAAGAAAGACATCAGGACAAATGAGAAAACATGTACAAGTCACACGCATGTACACCGACAAATGTGAATGACAACGTATGCCCTGTGAATGTGGAAGGTTAATAGACACAAACGTAATGTGACCCTCAGGGTGTCATGCAGTGTCACCGTAACAATGTTCAGTCCCCCAGACACGTACGTGAGCTCTGCCACTGACGGAAAGCGCAAATACCGGCGCACACATACGGTACATGATAGACCAATTAGTGTGGATAAGCAGCTGTTGGCCTGTGTGAGGAATACAACTGTCTGGGTGGGTGAGTCCTGCAATATAAATGTAATGGCATGTGGCCTGTGATGCCGCCATACAGTGTGTGTATTGGTGTCAGAAAGTTGATATTTTGTTACAGACACATACTCCGCAACTGTACATATTTACGATGAATGTGCAGAGTTCTGCCTCATATGTTTGGTGTGTTCCACATAACAGTAACATTCTGGCACTTCCATGATAACTGAAGACATGAAATAATGACAAACATGTGTGTAAGGCACCAAATCCGACAGAAAAGCCATACTAATGCAAAACCTATTATTGTGTCAACTATGTACGTTTGTAAGAGCAACATGTCAATACTGCCCCTATGTGTCCCACTATCAGATAAGGCCTTGTCCAGCAACTTGCTCTAGGAGGTGGAGTGGTATGAACAGAAACAGATACATGTGTGAGGAAACAGCAATATTGACTGCAAGATAACACTGAAGGTATGAAATGTGCTGCAGTAGGACGTGCAGTACTGTCCGCAGGTATGTGCTGACATGCTAAATGACACAGCAGTCTACATGAAGAATCTTTAGGGCTGTCACCTTTACAAATGATGATACTGGGACATACCCACAGCCATGCACACACCACAAATAGACATACACACATCAAAACTAGGCCATGATACATGAAGCCTCCGGCATGTACGAGTACAGTGAGAGTACAGCAAGGATAGATGTCTGCCAAGATATACAGCAAATGCCTGTAAGGATGTGTAACACCGCCCGTAACACGGACGTTGCATGGACAATGTTGGGAGTTGCAACATACCCCATTGGTATGTGAAAGCTATGCAAATATGCGATACATGAAACAGTCAGCTGTCCATGCAAGAGCAGGGTTATGGGCAGAAAATAGATTTTATATATATATATATATATATATATATAGAGAGAGAGAGAGAGAGATACAGACATACACACACACACATGTGGCAGGGCTGGTAATTGAACCTACACATGACAACCCTATCACACTACAGCATGACGCATTTACAGAACACGCTACAGAGACTACTAAATACAGCAGACACACAGGCATTCTACTAGGTGTGTGTCAATAGCCACAAAGACAAAGACGGCAGCAGGATACATCTGTATTGCGAAGCGTCTAAAGGCATAACCTGAGTCCCCAGGTGGACGGGATCATGCACACACACATACACACATCTGGCAGGCCTGGGAATCGAACCTACACCTAACTACCCTATCACACTACAGCATGACGCATTTACAGAACACGCTACCGAGATGACTGAACACAGCACTCCCAGAGGCATACTTCTAGGTGGGTGACATCATCCACAAAGGCAAAGACACCGATAGGGAATGTATGTGTTGTGAGGCATCTAAAAGCATTACTGTGTCCCCAGGCAACTGGAAACACACGCACACACACTCGGAAGGGCCGGGAGTTGAACACACACCTACCTACTCTATCACACTACAGCATTAAGCATTTACAGAACATGCTACCAAGATTACTGAACACAGCACTCTCAGAGGCATACTTCTAGGTGGGTGACATCATCCGCAAAGGCAAAGATGCTGATAGGGAATGTATGTGTTGTGAGGCATCTAAAAGCATTACTGTGTCCCCAGACAGCTGGAAACATACACACACACACACACACACACACACACACACACACACACACACACACACACACACACACACACACACACATCAAAACTAGGCCATGATACATGAAGCCTCCGGCATGTACGAGTACAGTGAGAGTACAGCAAGGATAGATGTCTGCCAAGATATACAGCAAATGCCTGTAAGGACGTGTAACACCGCCCGTAACACGGACGTTGCATGGACAATGTTGGTAGTTGCAACATACCCCATTGGTATGTGAAAGCTATGCAAATATGCGATACATGAAAGAGTCAGCTGTCCATGCAAGAGCAGGGTTATGGGCAGAAAATAGATTTTATATATATATATATATATATAGAGAGAGAGAGAGAGAGATACAGACATACACACACACACACATGTGGCAGGGCTGGTAATTGAACCTACACATGACAGCCCTATCACACTACAGCATGACGCATTTACAGAACACGCTACCGAGACTACTAAACACAGCAGACACACAGGCATTCTACTAGGTGTGTGTCAACATCCGCAAAGACAAAGACGGCAGCAGGATACATCTGTATTGCGAAGCGTCTAAAGGCATAACCTGAGTCCCCAGGCGGACGGGATCATGCACACACACATACACACATCTGGCAGGCCTGGGAATCGAACCTACACCTAACTACCCTATCACACTACAGCATGACGCATTTACAGAACGCGCTACCGAGACTACTGAACACAGCACTCCCAGAGGCATACTTCTAGGTGGGTGACATCATCCACAAAGGCAAAGACACCGATAGGGAATGTATGTGTTGTGAGGCATCTAAAAGCATTACTGTTTCCCCAGGCAACTGGAAACACATGCACACACACTCGGAAGGGCCGGGAGTTGAACACACACCTACCTACTCTATCACACTACAGCATTAAGCATTTACAGAACATGCTACCGAGATTACTGAACACAGCACTCTCAGAGGCATACTTCTAGGTGGGTGACATCATCCGCAAAGGCAAAGATGCCGATAGGGAATGTATGTGTTGTGAGGCATCTAAAAGCATTACTGTGTCCCCAGGCATCTGGAAACACACACACACACACACACACACACACACACACACACACACACACACACACACTTGGAAGGGCCAGGAGTTGAACACACACCTACCTACTCTAACACACTACAGCATTACGCATTTACAGAATGTGTTACCAAGATTACTGAACACAGCACTCTCAGAGGCATAATTCTAGGTGGGTGACATCATCCGCAAAGGCAAAGATGCCGATAGGGAATGTATGTGTTGTGAGGCATCTAAAAGCATTACTGTGTCCCCAGGCAGCTGGAAACACACACACACACACACACACACACACACACACACACACACACACTTGGAAGGGCCAGAGATTGAACACACACCTACCTACTCTATCACACTACAGCATTACGCATTTACAGAAAGTGCTACCGAGATTACTGAACACAGCACTCTCAGAGGCATACTTCTAGGTGGGTGATATCATCCACAAAGGCAAAGACGCCGATAGGGAATGTATGTGTTGTGAGGCATCTAAAAGCATTACTGTGTCCCCAGGCAGCTGGAAACACACACACACACACACACACACACACACACACACACACACACACACACACCTGGAAGGGCCGGGAGTTGAACACACAATTACCTACTCTAACACACTACAGCATTACACATTTACAGAATACACTACCGAGATTACTGAACACAGCACTCTCAGAGGCATACTTCTAGGTGGGTGACATCATCCGCAAAGGCAAAGACGCCGATAGGGAATGTATGTGTTGTGAGGCATCTAAAAGCATTACTGTGTCCCCAGGCAGCTGGAAACACACGCACACACACACACACACACACACACACACACACACACACACACACACACACACTTGGAAGGGCCGGGAGTTGAACACACACCTACCTACTCTAACACACTGCAGCATTAAGCATTTGCAGAACGCGCTACTGAGGTTACTGAACACAACACTCTCAGAGGCATACTTCTAGGTGGGTGACATCATCCGCAAAGGCAAAGATGCCGATAGGGAATGTTTAGAGAGTGAGTGGTCTGAAAGCATATTACCATCCCAAGGTAGACGTTCACAAACATGCCAGTGCTGTCAACAGGCCAACTAAATATCTATGGAGCACAACAAACACTGAATAGATATGGGATGCGTCACAGACAGTACACCCTTCGAGAGAGAAACAAGTGTGTTCAATGTAGGCATCCATCGTGACATTGAAATTGGACATCTGGTGCCTGGATGACCACCATGGCTATACAGGATGTCAATGGCCATGCCCACACGCTTAGTATCACACATCTGTTTGGAATGTACTGTGTGTCCATCTACACAACGGCGTACTGGGCATGCTCACGCACTTAGCTGTTGCAAAGGGCCATCTTGCATGCACACAGAGTCTAATCATGGAGGGGCGCAGTGTGGAATGTACTGTGTGTCCATCTACACAACGGCATTCTGGGCATGCTCACACACTTAGCTGTTGCAAAGGGCCATCTTGCATGCACATGGAGTCTAATCATGGAGGGGCACAGTGTGGAATGTACTGTGTGTCCATCTACACAACGGCATACTGGGCATGCTCACACACTTAGCAGTTGCAAAGGGCAATCTTGCTTGCAGATGGAGTGTACACACAGAAGGGCACAGTAAGGTATAACTGCCCTCACGCACAGGGCGGTCACACATGCAGTGACCTGTACACACACAGCTGCCATCACAGCTGTCACAGGTGCAGGTCACACACGTACACACTGCAGTGTATACTGTAGCTGTCAAGTCAGCACCATGTCATTGGTGCAGCACTACACAGCCTTACGGTCCCACAACAACATGTGACACATGACCACTGGGCTGTACAGCGGTGTACACCAGCTGTGCAGAGTACACACGTACCAACAGGGATCCAACAGGTGTTATGCATTGCAATGTTACCAGTATACATGAACAGGTCGGCTCAAGACATACCATGGCCCTTACACAGCTGTGACACCTGACTGTTGCTGTACACCAATGAACACATGTCTGGGCATGTCATACATGTGATTGTGTGGATGTGTGCATGGACTGCACACACAACACATACATACATGGCCTTTGATGTACCTCGTGCATAACACTGGCCTAATCAATGCTACACATGTGAATTGAAGGTGGGCCCATGTCTATTGAATGCTCACACTACAGGGGGTAGCAGTGTTGACTGGGACACATACCCTTGTACTGGTCGCCTGTGACATCCGTGATATCATACCGCAGTCCATGTGTTATGTATGTCAACACACATGTCCAACAATAGCAATGCATACAAACATGGCAACAGGAGACACATGTGACATCTGTACTGTGCATGCAGCAAACATGCATGTGCAGTGGCCGATGTCCGTAACATAGTTGCACCTACCTACGACATGCAGACGCAATGCAGACCCATCAGTGACATCTGTATACGGTGACATACAAACAGCACGTATGGAGGGATGTGTGTACATAACGTGGTGAGCCACCTGTCTAGATGTATGTGTGCAGGGGCTGGCTCACAGTTGTGTCACACACCATCCTATCATGCCATGTGCTAACTGTACGCTATGTCGCTGTTACGTGACGGTGCTGACATAATGCATACACAGCAGTCAGGTGTTAAGAACTATATGTCATATGGCACCTGTAACACCTACAACCTCCCGTGTGTATATAGCAGCACATTTGCCAGATATAGCATTGGTACACATAATGCAATCAATACCGCTACATGTCCAGCAAACATGTCATCATATGGCTGGTGTATCATTCCCAGCACTGCCATGTGTGTCCGAATGTGTGACCAGGGATGCCACATATCGCGGGGAATATGTCCCAGTTGCTACACATCCCTGTACACCATTGTGGAGAACTGTACATACGTCAGTGTGGGAAGCATGATGTTCACCGGTGATGTGCATCACACACATCGGCTGTCCATATACACATGTGTGGTCACCACAGTGTGTGTGTCTGTATGTATGTCTGGTGCTTGGTGTGAGTGTGTATGCTAATATACGGTGGGAAATTATCACTGGCCCCACGTGTTGACTAACCCGTAATGGTGATGCATTGCACAACCCTGTTGATGCCATAGGTCCCAGCCATACTGGCTACCTGTGCATGTCCCTTCCCTGTGACACTTCGTGTGGGTGCATAGTACAGTGAGGGTGATGACCACACAGGCAAGGGTCCCCAGCTGCACACAATGGGGTGTGCATTATAGTGGTGTACACCCCGTGACTGCGGCCATGTTCACGTACTGTTATGGGTCCTACTGCTGCACAGTGTGGCCTCCAGCTACCAAGTGACACCTCACATCATCATTGGCCAGGCCGCTGTGAACAACCCCTGCACCATGTCACCATACCTGTAATGTGTCCTGTTATGTATGTCATGTCTCTGTCCAGTGTAGCCTGTGGCACCGACCACATGCATCAGGTGCAGTATATGTGCAGACATCTGTGTCATGTTTGTGTGTCCAACAGTCAGGATGAGGGTACATGTAGCATGCTGATATTGCCAGACGTGCCTGTGTGTACTCCACAGTTACATGTGGGGGACTGCAAACACTGCTACCTGTAGGCACATGCAAGTACACCATAGGAGGGAACCAGGGTATCACAACTAACATGCTGCTACAGATGTAACCGAGACACATACCGTGAACACATCACAATGCATGCTGCACCTGCACTACATGGTGTGACTGGTGCATGTCGACAGTACACAACCTATGTCACATACACAACTCAGTATTCACACACAACCACTGCAACATACACATCCCTCACTATGCATACACACCTCTCACTATGCTGTTTACCCTGTGCATCAGAATATTTGTGCATAACCCTGCACCGATGGTGTGGATGACAGGGATGCGGCACAGGCTTCATCATATGCACAGGGTGATATGTTTGCCAGGGGCATAGGCTGCACCAATGGATAACATCATGTGTGTGTGTAAGGGCCGGTGAGTTGACTGGACATATCTGTGCAGAATGCATGTGAATGTTGTGGAGCCCTACAGTTGTGTTTGCTGTGTGCGTGTATGTGTGTACACGGTTCTGCCATTTGTGATGCCTACACGGGGTATAATTGACAGCCTCAGATTGTACAGTGCAGGTTGTACAGCTCACTGTGTCTGTCCACGGCCACATGACCTGTGCCTGCCTGGGGTTGCACGGGCACTACCAGGTGGAGGTACAGAGTGGCTACTGTCTGACGACACATGTCCGCTGGAAATGTGTCCCCGCTGAGACCATCTAGGGCCACGTCCACATGGCCTGCTGTGTCCAGGTGTTGACAGCGCAGCAGCAGCTGCACTGCTACTGCTACTGGCACTATGGGAGTGGGCATGTGAGGTGGCATGGTCACGTCGACCTACACTAGATGGTGTTGCTGGCCTACGTCCACATGGCCTATGCCTCACTCCTACCAGGTGTTCCAGCACAGACAGCTCCCGCTCGTGGATTGCCATTCCTCGGTCAAGGATACCGACCATTTCACCTAGTCGCCTATCCAGAACATTAGCAATCTGCTGTTGAGCATTCGCCAATGCCTGGATGTTGTCATTTAGGGTATGGATAGCATCCCTCTGCAGCCTCTGCCCTTCTCTGTTCTGCCGTTCAGCATATGCCTGTGCCGCCATTACAGTATGGAACATGCGTCTGGTGATACCAGCTGCTGTGCTCTGTCCTGCAGGTGCATGTCTGCCAGAGCTCCTCCTACGAGCAGCACTAGCCACATGCCTGTGTGGCACATCTGCAGTCATTACACTGACACCATGATGTGTAGACACACCTTCTGTAGCCACCACACGTTCCTGTTCCACGCCAACTGACGCTGACTGTCCTTCCTCTATGGCCACCGTTGATGTGGTATGTGTTGGCAGCAGAACTGTGTGTGGGGAAGAGGGGGACATAGCTGGGATGGTAACCATTGGCACAGATTCTGCCCCTGACAACCCTGCCTGTACCTCATACATATGTTCATCACCGCTAGTATCTGTGGGGACACTAACATCAGATGGACCGCAGGAGGGTAACGCACCTGCATCACCTGTGAATGCAAAGAAATACTGTAAAGTACAATAGACACAGACACACACACACACAGACACACACACACACAGACACACACACACACACACACACACACACACACACACACACACACACACACACACACACACACACACACACACACACACACACACACACACACACACACACACACACACACACACACACACACACACACACACACACACACACAGACACACCATGCATGTGATTTGTCAGATGGCATGCAGCATGCCTGCGATAGAGCAGAGGGTATGCAGCTCAGACATTAATAGTGTTAGTAAGCATACCTCCCTGAGGTGCACACTACAGCAAGCAGGTGTCATATCAGTAGCCATGCAGGTCACACAATCATGGTAGTATGCATGCATCTCCGTGATACACCATGTGGGCCAGAACAGGATAACAGTACATGTCTGACATGTCCTTGACATGTAATTTGCTGACATGTGCATTAATATGCATACATGTTTGACACAATGGTGTCCTGGCACATGTACAGCATTATAATGGGCTTCACATTGCAGTGTTGTGTGTATGCCCTACAGATAGAATGTATGTTTAGCAAATGTGCTTGAGCACGGGAGGGTAGTGTGAGCCATCTACATTGCTATACAGTGTGAAGTACAGACACTGTGCCATTGTATGGCAACATGAGGCATGTATGTTGCTGTAGAATGCATAATGTGTACACATTGCATAGCCATAACTGCAACACAGTCGTGATGTTCAACAGATCGTATATGGTAGACTTCAGTGACACCTCCAGTATCTGTGCACAGGCTTTTAGGTTGTCCACTGTACCACATCAACTGTAGAATCGGTCAACTAAGGCTATAATTGGACCATGTGTGGACAATGTGCAACAGGGTGTATACACATCCCATGTACTGTGTGGCTACATGTCTCTGGCCATCCCCCATGGCCATATGTGCACATGTGGTGGACAATTGTGTGTGATGTGCATCTTCTCCACATGTCTGTGTGGTCCCATATGATATACACCCATACATGTCAGATATGTCACATTCCACAGGTCTATGCAGACAATGGGTTGTATGTTTGGTATGTGGGGTATAGGTCATGTGATAGTGTGACAATATTGCAGACAGGACACTACATGTCTGGGAAATGTCAGGTGGCACATCACAGTGTGCGCACCCAATGCAGGGGCATATGACACAATGGTGACACTTGTGGGCTGCCCATATCACAGCTCACTGTGTGGTACTGTGTGCGTACCACACATGTTGTTCCAATGCATACTACATATGCCTCCATTGTAGAACACCTCCACCATTGTATGCACAGCTGACCACACATGTCGCAATGACAAGTACTGTGGTTTCAAGTCTGTGTATCATTACGTTTGCATATATTGCACATGGGTGGCGTGTGTGAATGCATGGTGGTGCGACCTGCATATCATGACTGGAACAAACATCAGGTGTGCAAGTGTTAACTGGCCACATGGTAAATAGATCTACACTGTAACATGCCTGATACTGATGACAGACTCACCTGCAACGGACCCATGTCTGTGCGGCACACCAGAGGTACCTGTATAGGGGTGACACACCAGTATGTACATTATCCATGACTGTATGACAGCCACAGGTTGCACTGTGCATGTGCACACATTCACCTGTGTAATAGCATATAGTATGCACATGTGTGCATACACAACGTAGCATACTGTACTATGCAGCATGTGTGTCCACATACCTGGCATATGTTGTTACTTTACATTATGTACAGTGACACATGCAACTACATGGGATATAATAGCCATATGTGCATTACTGACTTACCAGGCAACTCCAGGCTCATTGGTTGGGAAACACCCACCTCCACGATGGCAGCTAGTGTTTCTGGATGCTGTTCTTTGGGTGTCCCGAGACTGGCCAGTAGCTCCTCGGTGTGTGTGAGTGGGGGCTGGGTTGGTGGCCCACCACCTGTTCCACCTTGTTCCCTGGCAATTGCAGTGGCACGCTGTTTTGCATGTTGTATCAGGTCTGTGCAGTGTCTGCACACCTGCTGGTAGGTGCGGTTATGGCCACCCACATCGTTCACCCTCCTGCGTAGATCCTGCCACAGGTCATCCCACTGCTGGGCATGCTGTGGCACATGGCTGAACAACAAGTCATAGTTGTCATGGAGCTGTGGGATGAGGACATCATCCTCCTGGTGGGTGTATGCTGGGAGGCGTGTACGGGGCATTATCTGTAAAACAATGATGGTGACAGGTCACAGTTTCAGAGATGTACAGAGATACTGCTGCACATACATTTCTATGACATCTACTGCATCTGCACAGTTATCTTTGCAAAGCACCATGACACTGACATGACTGACGTGTTTGTGTCACACATGTCACACCCATTATGCATTGGATATCATCACCATATATGTGTGTCACCTCATTACAGTGTTCATACTCCATTTAAATGCTGTCTTGCTGTGGGCATGTCTATTTGCCTGCACTTGTGTTCTTACCTATCTGCACATGCCTCGATGTGTCCATGGTACTACTGTTGACCTGGATGCTGTGTATATGTCACATATCAACAGAGACACAGCCAGAATGGACTTGAGCAGTGACAATGCACACATATGCATGGGCACCTGTACATGCATGTGTTTTGCCATATACATCTACACAGCACTGTACAACTGTTCAACATCCTGACACGGATCGCCTGTATTACACATGTGATAGACATGGGACAATGGATAGTCAGACGACATTCGCAGGGATGGTCATCAACCATAGCATGTGCGGGCACAGTTTCCACTCTGTTACAGACGGCCATTGTGCCACCGCAAGCTGCATCAGTGCCACATTACTGATCCAGTCAGTTGATAGTACATCTACCATGCGGCCATAACACCATGTATGACTGGGATGACATCTGCAGCTTTGATGGACAGGGTTGCATGATATGGCAGGAGTATGTCACATATATGGCACAGGGATCTGTCCAGCCTGTGGTGATCTTAGTATTGGAACAGTGGCTGTCCATGACATATGTCATATAGATCAGGATATGGACATGTAGCATGTCCATCATCATGGTGTAGCAAATGTCCTTCTGCAAGGTAGACGGCATGCTGCATAGTGGAGGTGTGGATTGTGAAGGCTGTTATCGCACATCCATGCATAGCCATTACCCCTTACAGGTGGTATGTGATCCAATATTGGTCACCACAGTGCTGTATATGCCTGGCCAGTGATCTCTGTGCTCATGGATGGCACCCTGACATGACATGGGTACCTCAGATGACTACCTAAGGGGCCTGGAGATGTCACCATGTCAGGGGTGCACTGCACAGCACCATCCCTTACACAGTGTCCATAATGTTGACCACAGCCTAGGTAGCAGTTTATGGGTACAGGGATGTACACCTAGTGGTGACACTGCTGGTATCATCCATCAGACTGTTCACATATGTGACACACCTCACACACACAGCCAGTTCTGTATGTTGTTGACAACACTGACACAGCTAAACTGATAGGTCATGGCCATTCACAGCCTTACATACACAGATGCCTGACATTTGTCTGTGTGGTATGGGCTACAATGAGGGTGGGGTACAACACATTAACCCTGTTCTACTGTATCTGGCACAGAAGTGCTGTGCACATTTCACTCTTGCACCTTTTGTAGTTGTGGGTCTGTCAACAGGCCACTGGTGGAACACACGTGTGACATGCAAAGGTATTTGTAATCAGATATCCGTGCTATCTTGTACATCTGTACTGCTAACATCTACAGTGCTAATGGTTCATGGACATGCACACCATACTCAGCAGGGTTATAGTGCGGTGCCACCCTAAATGACTGTCATCACCTCTTTTGGGTTGATATTATCCAACACCTTATCTTTATTGTATGGTCATGCTAGGCACTTGTTCAGAACATGTGAGCATGTCATGAGCTACTGATTACTATAGCGCCCATTCCACACCATTTCCCACAGGTACACTGGCTGTCCTACACTTCCCAGCTTGCTTAAGGTACGACAGCTGTTGTACACACATAACGCACATATCCTGTATGACATGGTTGTATATGCAGGCATGTCCAACTGTCACATACCAGTGCTACTGCCTGTCTATATGAGGGATATGTCATACATGTGGCAATAGAGCAATTGTCTCATGTACACATTCAATGCTCACTTCCCAACATACGGCACTACAGCCTGTGGGGGATGCACGTCTGCAGCCGTGCTGGACCCATAGCTCTCAGGTGTACCTCATTACAGGGAACGTACCTCATTTGGGGTTCTAAAAGTTGCATGTTCCTCAAGGTTCCACATTGGAAGGGTACATCACACATTCATTGTTGTACATAGTTTACCTGCTAGTCATGGCTAGATAGATGAGAATCATATTAATTCATTGGAATATCTGTTTTATACATAAGACAAGCCCATTTTAGCCATCATATGCCCTTCCTAGTTGACGCTGTTAGTAAGCCAGTTGTAAGTGTTCCACATTTCGCCCATTTGTCACACTGTATGAGGGCTAATGTTCCTCATTTTGGGGACAGGAGGCTGACAGCTATGGCTGGGAGTCATGCTGTCACCAACCCTGACTGCACCTGACAGTCATTTGGGGATGTGTAACATTCGCAACACACCCCACCCATCACATAGTCTCACATAATCTACACCACTGGCCACACCTACATGGACAACCTGTGCAGTACGTCTCCATACTCACTGTAGGCACCAGAGGTAGCCCCCATCATGGAAGACAACATCACCAGCTTATAGCCAACAGACTCATGTGTGCCCATCACATACAGCCAATAGTGTGTTATAACATTCACAACACACCAGTCATAGCTGACTCTGTAGGGTGTCACACTGCAGTTCCACACAGCAGGCTACACAAGGTGTTAGTCGCTTACATCTTGCTGTCAGGTAACTGCTTCTGCAACATAACCTATGCACCCATGCCACACCTCACCAGGTACGATATGTCTGTCATTCGCCATGTTAGTGTGACTGCCCTGTGATGCCACTTCACAGACTACGTGTGCAGGGACATGCAATAGCTCACCAGTCTTATAGCCCTGAGGGTGTGGGCCTAGCCCTGGGGAGCATTTTGCATTTGTCCGGACACGATACCACTGTACAGTGACCAACTGTGTCACTGCAATAGTTGCCTATGCTCCTATTGTCATTCCACAGGCATGTGGTATCTGTCCGCTATGACTGTCCTGGTCAAACACAATGCTGTGGCACAGATGACATGCACCTGTTGGCCCTGGGAGTACAGCTCACATGCTAGGCTCTTGCTGCTTCTATACTGCCTGTCCTAAACAGCTTCCAATAACTGTCACCGGCAGAGCGGTAACTGGCATGCGCGACATAGGGTCATGTGACACATTGCTTGCATCTTCCCCTGTGACGCACGCAGGCAAGGCACACCTTATAATGCACCACTCCAACATCTCTGCAGTGACTGGGACCTGCCTGTAGGCTCTGCACAGCACACCTGCAATGACAGGTTATAGACGGACCATACCTTCCAGGCACATACCTGGACCGGCACACCCACAGCTGAGGGGTTCCCAAATCCCACTATGTTTTGCACACATCCTGGCAAGTTGCTTAGCACAATGCATCAGAGGTGCTCCACATGCAACTAACTGTGTCCAGGACCGCTATACACATTGTAACAAGCGACAGAGTCAACATCATACCCCACGGGTAACATATCTTCTATGGTGGTATAGTGGACAGTGGGCCTCAGCTACTACTGATGTGTGACTGACACTACCCCACACTTCACTGGGATAGCCACTCATGTACCGACACATCCATGAGTCATACCCTACACTCTGCTGGATCAACACATACACACCACCTCCAATACCTACATTACCCTTGGCATGAACACTACCACCATGTGACTGGTGTTACACACCTGGGGTTATCACCTCATTGGTGGATTCCGAACATATGCTAATCTACCGTGTTAGCCACATCCCGGAAACACACCCATCACAGCATACGCAGTACATGTGTACTACTACACCTACTACAGACGTCTGCTGACAGCGGTTGTTAACATCATGGCACCCGTGCAGATGGACAATGCACATACAAATGCTGACACATACCCCAGCACACTTAATTAGCATGTACACAACTGCATGGATCATGCTATTCCACACAGAGGCATGATGGTACACACCAGATAACATACGCCACACTGGTGGTCATCTTCCACCGACATATGATATACAACAACAGGTGTAGGCTGTTGCACAGTGGTGTACATTCCCATGTGGGGGTGGCTCACTGGTCAGCCGTGGTGGGGCCACAGGGTCCCTCATCACATACTCCCAGACTAGCTATGTAAACATGACTGCCACACATTCTGGGGTGTACCACCAGGCATTATGGTGGTATGTCAGTATTCGATGGCAACACCCACATCTGCTGTCACATACAACAGTCACTCAGGAACATTGCAGACCCAGGTATTGTTGGTAACATGCTGGAGGATGGATTAAATGCTGACAGTACACCCTCTCACTCACTACAGGGCCGCAATCCATACATGAACATTGTGGTGTCCCTGTGGTCACACCAACACAGTACTGACCTACACTCTATGTGTCCCGGGACACTGGCCCCATGTCACGTTCCAACGTCCCAGGCTGTGATGTCCACCAACCTCCGAATTACATGTCTCACCACTAGGCCACCATATTCAGTAATAGCCTTGTTTCAGACATTGTAGACCCTGAATGGCACACAGCAGCATTTATCACACTACACACAGGTGGCACTGCATTGCACGAGTGGGACTATAGTCCTACACTCCTGACTGGACTGTTCTGTGTGGCTATGGGGCACATCATCAAGGACGTCATTCTCAGAGACGTTGTTGGTCTCCCGTCCTCTGCTGCCACCCAGATTGGGCTTGTTAAGGCCAGAGCATGGCCCCTACACATGGTGGACTCCTTTCATACAGTTACCAGGGCAGTTGCTGATGGTGCGGGAGTCCACACATCCTACATTGTCCTCTCATTGCCTTTCAGCAGCATTCCCCATTCTGGTATTGACAACATACACATCCACCTGCACATCATACCCTGTGTCTCAAGATGTTATGCTATGTGGCTCATGGACAGGACACACAGTGAGGCCAGAATACCATAGTACCTACTACATGTCAGGTACTTTGGAATACCATGGTCCTCAGTCATAGGGCCCTTCATGTTAAGTATATGCTTCCCTGTGGAACAGGCTGGCACAGGGGACTTTCCCTGCCTGGCTTTAGAACCCCTACATACCAAGCGCCATGATTGCTCCACCAGCTGATACTGACTCCAACCATATGGATGTCGCTGTGACAGATACATAATATGACTATCATGGCATCAAGCTGCATGAAACAAGGTGCATGCACATCACCTTTGCATTACACCATTCACCCACTGACTATCACATGGATGGTGGTCCCCTACATACATATCACATTGTACATGTTTGCAGTACACACATATGTCGCACCCACTCCTGTGGTTACCATATTGCCACTGTGGCGTGGATATCCTCCTACGTGGCCACACCTATCTGTACTGGGTGTGTAACTGGTACATAGGCACCCATTGTACCTCGGAACACAAGACATCTACACACATTCAAGTGTACACCACCCCATTTAGGGTGTACCTTACACAACAGCTACAGCTTTACATGCCACAACATTAACACACCATGACATTTACTGAGCTCTGACAGTTTCAATATGTGGCTGCACTATGTTCACCACATCTGTACACATTTGCATACTACATACTCAGGGGTGACCTCTGCTGATCAGACAGGGCCCATGTCCACAACATTATTGATGGATATACTACTCATATGCAACATAAGTAGAGGCCACTGTGAGCAACATGCTCATGGATATGTGCACACACGCCACAATGAGTGGGATGTGCTTCTGGGTTACATTCCCAAACCGGACACTCACCATGCTGTGGAACACAAGTCCTCAGTACATCACGCAGGGACACTCAGTAGCACTGTTCATGTGATACCTCCCTTGGTAGTTGGGAGACACATGTAGGCCTGGCATCACTGCAGTGGCTGTACTGTGCAGTGGTGCAGGTGACGCCTGGCTCTGCTCATCACAGGGCACTACCCTGGAGAGGTGCCACTAGTGTGAACACTGTTGTTGTGCTTACACATGGACTTTGCAGACTGCATAGTACCCCACTATGCACCTGTGCAGCTATTACTTGTCCTTTGTGCATGGTTACTTGGTAGCCCTTCCATTTAGATTAGCTATCATGCTATTACTATGTCCCATACCTACAGACCATATGTATCCTGTTATTGTACATACCAATAGACGATACCTGTGGTATGCATGTTATGCCTGTTATGCTGTGTTGAATATCTGACATATCTACCTATAATACTATACATTACACATATTTCACATAGTATCCCATAATGCAAAGCATACTTGCTCAGCGGCACCACCTTACATATGTCACTAACGTTATTTGCCCATACACATGCGTGCTGTGACAGTATATCAACATATACTATCCCCTGCTATGGCACATCCTTGTTGGACATACCCTACCACTGATGGCGGGTTGTATGGCATTGTTCTGTTTAATGGCCTCATGTAGCATCCCTTCTGATGTCTGTGCTATGTACCTTGTGTCCCACTGCTGGACGCACAGATTCTACAAACGTTAGTATGCTCAGCAAGACATCACTACATAAATACCTTTCCCCACTTTATGCATTGCGGGCACGTTTAATTAATGCAAACCAGGCTATACATACAGTAAAACTAATTAATACAGATCATGCTATACATAACCTTACATATTGGGCATTCTACATACCTTGTCGTCATTACGGCATTTCGTTTCTATCTCTCTCACAGTGTTTCAACTGTTTTTCGGTATGAGCATACGGTTTAAATGTCTGGCAAGTCATTCTTATATACGTCGATACCTGAAACATGTGGATTCTTCCCGCCAGTTGGTGTTCCTGAGTGACTAATTACTTGCATATCAGCTGTGCAGCTACTCCATTCGCCAATTACATGGCGTCAGTGGGGTATAATTGGATTCTCCACTTGGGCGTTGCCTATTTGCCCTACCTTCGGGGAGACGGTCTGTATTGTGTTTTGTTATGAGTAACTGCAACTGCTATGCATGGAGACAAGTATAGTTTGGATTCATGTCCCCCATGGATTGTGTGTGACAGTTAGAGTATTTGGTTCAACATGTGGTTGTACCTGTCATCCTGACGTCTGATAATGGAGTATTGCAATCAATACCTGTAACATGGCTGTTTGTTCCATTATACAATGCCTGCAATTTTGCATGTCACCTTTAATTGTGTCTCTCACACAGTATGTTGAGGGTTCTGCAGATGTAATTGACTGACTGGATGTTTGTGCTGCTATTACAGTTTGTATTGCTTTAGTTTCTAGTGTGGGGGATGTCGGTGGTTGTACGTAACTTACGGTTTGTGGGCCTTGCATTTCTACATAATCCGTATATATATGTGTGTGGGCTCCATCCCTGATTAGAGAGCTAACAGTTAGTAGACTTATGTTACGGGATTGTACGTTGGGCTGTTGTTAATTGGTTTCTATATCATCTGCAGGTGAGCTTGCTACTTGTATACCTCCATAACTGCAGCGATATATCAGGGGATATGTGTAGGTGAAAGCTATCCCTTGTATTTCTGTCCCAGATATTTGCAGTCATTGTGGTTGCGTTGTTAAAAGAGCCTGTTTGCCATGGGTTGCCACCTTATCATATGGTCATTGTTGGGCACTTGTGGGACACAAAGCGGTGTTTACAGGCCAACACGTGGCCACGGTCAGTACACAGGTAGCACATACTTTTATCCTCACTACATACCTATTGTTGTGTGACTTTGGATACTTATCATATTGTATGTAACATTTAAGTTTCTTACATACAGGCATAACTATTAAATACGACTGTTACATTATATATGGGACAAATTTATGTCCTACCATCTCGGACATTTGCCCTTTGTACTGTTTTATGTCAGGACACACCCGCCCAGGGTGGGGATGCCCTCCTACTGAGGTACAGGTAGTAACCGTATGCCTACGTCTAGCTATACCCACACCTACCATACTGGTCTCCCTCTGACTTGGCACCAACATACACATGTTGCGGACACACACACACACATTAGAGTCACACAGAAATGCAGACGTCACCCTCGATGCACACTTACACAGACTACGGCACTCACAGACACAGTTGAACACAGTACCTACATAGACTGCGACACCGTCAGCGGTGACTAACCGTCCCTTCATATCATCATACTATTACTCGCGGATGTACTGTTCCGGTACTGTGTTCTATCGGTCTTTCAGTCTCGTGGTTACGCATGTCGGTATGTTACACATTCCATGGTTGGCAGTATCCTATTTATTTGTACCTCCATGATGTTATGAATGTCGTTGGACTATCTATCATATTTGCAGATATCGCTAAATCCATCTATATCACCATATATCCCTCTATTGCCCTTTCTATCTGTATTATATATATGCATATGTGTACATATATATATATATATATATATATATATATATATATATATATATATATATATATATCTATATACGACTGTTACATTATATATGGGAAATATTTATGTCCTACCATCTCAGACATTTGCCCTTTGTACTGTTTTTTGTCAGGACACACCTTCCCAGGGTGGGGATGTCCCTCCTACTGTGGTACAGGTAGTAACCGTATGCCTACGTCCAGCTATACCCACACCTACCATACTGGTCTGCCTCTGACTTGGCACCAACATACACATGTTGTGGACACACACACACATTACAGTCACACAGAAATGCACACGGCACCCTCAACGCACACTTACACAGACTACGGCACTCACCGACACAGTTGAACACAGTACCTACGTGGACCGCGACACCGCCAGCGGTGACTAACTGTTCCTTCATATCATCATACTATTACTCGCGGATGTACTGTTCCAGTACTGTGTTCTATCGGTCTTTCAGCCTCGTGGTTACGCATGTTGGTATGTTACACATTCCATGGTTGGCGGTATCCTATTTATTTGTACCTCCATGATGTTATGAATGTCGTAGGAGTCACACATTGGGCCACCTATACATTACAATTTACAGGTGGTCATGTTTGTGTGCCATCCATTTTACTGTGTGTGCAGGTGGAGAGGTGTCAGTCCGTAGGGACCTACACGGTCAGAATATGTGCTATACGTTCCCTCTTTGCCAAGGTGTAGGCATATTGGGCACACCTCTGTCTACCTACCGGGGCTGGCACAGTGTGTTCATGGTCTGAATCCCTCTGTGCCTGTACTGGCCTTGGCAATTGCGGTGGGCTATGAGGGCCTTCACCATTTTGTCCATGCTGCAGCTGCTTCTGCAGGATCATATTATGTAGCATGGCACATACTATGACGATGTGGGCACACGTGCCTGGAGAGTACTGCAAGGCTCCACCAGATGTATCCAAGCACCGGAACCGTGATTTCAGCATCCCAAACACACACTCTATGATGATTCTGGTTTATGCGTGTGCCTCATTATGGCGTTCTTGCATGGGTGTGTGTGCATTTCTGATGGGAGTCATCATCCACGGCTCCAGTGCATAGCCAGCATCCCCCACAAGATGGCCATGTGGGATGTCCCCCCTGACAAATACCTGATACAGTTGTGAGGCATGCCAGATATGGGAGTCATGGTAGCTTCCAGGGCTGCCAGCAGACACATCCATGATAATGCCCTGGGCATTGCACACGACCTGGCAGTTGATGGAGTGGAATCCCTTGCGGTTTATGTAGCGCATACCCTGCTCACCGGGTGGTGACTTGATTTGTATGTGCGTGCAGTCTATCGCACCGAGTACCTCCGGGTATTGTGCCACACAGTGGAAGTGACGCATATTGCTGGCCAACTCCTCCTGAGTTCTGGGGAAGTATATCTGCTCATTAGCATGTGGTAACATGGCATCCAGGAACTGGTGTAGTACCCTGGATGCTGATGCCTGTGGGATACCCATTATATCTCCAGTTGGCCTTTGAAAGTTACCTGTGGCCAGTATTCGCAGGCTTACACATACCTTCATGTCCACTGGTATGGGTTCCCCTCTGTTGTTTATGGTTCTCAGGCGTGGCCGGCACAGCTCCACTATTTGCTGTAAGATGTCCCTGTCCACCCTGTAATGCTCTACTATCTCCAGGTCATGTAGCCCCTGGTAAGTTACCCTTGGTCTGAACACTCTCCTTCTCCTCCGAGGCCTGCGGTGGTTGTCGGCATCATCCTCAACAACACCATCAGTCTCTAACACATGCTGATGAATCACAGCTATGGCACCTCCCAACATGTACATTTTAAAAGTTCCCCGTGTGTTTACACCTATGGTGCGGTGTTTGGGAATACACAGGTGTGTGTTGGGTGCTTACACACTTTATACTATTGTGCTGTGAACACCGATGATGTCATAGGGTGTGTATGTACGTTCGTAGCTACAGGTTACGTTATGTGTTTTACTGCCGGAACTACTATTGTGGTGCATTTGGTGTTGAATTACATTTGCCTGCCGTGGATTACCTCTTGACCTTCCCTTTACATTTCTGCGCATTGCACCTACTATTTTCTGGCGTGCATCCTGCAGCCTACTTTCATTTGTGCTTTCCTGGACCTGGCGTATCTTGCGTCATGTGTGCTACTGCCGGTCTGCTGTCGGTTTGCTTTGCTCTGCTGTGTCAGGTCTCCTATCTTTGCAATCCAATACCTTCCCTCCTTTCTTTGCATTCACATGCCTCCCCTATCCTGTTTTGCAGGTTTCTGCAAGTGGACTTGTCAGCTGCCGTCAATTGGACTTCGTGGGTTGATTGGTGTTGATTGCTCATTAGTACTCCAATTACCCTACTTCTGCATTTCCTTCTTTTCTTCCCCTGACCTTCCTGTTTCTGCTATTGTTTGCGGCGCATGTGTCTGATTACTGGGTTTTGAGCATGTTTTCATCCTCGTACACATGCGCTTTTGGCCACCATGTGTGCTCTCAGCTAAACGATTCCTCCCCACCCCTGTCCTGCAGCTTTGCTTAGCAATGGACAAACCAGATTTGCAATGCTCCAATGTGCTTAGTGCTACGGTGGCACACCCCTCTGCTGATGTCATGTATCTCCTCTGAGCCACTCCTCGGTGTTATACCACTGCGCCATATGGTACAACCTTCATCTGGTGGGACATTTGCGATTCAGTATTATCTGCCTCATTTGCATGGCATTGACTACTAATGCATAGTTACTGCGCCAAACACTATCGCAAGCCCTTAGCAACCCTTGCACCTTGGTTGTGGTGTTCCATGCCTACCATTGTGTATTATGCTGTAAACCTGATTTCTATTACGTTGCGATTTTATGACATTTTTATATTATTTCTTTATGTTACAGCTTCCGCACACATGCCCTGTGGTTCTGCTGTGTGTTACTGTGGACATGACATTAAATGTTGTTATTTATGCGTTGTGCATCTTTTCTTATGCCATTGGCTGTGTATTTTGCCATTGGCATATGTTCACATTGTGATACCTGGGTCTGGCCCTCTTCCATAGCTCCGATGTTATGTTTGGGAAAATGTAAACCGTGTTTTTTGGTTTACATTTCCGTGGGCTTACGCTATGCCTGCACCACTTCATGAATCGCTATATGCCTTCATTTGCATGGTGCAACACTGCACATGGGGTGATTTGCATACCTACATCGGGGGCTGCGCAGATGTGGCATACGCCGGTAGTGCATGTGGAATTGGATTGTACCTGAATCGCTCGGCGGCCATATTTGGCGTTATAACGCCTACACTATGCGTGCACCTGGCACAAGCTTCATGAATCCCGGGGCTTATGTAATTCATATTTACATTACAATAGCAGCCATCCAAATACACAAAAGCATAGTATTGTGAAAGGGCAGGCAATACGGGCTGCTCAAATGACTTCACAGCAGGAGGATGTTAAGGTGGAGTTAGATAAAATTGGAATGATGTTTTATGAAAGGGGGTATCTAAGACACGGGTGGATGAAATCTTGGAGAATATTTGTAAAAAATGAGGAACACAATATAAGCCCTTACTTGGTGTGGGATTAGATAAGTCCCATGGATTAGAGTCAGCGGTTAACATTAAATATGAGAAAACTTGTGTATTACAGTATAACCATTTGGCAGGAAAGATTAAAATGGCATTAAGAAAGAATTGGAATATATTTAGAGTTAATTATGGCATTTATTGAAAGGTTGGTGTAGGACCACAATTTATTAATAAAACAGGTGCTAATTTTAAAAAGCTGTTGGAAATGAGAAAGAACCTAGTAGAAGATTTTAATGATGGTACTAGACCTTGTGGAAAATGCAGCCAATGCAGGTATATTAACAATAAATTAATGCTACACTGCAGAATACATTGGGGAGTAAGCTAAAATTCAAGAAGGGTAATTGTGCAACCAGTGAGATTGTTTATCTGGCCCTATGTGGAAGTTTCTATGTGGGAAAAACTGAGTGTTCCCTTAGAAATAGGATTTATGAACATTTAAATGACATGAAGAATAAAAAAAAAGCAAAATAGTGCTTATTATAAGGACTCTCAGCTCTGTGAAGGTTTTACTAAGTTTAATTTTGACATATTGGATAGTGTTAAATTAAACCCTTGGGGTGGGTGACTGGAAAAATCTACTTTGAAAATAAGAAACATAGTGGCAATTTAGGTTAGCAGCAATGCTTCCTCCAGGACTAAATGATGCTATTTTCATCACCCCTATGCTTCATGAATGAGCTAACAGATTATAGTGAATGATGTGATTTTTTGGTAGGAATCCAATGTTATAGTTCTTTACACTTTTTTATGTTTTTTGAAATTAATGTGTCTTGAAATTAGTTTTGTTTTTAAAAACAATAATACATATTTTTTAAGTTTTATGTATTAATAGAAACATTTAATGAATATGCTTCTCAACGATTAATATATATTTTTGCACTGACATATTTTGCATCTTATTTACTGGATTTGTGGTTGGTTAGTGATTATCCCATCTTGGAGAGAGGTGGGATATTTAAACAGGGTGAGGGCTTTATAATGTTGCATTCTGATGAAGTTCCTTTTTAGGGACAAAAGCGCTAAATACTTTTTTAATTTTTTAATAAAGGTGGGATATTGTAAGCCTTCAGATTGTGCAGTTTATTTGTTTATTTGTTTTAATGCACATTCCTTTTTTGGTGTTCTTATTCAACAATGACACAGGTCTGTGACAGGACATTATTATAGTCAGGCTCTGCCTTGGATTGGAGATTTCTAATAAGTATCATTATCGTTGGCTCCAGGGCACATCCAGCATTATCAATAAGATGATCTAGGGTAAAATCACCTGCTTAGTTTACTAATATAGGTCACACATGTGCTGTATTTAGGTGCTGTGGGCACACCCGGGTGGCCAACAGGCACATTGTATATTATATCCTGTGTGCTAAACAACAGCTAACAGTTGATATATGTTTTCACCCACTTTTTTAGTGGGGCACTTATTGCAGTCTAGGTGAAGACTGTGGTGCTCCATACCACTGAGAAATAGGATACATCATAAAAAGTCCGAATGGTTGTGGGTCTCTTCTCTGTGATATATAGAAACCACATATGCTACCCGACATGCCAAAGCATAGTACCAAAAACCTGGTGAAGTATCTTTGAGCCAGATACCCTCATCATGCCTTGCACTGGTTGCTGAATAGTTCCCGTAGTTAGCATTCTTAAAGTTACACATAGCTTGCTGTCCACAGGGATAAAGATTCCATGCATCCCATTGGCCTGCATATGGGGGTAACACATCTCGACCAATACTTACAGGATGATTCTGTTCACACAGTGGCAGTGTACAGTTTGTTAACTTCAAATGGATGACAAAGCAGTTCAGAGGGTGACAACTTGCAACATTGTGATTACAGGTGGCAAGTATAGCCTCTTGTATATACTGATTTACAAGAGTCTTGGCTACCTTATAGATGTTTTTGTGGTCTCTCTCAAGTAACACCATGTTTTTGTTGCTGTCAACAACTCTGGAGTTAATATCTCTTGTCATGAAATATGTATATTTCTGAATCAGTCCTCAGTATTGTTTACTTTCATTTGATTCAGCTGTTCCCTTCATTTTACTGCTGTTCATTACCATGTCTTGATACACTCGTTTGCATATTATGCATTCCACAGACTTTCTCACATTTCTGCAGTCATGTTCAGTCTGTCCCTCACTTCCTGCAACCCAACACACAATCATTCATCACTCAAACTCACCTACAATGGTGCAAAAATTGTCTCTGAATTCCAGTTCATTAGCTTTCTGTGTCATGTGTTTGCACTACTTCTTAAAGGTTTATTTAAAATGTGTTTACACTGCTTGATTGTCTTAGTTTATGAATACAAACAACAGAAATTTCACATTTAACACTAGATGCATAATAAATAAAAAGAAATATAACATACACGTACAGTGTCTGGGATTTGTCAGAAAATACCAGTTTTTAACTGTAAATAGGCACAAAATTTCTGCATGATCCCTTTAAATTATGATTTCTGCAGTTTAGTTTACCCCTTCACCAACCACTGCATCAACTTGTGGCATCACCAACAGCTGTGTAATGATGTCAGTACAGCCATGACCAAGAGACTGTGTGTGAGGCAAGGGAGACTTGAGAGTAATTGCAACATCACTACTGAAGGAAGAGGAGAAAATAAGACTGGACTTCAAAGGTGCCCTCTTCAGACCTAAGAGAACCCACATAAAAAGTAGATCAGAGGTATAGTCCTGAATTACAGGTTTTAAGTTTGATATTTTAACCAATTCATAGGTCCATAGGGGATTACTAGGCTAATGACCCCAGGGGCCTTTTTAAGTCTAAGCATGCTTACTAAATGTATCTGACAAGGTTTGATACCCTAGGGTTATTTTAAGAGATAAATATAGGCTTGGGCATGACTGGTCAAGCATTTAGAGGCTGCCTCTGTCTACTACAGACATAGGTGCCAGCCCAGGGATACATTTCTGATTCCCCATAAACTCGTGCAAGTTACACTTTAATTGGATTAGGGAAGAATTCAAATGTGTGGGAAGCCTGCTCTAGAGAAGGGGCAGTCTCTTAGATACATATCTGTCCCTACAGCGTGTTCTATTTATGTGGCAGATGAGGTTTAGGTCCTTAGTTTGCATAAGGCAGATGCTGTTTGTTTTGCAGATGTGCAACAAATCTATCAGAGCAGAATCAGAGGATGCTTTGTGGACCAGGTATAGATTGCACCTCAACAGTCTGTAGGTGACTGAATACAGGGATAGGGCTTTGAGGCAATCTTTGTAGAATATATTGTTGCACACTGTATTATTTTTGCGAAAAAGGGTCTACTCTTCAGGGTATATTGTCAATGTGGTACTTTCCAGGGGTAGCTGTCTTCTGAAAAGATACTTTTACTTATTTCTTGGCATTCTGTTTATGACTATGGCTATGTCACCATTTATTAGTTTGTGTTGGGCCTTCTTGCTGGGTATTTGTGTCTTTGGGGGGATTCTGTGGCTGTGCCTAGTTTGCAGTCATCTGCAGACTTGGTTAGCCAGAGCACCTCAATGTTGGCTTTGACATCACAGAAGTAGATGCCATAAAGGAGTGGACCCAGCACTAAGAATTGAAGAACGCTGCTAATGACTGGCCTTTTAGTAGAGGCAAACACACCAATCTTAAATTTTTGGGTCCTATCTATGAAGCAACTGGTCATCCAGTAGGTGACATAGGGGTTTACACTTATTTTCATGAGTTTGTCTACATTGCCTTAGTGAGGTTTTGTGTCTAGCACTCTGGCCAGGTCAAGGTATGCAGTATATACCATTTTGCCCTTGGCAATTGCTTTGGTGACCTTCTTGAAGAAGTCTATGAGGGTGAGTAGGCATGACCTACTCATCACAAAATAATTAAACTGGCTTGGGTCCAGTGCCTGATTGTTTCCTATGTTATTTCCACTGATAATTCTTTTCATGGCTTTGCATATGAGACTAGTCAGACTTATGGGTCTGTATTACCCAGGTCTGTATTTAACCTGTCCTTGTGCATAGAGAGTCAGTTGCAGTCCTCCATTGCTTTGCATGAAGTCTGTCTTAAGACTATGGTTAAACAATGATTAGAGTGATCCTGAAAGATCATGATGCTTTCTATTAAGGAGGCATCCTGGGATATTATTAGGGCCCATCAATGCAGCGTTCTTGACCTTGTAGAGTGCATTTATGACCTGTTCCTTTGGGTTAGTTGGGAGAGTTATGGTTGAGAGTATTTCATGGGGACTATTTTTCAGCCAGTAAATTTGCTATACCATCCAGCTCAGTACAGATGGCTCCATTTTCAATTACTTTGGCACATTGCTGTGCTTTGCCCTTTTGATTGCAGACATAGCTAAAGAATACCTTGTGATTGTCTTTGATCTATGAGGCTATTTTTATGTCAGTTTCAGATTTGGTTAACTTGATAAGTCTCAAGTTGCTTGTTTATATTGAAGAAGGTGTTTTTACATTGCAGAGCATTGTAATTGCTAATTTTTACAAGATTTTGTTCCTTTTTCTATACTACCTATGGATGACGGCATTCCACCTGGATGGCTTGTTTTTTGAGTTTGTACTGAGTTCATTCCAGATGGGTACAAGTGTTTCTATGCAGTTATTAACATGATTTGAATTGGGTTTCTGTGAACAGTTCTGCATAGTTCACATGCTGCTATGCTGTCAAAATAATAGCAGGAAGTTTGCTTTAAAATAATTGCAAAACGTTTCAGGGTTTGCTAGGTTTAGTAAACAGTTTTATGGCCCAACCTGACCAAGGAGGACTTACATTAGGAAGGGTGCAATGTCCTCCCATATTTGTGAGGACCAGGTAAAGCATGTTACCACCCATACTGAGTGTACGGACAAGCTGATTCAGGGTAGTTTCTGTTTACAAAGTCCAGGACCTGCATGATAGCAGTCGTGTATGATTCCCATTTAATAGTGGGCAAGTTAAAATCACATAGGAATACAGTGTTGGGGTTTAATGGGAAGAGTCTTCAATATATTTAAGTATGCATTATGGGTTTCCAGGGTCAAAAATGGAGTCCTATATCTCTGCAGGCATGTGGTATGGGACTGTGCCCATGGTAATTTGGACGTGGAGAATCTCAAGTCAATAATACTGTTAAACCAGTCTTGAGATGCATTTGTTTTTGATCTAAATTGAAACACCTCCACCTTTTGTCTCTTCTTCTGTAGTGTGTCTTCGCTTTTCCCGTTGTCCTTAGCTTTGAACGGAACTCTCCTCCAGTGCATGCGATTGAGTGGCAGTAGAGTTTTACATTTACATGCTGGCTTGCACCTTCAACGAAGGAGACGCCATTCGCGTACGCATGTCGCCACACGACACAGCTTAGATCAGAGAAGCAACGCAGCAATAGACGTGTGAGGCGCTAAAACGCTCCGCGCAGCACCACCACCGCAGTTGAGCTGGTCTAAATCTCTGGAAAGCATTATAGTCCTGTGCTGCCCCAATGTTCACTGCAGCCTTAAATCATGTCCCCATAACTGCAAAGACATCTACATTCTCCAGGGTAGGGAATGCTTGCAGAGAGTGGAGTTTCTTTTTTAGACTCCTGGCATTGAGCTGTAAAACTTTTAGATTTTCTTGGACTGTTTTTTTTTTTTATGTCAAAAGCTTTATCAGGTTGGCAGTACTCTGCAGGGCTGGAAAAGGTATTAGCCAATATTAAAAATCCCAGAGGGGGCTAGGTGCAGACCACCCTTGGCAAACATATCTCTCAACTGTCCAAATTTTCACAGAATGTCCAGATTGCTGCCTCATTCCTTTGTTTTGTTCCTTATAAAATGTGTAGCCTTCTTGCAAATCAGTGGGGATTGAGTTGACTAAATAATGGCAGACATTTGAGATTCAGACATCTGTGGAAAGCATTATATATTCCTTCAGAAAATGCATAATGACACAAAATATTTTATTCTAGAAACTTTCTATGTTTATAACAGTGATATTTAAAATTTGTCCCTATTTTTGTGCCTTTCCCCCCTTTATTTTTGTCTTTGTCAAGATTTTTGTGTTAAGAGGTTGAGATGTATGCTGCCAAAGCAGTGTGGTATGTCAACCATATCTCCCCAGGCTGACAAATATTGTACCCATTTAAATACCACCAAAACTAAGCCAGTTGTTAAAGTCAGTTATCTTTTGTTCATATGGTGACAACATCCTTGTGGAAGGCAGAAAGCTGCTCAGTGCTATGCTAATTACAGGCTATGACATGCAGTCAGAGTGCTCCATCATATCTGTCTTCATATAGTGCATGGTGCTTCATCTCAGGCTCTTTACACCCACATGAATTATGACTGAGTCATACTGGTACTTGTGGTTCAACAACCTGAGTGCATTCATGATACAGATAATTCTGGCCTCTGATTGGCAACGTAACTCTCTCCTTATTCAGCCTCCTGTGTTCTGCATTTGTGTGTCTCACAATGGAATCTCCTATGACCAAAATATTGGGTTGTATGGTAGTTTGTCTTATGGGCTTAGAAGCTGAGATGCTGTGAGATGTGGATGTATATGTTCTGGTGTGCTGCTTTGCTAGAAGGCTTTTGAGGTTGTGGAATAAACTTATAGTTAGTGTAATGTTGTGAGGCTTTTTGGGTTTAGGAAGATTACATTAAAGAGAATCTGCATATGTGGGTCTATGTGCCTGGTCCATACTTTGTGCAGTGCTTGAATTGTGTGTGTTTCTGTTGAGCAATTTGATATTATAAGTGCTTGTATTTGAGAACCTTGCTTCCAGTAACATTAAGTGGCTGTCATTAAACATGAGACAATTGCTACATTGCGTCATGATGCCCATATCCACCAAAGTTGCTACAGAGGTAGTAGGGAAGTACATATCCATGGTTACAGATCTTTTTCACGTGATCTGCAAGGGGATGATACAAGAGTGGCTCAGAGCTGGCTAGCTCGGGTAAGAATCAAAACTATGGCTCAAATCATGGGGTAGTGCACCTCAGTGTGCAAACTAGTTGCAGTTTGTTCAAGTAAGTACTGAGAAAAATTCAGAGATAGTCTTATAGGGTTACTGTTACGGGATTGAAGATGCATTCTGTTTAATGCACCTTGATCGAACGTAAAAGAACGAAAAGGAAAAATAGCGAAGTGGCGTTTAAGCGAATTCTTTCCCTGGTAAAGAATTTGCTTGGCCGCTTCCATTACTTTGCCGTTTTTGGCACTGTAGTGCAGTCTTGGAGTTCGTATATTTAAGTAGGGGGGTGTGGGGGGCACAGCCCCCCACGTCGAGGTGTGTGGGGGCAAAGCCCCACACTAAATGTAATGTTTTAAAGGGGTTTTTTTTGTTTTTTTTTTTGAATAGCAATTTTGTTTCCCTTGGAAAAAAATCACTGTTTTGAGGTTTTGACATTGTAAGCTTTCACTTACATGGGGTCAATTAATCATCATTCGCTTTTTTATTCATTCAATGATGTCTTACCCATCTTATAGGAAAATAGAGGGCACTGCTAACTACTGCTGCACAATGCCAAGTCTTGTACAATACAACACCTTTCTACAAGTCCAACAAAACAGTAAAAACATAGCCCTCTGGTCAATCACAATAAGCACACTTTGAGGTTTCTTCAGTGATTTTCAGCACAGAATGGTAACAGACTACCTTTCACTGTCATTTTAGTACAGACCTAATCTTCCTGACTTTAAATCACTGAACAAGCCTATAACTGCAGTAATTAGTCAACTTAAACTATAATCCAAGATGGACATGTAGAAAATAATCAACTTACACAGCAACTGAAGCAAGAAACACTTAAAACAGGCCAGAATGCAGAAGTCAACAATTGACATGCACTGACAAAAGCAACAGTGTAAAATAATTTAAAGTGTACTTTGATCCTTCTCACAACAGAAGCAAAGAGTAGCACTAGTTCCAAGCTGTTTTGTGAGAAGTAGTTTTAACCCCGATGTTTATGGGTTTACTACACTTGCTATTGCTTTTGTGATGTCCCCATTTTGGGCCAGTAATCAAGGAGGCTGAATCCTCATCACTGACACTAGAGAGGGGCATTCACTTGGGAAAAAATAGATACACACAGTATTCCCAGATGCAGTTCTCTGCATCAAACACAGTTTCTCTTAAGATCACACAGGGACCACACTCAGACCAGGGTCTGGATTTCTCTTTCTATCTCCCTCCAAGTCCCCAGTAAGGCTACCCACCTGCACAGCTATAGAGTTGAGTCCTTAGCTGAATGTCCAATCCAAGTTCTTCAGCACTCTGTTTGTGAAACCAGTGCTTCATGGCCCAGCTCCAAGCAGCTGACACATGCACTCTTTGAGATTTGGTTTTCACACACACATGCCCACCTGGGAAAGGCTGGCACAGATTTACTAGCTATACCCCTTCTGCCCAGACTATAAGTTAGTTACTGCCACCAGACACTCTAAAGCCAGCTACTCTAAGGCTCTTAGAACAGTACCCAATTACAGTGAGTGAAATTAACATTAGTACAAATGGTAGTATTTTGACCAATGCAGTAAGGCTTTCCAGAGTGGCCACAGAGTCATCAAATAGATATGAGTACTCACAAAGGTTAAAATATTCTCTAAAGAACCAGTCACAATGAAAAGTTTACATATATTTAATAATAATTAATAACAGAACATGAAAATATGAAATATCTATTTACAGGAAACAAAATAACACATATGAATAGATTCACAACATATACAGAAAAACATAACTTAACTAATCTCACTATATTTCCTGACTGATATAAATAATTAGCATTCCCTGGTCACTTACTAGAGGAAGGCAAGATGAAGTGGGTGAGAGATCCTTCTATGTCAGGTTCCAAGAAACACAAAGTCCTGAGAAATAAAACGAGAAATGGCAGGAGGAACCAAACTAAAAAGTTCACTGAGGAAGTCTTTTGATGAAAGCGGTCATTAAAAGTTCTGTACGCTATTTTTGTTGGACTGGTGAACTTTTTAGTTTGGTTCCTCCTGCCATTTCTCGTTTTATTTGTTTTGTGGATACTTCTTCTTTTTTACACAGTCCTGAGACTTTTCTCTCATCTGGTATTAAAAGATCATTTTTGTACTAGATTACAGAATGACATCACATACATTTGGCCATCAGACTGCTGGTGACCATGCTACCACGATTGCTAGAAATTGAAACAGATTTTAGTACATATGTGTTATTATACATACAGATAGAGCTTTGCTGAGATGTATTATAGCATCTGGAAGCTATAAAACCATAAAACACTTCCAATCTTCCTACAGAAGCTAATAAACCATTTCTAGCACAGACATTCAGTCTCTGGCTGCAGTCAGAACTGTAAGATACAATCTTTATGACCTAAATTAATTTAATTTCTTACTATTTTTCAAACTTAGATGGACTGAGATTAACCTGCTCTCTTCCAGTATCCTCTGTTAACATAGATTGCTAGAAATTGAAACAGATTTTAGTACATATGTGTTATTATACATACAGATAGAGCTTTGCTGAGATGTGTTATAGCATCTGGAAGCTATAAAACCATAAAACACTTCCAATCTTCCTACAGAAGCTAATAAACCATTCTCTAGCACAGACATTCAGTCTCTGGCTGCAGTCAGAACTGTAAGATACAATCTTTATGACCTAAATTAATTTAATTTCTTACTATTTTTCAAACTTAGATGGACTGAGATTAACCTGCTCTCTTCCAGTATCCTCTGTTAACATATATACATTTCCTCAGTTACAACAGTCAGGACCCTCTCTTAGGACAAGCAAAGCAGTAGTATTAATCCTACTTTGGCTACTAAGAATCAATTTTCGGACTTTCCAGTTATCAGTAATCTCTGGGAATGCTAGGAAATAATGTCCCTCTGCTCCTTCTCTCATCAGGAGAAAAACAAATGCAGCAATCTAAAACTGATTGCAGAGAAGCAGCTCATAGGATCACTAGTGATTGGTAGCCTAGTTCCAGATGCTATAGATTTTAAAAGTGACATGTTTAAAAAGAATTATTACTCTGAAGTTTGCAGTGTTTAGTAAATGAGATAGATGATATGAAACATAAGATACTTCAAGCTTTATGAGTCTAAGGAGAGGGCCTTCTCACTTAATCTCTCAGTGTCCTGTAGAATGAACAGATGAGGTATCGAATGTCAAATTTATAATAGTGGTGGGCAGCTAAAAACCAGTCAGACAACAGCAGAGTAACATAGTACTTAAGCTAAATAATAATGCAGCTAAATACCTGCAGCTAATCAAGATATTTTATTTTATTTCTAAGCCATTCCCATTAATTCAACAGATTGAGTTTCTTTTCAAACAGCGAATGGAAGTCACCATACCAATTATAGAATTTTTGGTCTTGGCCTTGTTTTGTTTCCTAATCTTTGATTTCAGTTTGGAATTTACAAAGTCATTCATCTTATTGACTTGTGTTTGTTAACTGGGTTAGTATATTGTTTTAAGTTGCCTTTTCAGGTATGACTTAAGCAATTTTGGGAGTACCACTTTAAATAAAATTATGCTGCATACATAAATCAAGTGTGAAAATTACCAACAAAATAAGGAGGTAAAAGAGAGAGGTGAAAATGTGTAGTAGTCATTCAACAGTGAACTAAAGAGTTATTCTGTTTCATGAAAGCATCTGCATTTATAAATTTTCTCAAGATGTTCTTATAGCTTTCTTTGTTCAATTCCACATAGTGGTTTATCATTGTTAATCGCTGTGGTAGGTTGTGACATGATGTCTTGAAAAATAATCTTTTAGTGAGGGTCAGATGAAATGCAGGACATTAAAAGGATTGTGTTCTCAAACAGCTTGCTCATAAAATGTAATTTCTTTGCCAAGGGTTGACAATAGTAATTATTAACCAACTTGAAAAACAGGGAGTTTTAAAGCAGTGTAACACTAAGATTGGAAGCTCCTCAGCTTTTAACAAAGACAGATAATGGTGTTCTCATTCTTGGGGAAGTGATAATGTGATTTCATTTTCTGCAGATTATAGCACTGAGCTATTATTGGGTGAGTTCAGGGATACAACAAGCAGTGCATACACAATTCTTAGCATTAGGACATTAAGTTTAGTAACAAGGAACAACTCTCAAGTAGGTCAATAATCTGGACAAATTGCAAGCATACCTCTAGTTATACCTTATGATATGTGGATAAAGCT